>NC_087215.1:68326207-68408707 GCF_015104395.2 Macrobrachium nipponense | reverse complement strand
CAGCGTTTGAACAGCTCTTCGAAGTGCATTTTTAACAGCATCTTCTAACAGCACTAGCAAGAGCTTTTTAACAGCACCTTCAAATAGCAATTTTAACAGCATCTTTTTGACAGCACCTTCAAACACCGTTTTTAACAGCATCTTTTAACAGTAACTTCAAACAGCGTTTTAACACAATTGAACAGCACTTTCAAACAGCGTTTTTAACAGCATCTTTTGACAGCACCTTCTAACAGCGTTTTAACAGCATCTTTTAACAGCACCTTCTAACAGCGTTTTTAACAGCATCTTTAAAAACATCTTTTAACAGTACCTTCAAATAGCGTTTTTAACAGCATCTAACAGCATCTTCTAACAACGTTTTAACAGCATCTTTTAACAGCACCTTCTAACGGCGTTTTAACAGCATCTAACAGCACCTTCTAATAGCGTTTTTAACAGCATCTAACAGCACCTTTTAACAGCGTTTTAACAGCACCTTCTAACAGCGTTTTTAACAGCATCTTTTAACAGCACCTTCTAACAGCGTTTTTAACAACATCTTTAAAAGCATCTTTTAACAGTACCTTCAAACAGCGTTTTAACGCAATCTAACAGCACTTTCAAACAACGTTTTTAACAGCATCTTTCTAAGCAGCATTTTCGAACACCATCTTTAAACAGCATTTTGGAACTGCACTTTTGACATTTTCGGACACCATCAGAACAGCATTTCAACGGCCTTTTCGAACAGCATATTTTAACAGCATTTTGGAGGAGCATTTTCAAAGGCATCTTTTCAGAAACGTTTAACAGCATTCTCTAACAGCAGACCGCTGTATGTCCATTTATTGAAGGGTGGACTGGTGGGCGGCATTCAGGTGCTACAGAATCCGCAATCAAGAATATAATGATCCTCTGGAGTTATGAGGAGAAGAAGAAGAAGAAGAAGAAGAAGAAGAGAGAGAGAGAGAGAGAGAGAGAGAGAGAGATGGGTGGTGGGGGGGGGGGGGGGGGGGGGGGGGGTAAGCATCGGAAACGGATGAAAGGACGAAGGGAATTCTGATGAAAAGGAAGGAAAGGAAAAGGGATCAATCAGAGAGATTAAGTATAAGTTCAGGCATCGGTGATTCACAGTGAGAATGAATGCAGTTCTATTTTGTGTGTGTCTCTCTCTCTCTCTCTCTCTCTCTCTCTCTCTCTCTCTCTCTCTCTCCCTCTCTCTCTCAATACAACATAGTGGAGGTTTTAAGAGTTCATATTATGGCTTCAGAATCATCATGACTCATTGGTTTCATATCCATCTCATCCTTAGTAGTAAAACATCATTAATAACAGAAGCTTCTTATAGGCCTTTCTGCATGCAACGAGAGAGAGAGAGTGTGTCACTGAGGGACGGAGTGCAGTGCGAGTTAAGGATTAGGATGTCTGAGAGACTAGTTAAAGTCCATCCGCGGAGAGAGAGAGAGTCAGTAAGAGAAGTCAGAGAGAGAGAGAGAGAGAGAGAGAGAGAGAGAGAGAGAGAGAGAGTCACTAAGGGTTAGGCCACATCGGACGCGGGAAGCGTCGAGGTGCAGGCTAGACTCGAGAACAGAGTTAAAACGACTCATGGCCACACCAGAAAACGCCACCCTCCCCACGCGTCACGCTCGCGGTCAAAGATATACCTCTGTGCAAATAAGCCATTGTTACGGTTGGATAGGAAATTGCCTTTAATAGAAAACCCAAGTGTTAAACTTGACGGTAGACTACGAATGACCCAAAACAAATAAAACAAACGACGCACCGTAGACAACCCATCTTTCCTGAACTGTCATTCCGGAAATAGTAACCTTATTGGCAGTAAATTTTGGGACAATGAAAGGTTAAAATCCCTTAAAGTTATTACTGTAGGGAAATGAAAAGAAAATATGGGTTTTAACGTCTTATTATATTTAGCATATAGGGTTACTTCTTTAAAGATACTTAGAAAAACATTGGAAACAGAATTAATTGCAAATTATATAAAACTAAATTAATACTTGGCTGCAATGTTGAAATTAACGATTTACCGATATATAAAATAAAGTTCAATGATAAACTTTACATCAAAGAAAGCAACACTTGCTTTCTTTGATGTAAAGTTTATCATTGAAAAATCAGTTTTGCTTGTACATTCATTGTAAACATTAATGAAGAAAGTACAAAGTACCACGAATATTTCATAAATCGGTGATGCTGCTGCACTGAGAATTCGTATAGTTATCAAGTCTATGCAGCTGGACAAGGCTTATTTGTGAGTGGCTGAGTGCATAATAGTTGGCACTTTAAGTTGACGTAGAGAGTGGAGTCGGATGCATGACACCCATGGGCACATTAGGGGCCACTCGTTCTATTCTACTTCTTCCATTTCTTAAAAAAAAAAAAAATGAAATTTTATGGAGTGATCACGGGGATCCCACAAAGCTCTCCACCGAAACACCTCCCCAGTTAATTAATTCTTATGTAGCCACTACCGTCCGACACAACCAACTGAACAGGTGACACTTCGGCAACTGATTGCCTGTCCATCTCTGTACGTTAGTGACCATGTCAAGTTGGAGGGTCTGTTTATGTATTGTGGTCCTTTTGAAATATTTACTTTAATTCAGTAATGAACTCATCCCCAGGGAAAGCATTTAGACCATATGAGAACTCGGTCTATTTGCTTGACTCGTTATTGAGAACAACAATAAACGCAGTCTGAAAGTACACAAATGAGAGGTGTTGAAATAACTGCTAATATAAGTATGCATTATAGATATGGAATAATTAACTCGATATTGTTACTGAACAGATAATAAATGTATCGCTTAAGCATAAAAGTTTCTATGCTAATATCAGTTATTTAACAATGATAATATGCTTGTCATGTAAGTGTAAATAATTGTTTTTATTTTCAGATCAACCTTGGTCGAGTGTAATATTTTCTTTATTTTTATGTTTAAGTATTAAGGTACATAGTTCGTTGTGCATTACTTTGAATATTGTGATAGTGATGCTGTTGCTTCTTCCTCTAGTAGATAATTATCAAACACCCTATTAACGCTTTGTTATTGTTTACTTTCATTGGAGAGTGAGTGACGGTGGCGAGTGTTGCGCTGGAAAAGTATGTCGCCTTCCCAGAACAGTTCGGGCCGTATCGTCATCCCAGAAGGACTGTGCAGCAGCCACCTTGGAATATTTTTTGTTGGAGGATTTACTTCATAATATTCCTCGTTTTGACCCGCCGGTGTATGAAGCAGCCACCTGCGGCGGATTTACTGATCAACGGCTTATATCTCTGCCTCGCAAGGACTTGTGTCACTTGCGACCTGCCCCCCTTGCTTTTTGTTTTTCCCCCGTCGGAGGAGTCCCCCGGGTAGACAGGGCTGGCGCTGGATCCCAGCTCTGTAGGAGAGGCTTCTGCCGTGCCCCGGTGTACTGAGGGTCTTGGTGTTGCTCTGCACGTCTGGGCTGTCGAGGCTCGTGAGGAGTTACGTAGGGAGGCTAACGCTAGGTAAGGTGTCGACCTTTGTATTTTCCTTCGGGAAACGTCTGCTGCTTATCGGTCTGACCTAGTGTTCAGTAGCTCCCTTAATGTAGCAGACTGGTGGTCCCCAGCGACTCCGTGGACACCTCCTCCAAAGGAATGAGTAAATTGATTATTCCTTAACATAAGCGTAAAGGATCTATATATATCCTTACTCATATTGATATGTTATAATTTTTGATGGTATACCTTGTTATGATTGATTTGTGGTTGTGCGTAAATTTAGATTTATTAATTAGGTAGGTAATTTTAAGGTTTTCACTTTTATTGAACTCTTATTACTTCTTTCTAGCTTTCTTTAGTTTTAGGCTAGTGTATTCATTTTGGGCCCGCTCTATTAGAGCTGTTTATTTGCTAATTAACAGTGTTTTCTATTTATATTACTGGTTTAGGGTTTAGCTTTTAGTTTTAGGGAAACCTTGTGTTGAAGACATGTTAATCTGTCTTCTGGGCTTATAATTGCCATATAGCTCTCTGGATACTGGGTTCATTTGTACTTGCACAAGGTTGATTTAGTATTAAGTTTTGTTTTATAATAAATATTGTTAGTTTTCTTGGTGTTTGTTTACCACATTCCCATTCATTGTGTTGCATTACTACTGCCTACGATCCCTAAATAACATCTTTAAAAGATTCTGCAGAACGGCCTCCTAGGGGTCGTAACAGATTGGCGACCGTGACAGGATAACTTTCATCCAGGCCCAGAAGGATGAATTTAATTTTGAGTTGGGTGATACTGGCGACCTAACAAAGCCCAGGTTTTGTGTTATTAAGGGGCTTTTGTATAGAGTTAGTAGGCCTGCAACCCATCAATTAAATACGACCTCCCGAATTGAGCAGATTGTGGTGCCCTCTAAATTTAGAGATGCAGTGTTGAGCTTGGCTCATGAAGACTCTTTCGCTGGTCACTTTGGTATAGGTAAAACTTTTCATAATTTGATTAAAATATTTTGGTGGCCAGGAATAAAGTCTTCGGTTAAAAAGTTTGTGAGGGCATGTGAAAATTTGTCAAGTAATGGTAAGCCCAACCAACCAACCTGTTCCTAAAGCTCCCTTACATCCTATTCCTGCATTGGGGAACCCTTTTCAGAGTTAGTGATAGATGTAGTGGGGCCTTTGCCAAGAACAAAATCTGGGTTTACCTATTTGTTAACAGTGATGGACCGAGCTTCTCGATATCCAGAGGCTTTTCCTATGCGTAAGGTAACTTCCAAAGCCGTATTTGACAAGCTGGTGGAATTCTTTTCTAGATTTGGGCTTCCTTGTAAAATTCAATCCAACTGTGGAACGAATTTTACAAGTAAGTATTTAAAGGTAAGTGTGCTGAACTGGCCATTCAGCACATTACTAGTGTGCCTTTCATCCAGAGAGCCAGGGTGTGTAGAAAGGTTCCACCAGACTCTTAAGTCAATATTAAAGAAAATATTGTTTTGAGCAGGGAGAGGATTGGGATAAGGGGCTTCCTTTGCTCTATTTACCATCCGAAATCATCCCAACTCTTCCACGGCGTCGCTCCGTTTGACTTGGTTTTTGGACACAAGATCCGGGTCCTTTGGAAATTTTCCATGAATTATTGGAAACCGTCAAAAGGGGAGAAGAGTGTGGGAGAGGTGGTGGATGAATTAAAACAAAATTTATCCGTAGCTTGGAAGTTTGCCGAGAGAGTTTGTCCTCTTCACAATGTAAAACATGAAATTGAAATTTGATAGAAAGAGTTAAGGTACGTTCCTTTGAACCAGGAGAATTGGTATTAGTCTTGAGTACAGACTCCGATAACTTCCTTGAGCCTAGGTTTAAGGGGCCCTGGAAGGTCTTAAGAAAGTATCGGATGTCAATTATGAAATTGAAGCTCCTGGTACTCAGAGGAAGTGCCGTATTTTTCATATAAATCGGTTGAAATCATATGTAACTAGTAGACCCGACCCTTGTCTATAGTCTATGAACCGGTTACTAGTGTTGTAGAATATGTTAGTGACATTGAAGATGACTTATTGGATCAGGTGTCCTCAGATGCTCTTGGTAAAAACCTTCAGAATTTGGAAAAAAAATTTTAAGAACTGGGTTGAGCATCTGGAGGCATCTCAGAGAGATAAATGAATGAATTAATAATATCCTTTCCCGACTTGTTTCAGGACTCTCCGGGGCGGACGAGCTTACTCCAGCATGGATGTTGATGTGGGCAGTGCTTTGCCAGTTAAGCAGAGTCCATATCGATTGAACCCTGAAAAACGTGCAATAGTCGAAGAGGAAATTAAATACATGCTGGAGCATGATCTCGTCCAACCTTCGGTCAGTCCTTGGAGTTCCCTATAGTCCTAGTGAAAAAACCTGACGGTAAGTTCGGATGTGTGTGGATTATAGGAGGTAAATGCCAGTACAAAAGATGACTCTTTTCCACTTCCTCGTATTGAGGATTGTCTCGATCAGATAGGACCTTCAAAATTTATTACTAAATTAGATTTATTAAAGGGTTATTGGCAGGTTCCCCTAAACTGATCGAGCTCGTGAAATATCTGCTTTTGTAACACCATTTGGACTTTATGAGTGTAAAGTTATGCCTTTCGGGTTGAAAAATGCTGCCTGTACCTTCCAGCGTTTAATGAACAGGGTTATTTGTGGGCTGGATGGTACTGCGATTTATATTGATGACCTTGTGGTTCATAGCAATGATTGGCGAACCCATGTGGTTAGGTTAAGGAAGGTGTTTGAGGCATTGCGAGCTGCAGGCCTAGTGGTGAATCTCGGGAAATGTGAATTTGGCAAGGCTAAGGTTGTTTATTTAGGTCATGAGATTGGCTTGGGTCAAGTAGCCCCGAAAACAAGCTAATCTTGAAGCCATTATTGCTTTGAAGAGACCGTGTAATGTTAGAGAAGTGCGTAGAGTATTGGGTATGATGGGTTACTACCGTAGGTTTTGTTCGCAAACTTCTCTGACATTGCACAGCCTCTTAACTGGTTTACTGAAGAAAGGACAAAGGTTTGCCTGGTCTTCTGAATGTGAAGAATCCTTTCTGAGGTTGAAAATGTGTTGGTGTCCAATCCTATATTGATTTCGCCTAATTTTCTGAAGCCTTTTATTATTGCTGTAGATGCCAGTGATGTTGGGATGGGCGGAGTTCTTTTTCAACGTGGTGAGGATGATATTGTACGCCCAGTCTCTTACTACAGTCGTAAGTTGCTGGCGGCGGAAAGAAAGTATTCCACCATTGAAAAGGAAGCCCTCGCCTTGGTTCGGACACTTGACCATTTTAAGCCTTATGTCACAAACTTTTCATTCCCTGTGGAGATCTGGACTGATCATAACCCCTTGATATTCATAGAGGCGGATGAAGGGCTCCAATCAAAGAATCTTGCGTTGGGCCCTACAGTTGCAGGAGTTTTAACCTAATTATTAAACATATTAAGGGCGCAGATAACTGCATTCCGGACACCCTTTCCCGGATGTAGGAGCCAGCCCCTCCTCTCTGTTGCCCCTGCCTCTGAAATTTTCCTCAAGTTTTGTGTATATATATGTTTGCTAATTGTTAATTTGATCTGTCCCATTTTCTTTTGGACTATGATTGGTTGTTTCCAGGTATGAAACAGAATTTGACTCTTAACTTTGTTATACCTTCTTTTTCAGGTGTGAGGTATAATTTACTTTAATATATAGGTCCTGAGTTTGAATTGTTTTGTTGATTCAGTTGACTTAGTGTATTTACCTTATGGGTTAATTCAAGTTTGTTGTTTTCTCTTGGTTAAAAAAAAAATTCTATTCAATGAATAAATTTTTTTTGTTTAGGAGGAGGAAGGTTGTCATGTAAGTGTAATAATTGTTTTATTTTCAGATCAACCTTGGTCGAGTGTAATATTTTCTTTATTTTATGTTTAAGTATTAAGGTACATAGTTCGTTGTGCATTACTTTGAATATTGTGATAGTGATGCTGTTGCTTCTTCCTCTAGTAGATAATTATCAAACCACCCTATTAACGCTTTGTATTGTTTTACTTTCATTGGAGAGTGAGTGACGGTGCGTGTTGCGCTGGAAAAGTATGTTCGCCTTCCCAGAACAGTTCGGGCCGTATCGTCATCCCAGAAGGACTAGTGCAGCAGCCACCTTGGAATATTTTTTGTTGGAGCATTTACTTCATAATATTCCTCGTTTTGACCCGCCGGTGTATGAAGAGCCACCTGCGGGCGGATTTACTGATCACGGCTTATATCTCTGCCTCGCAAGGACTTGTGTCACTTGCGACCTGCCCCCTTGCTTTTTACCCCCGTCGGAGGATCCCCGGGTAGACAGGGCCTGGGCTGGCGCTGGATCCCAGCCTCTGTAGGAGAGGCTTCTCTTGCCGTGCCCGGTTGTACTGAGGGTCTTGGTGGTTGCTCTGCACGTCTGGGCTGTCGAGGCTCGTGAGGAGTTACGTAGGGAGGCTAACGCTAGGTAAGGTGTCGACCTTTGTATTTTCCTTCGGGAAACGTCTGCTGCTTATCGGTCTGACCTAGTGTTCAGTAGCTCCCTTAATGTAGCAGACTGGTGGTCCCCAGCGACTCCGTGGACACCTCCTCCAAAGGAATGAGTAAATTGATTATTCCTTAACATAAGCGTATAGGATCTATATATATCCTTACTCATATTGATATATTGTTATAATTTTTGATGGTATACCTTGTTATGATTGATTTGTGGTTGTGCGTAAATTTAGATTTATTAATTAGGTAGGTAGTTTTAAGGTTTTCACTTTTATTGAACTCTTATTACTTCTTTCTAGCTTTCTTTATGTTTTAGGCTAGTGTATTCATTTTGGGCCCGCTCTATTATAGCTGTTTATTTGCTAATTACAGTGTTTTCTATTTATATTACTGGTTTAGGGTTTAGCTTTTAGTTTAGGGAAACCTTGTGTTGAAGACATGTTAATCTGTCTTCTGGCTTATAATTGCCATATAAGCTCTCTGGATACTGGGTTCATTTGTACTTGCACAAGGTTGATTTAGTATTAAGTTTTGTTTTATAATAAATATTGTTAGTTTTTCTTGGTGTTTTGTTTACCACATTCCCATTCATTGTGTTGCATTACTACTGCCTACGATCCCTAAATAACATCTTTAAAAGATTCTGCAGAACGGCCTCCTAGGGGTCGTAACAATGCTTTAAACAATTTCTAGGTTACAAATGAAAGTGCCTTAATAAGGGAACTAACTTGACAACATGGCGATCAATTAAATCATAAATAGAAGCAGAAGCCTTCAAGTCACATAGCCCATAATCATATAGAAAATTGTGTTTTCGGAGAAGACGCCGGAAACCCGCCGCGGTATTTTTTCCAAAACATGTTACATTGCTTGGCGGCAACTGCAGAGGGTCGAGCCGTCCCGCTAGTCTTGTGTGCCACCCGCATAAGATACCCAATGATTCAAACTGCCGCGGGAACCTCTTGACTACGAGTATGCCTGCTTGCATTCAGAACCAAAACCACCACCACCACCACACAACCACTTCCTCCTCCCCCACCAGTTTCTCCTTCGCTTTTCATTAAAAAAAATGTAAACGTATGAATCACGATTAATTTTAGTATAAGTCACAAAACATGTTTTGTTGTAATTCGGAACTTACGAACAATGTTATCGTTTACAATTACAATAATTGTTTAAGTGTAACAATTTTCCGTTGATGGATTTCAAAAAGTTTCTGTAAGGAGGAAGGAAGGAAAACCTTTTTTCACGCATTATTCTAATGAAGAGAGAGAGAGTCTCTCTCACTCTCTCTCTCTCTCCGAACTCTCCTTTAACTTTTTATGATTCATTATGATATTTCTCTTTTCAATACCACTAATCCGTCTCTCCTGAAAGCGGCTGGCTCCATAGATTACTCAACCCAGAGGTCACTTTCACATTCGTACTATATAACTGCTATATCTATCTATCTATCTATCTATCTATATATATATATATATATATATATATATATGGATAGATAGATAGATAGATAGATATATAGATAGATAGATATACCAAAGCCCGTTACATGAACAAGTAAATCATCAAATATATGAAATGGTCTGTCGTCATAGGTCTAGGTTTGCGTCCCAAGATTCGGGTCTTGCCACATCTGAATAGTCGATATTTTTTTTTTTTTTTTTTTTTTTTTTTTTTTTTTTATTCCTATGTCATGTCCCCCACCCCATCTGCGACCTTCAACAGTCGACTAGCGAGTCATCAGCCTGAAAAATACGTGGACTAGTTTATAGATCCAGAAAGCCTTATATATGCTGAACGGGCTCTTGCTCTGCGTGCAGGCAACAGCACGTGGATGGAACAGCAGGCAGATAGACGCTGGTTTATAATGACAAGCTGTGTGTGATAATGAGAGAGAGAGGGAGAGATACGATGTCTAAACAGTCAGTTATAAACAACTAAACTAAATCAACATAATGGGAGAAGTTTTAATCAATGTCGTTAATTTAAGATCTGAATCCGATGAAAAGAAGTCGAAGATCGTCGTTGACGTCTAATCTTACATTTAGACATATATATACATAATTCACGTCTGAACTCTTATTATTATTATTATGTATAATAAATAAATATACTTCATATCTGCTGGAGTTTATTATAATATGCATAAATTTCAACATTTAATATAGGCCTAACACTGTTTTAGAGGGGGAGAGGGTGAGGGAGTCTCGTATACTCTAGTGCGATATGCAACTGCAACTAGACTAATATAACATTAATAACTATAGTAGTAATGATAAAAGATATTGGACGGATGCGTCAGGACGTGAAATATAAACCAGAGTAAAACTATAATCGCAGAGAAACTTAATATTATTTATACGTCTTTATGCATTTTGTTTTCTGCGCTCATTGATTCTTATTGCTTTTGTTGCATAAAAAGGGAAGATGGGCGGGTTGATTCTTGTTGCACAAAGAGGGAAGTTTTGGGTGTGTGTTCTGTCATGTCGGTTTTAGGCTTAATAAATAAATAAATAATTATTGTTATTAGAATTAAGTTTCACTGAATGATGATTAAAGCATATCAAGAGAAGCTGCTTCCCTTGGGCGTAATGGCAAGAATCTTGAAGGTTTTAAGAGCCTAAAAAAAAAAAAAAAAAAAAAAATGGATTAATTAATATGATCATATATATTGACTCAGGATGGGGCACGAGGGTCAAGAATGGAATGAATATGAAAATCTAAAGCCTTTTGGGTCACTGGCGAGAGGAGGAGCACTAGGCCTATAGTACTACTTCACCTCTTCCCCGCCATGCCTCGCATTCTGGCGGTTTAGTGTCATCGCAGATATTATTATTATTATTATTATTATTATAAATGTTCCCTTCGGAACCTTCCATTGGAAAGGAAAAAACAAAAGGAAAGGAAGGAATGTAATTAATAATAATAATAATAATAATAATAATAAAAGCCTTGTTGGAGAAAAGAAATGAGAGAGAGAGAGAGAGAGAGAGAGAGAGAGAGAGAGAGAGAGAGAGAGAGAGAGAGAGAGAGAGAGAGAGAGGTGAAACTACCCGTATACCAGCCAGGAGGATATTATCTTCAAATCTATTCTACAGGTACATAGGGAACACGATTTGAAAATGAAAATAAAAATGGAAAAAAAATTACCAACAAAATAAGATGATTTGCAGCAAGTGACAAGTATTTCATGGACTACGAATGTACACGTGCTGAATATAGCATTTGGGAACAATAATAATAATTATCATAATCATAACAAAACTGACGATGAAGAATGTTGGAATTCGTCTTGTTTTCTGTTGCATAGAGCGTCAATCACTGGAGTGGTAACAAAGCTCCCTGCCGAGTGTGTGACTTCGGGCGGCCATATTGAAAGGTCTCGGTCCCACTCACAGTAATATACTTCATCACTATTATTATCAATATTTTTGCTATTATCATTTTTATCTTTTTTACTATTATTATTTTATTGCTCTCATTACTACTAATTTTATTTCTTTTCATACAGTCACTGAGCGCTAACCAAACAGTAATGCACAATCACTAAACACTAACATTCACAATGCACTTACACCCACTAAACACACATACTTAACATACATTCACACTCAATAACACTAAACACTCACTGAATACCCAACACTCACTATACACTAAACACTCATAAAACACTAAACTCACTAAATACTCACTATACCTCAAACACTCGGTAAACATTCAATAAAACGTCGCTCACTTTATCCTAAACATTAAAGCCTAAACAATCACTTAGCATTCACTATACACTAAATCTTCACTAAGTACTCATTTATACAATAAACACTCACTAAACCCTAAACACTCATTAAACATTCAATGAATATGCACACTAAACATTCACTGAAATCTTACACATTAAACACTAACATTCACTAACCCCTAAGCAACCACCAAACATTCGCTAAATACTCACCAAACATTCACTGAATGCTTGCGAACTAAACATTTGCTAAACACTAATATTCACTAAACATTAACTAAACCCTAAACACTCACTAAACATTCACCGAATACTTACACAGTAAACATTTACTGAATACTTACACACTAAACACTACCATGCACTACCTTCACTGAACCCCAAACACTCACTAAACACACATACTAAACCCTACACACTCACTGAATGCTTACACTACTTCAAAACTCACACCAACTTTCACAGACATTTCACAAAATTCACTAACCAATCGTTAAACATTCACTGAATATTTACACACTAAACATTCACTAACATTGACAAAACATTCACCAAAACCCTAAAGGCTCCCTATACATTCACTGAATACTTACTCAAACATTCAATGACATTCACTAAACCCTAAACACTGAGTAAACATTCACTGAATACTTACACACTATACGTTCACAAAATATTCACTAAACCCTAAACTATACTACATTCACTAAACTCTTACCACTCATAAACATTCACTAAACACTTACTAAACCCTAAAAATTCCCTAAACACTTACTCGTTAAGCATTAGCGATAAAAAAGAATTCTCAATCACATTAATCCCCTGTTTTATTTGCAGGGTAGCAGACCTTTACAAATGGCCGCAAGGCTTTGCAGCGCCGCCCTGGTGGAAGACCACCGAACTATGTAGTATTGGTATAGGGATCCCAACTCCAGGTATATATATATATATATATATATATTATATATATATATATATATATATGTATATATATATCTTCTATGTCCTGTTGCGATGTAGCCAATGGTTAGACTGTCACATGGGGGGGGGGGGGGGGGGGTGGGGGGGGGAGATAGGAGGAGGTTGGGCCGATGTTTAAGGAGGAGGACGTTAATCCTCCTTTTTATATTATAGACGGAGAATCGTAGGAGGGGGAAGGTTAGTTATAGGAAAACGCGAGAGAGCGTATATATGTTAAGTGATTACATAATAAAAATATGGAATGTTATTCCATATATATATACTAAAACTAAAGAGGTCAACCAGATTGCTTGGAGGAATGTGATCAGACCAGAGACGATAAATGTTACGTATACAATAAAAGTAGGCTAAGATAACATGCCGTCACCTGTAGTCATTCATTTGTTTATAAACTTTAGTCCAAGCTTCCTGCTTGAGACAAACACCGTGACCTATAGCTCAAGCGGCCTACATGATTAGTAACTATGTCATCTGATTGTATGTTCGTATGTTCGAGCTACTGTCTGCTTCCTTTATGACTTGTAACCGGGATGGTAGTCGGAACAGGGTGGAATTAGCCATCATCATTGGCAGAAGCGATCAAGCCATCGTCATTGGCAGACCTGTACCACCGTGTCTGATATTCATCATGTAATCTCAGAAGAATATATGTATTTTTATACTTCGTGTTTTCTACTAGAACCTCACATCAGAAAGAAGATACTTCGTTCATTATCATGAAGCCCCAAGACATTCCAATGAGTATGGAAGTGCATAACCAACCGACTTAGCGTAAGATTATCGCAAGTCTAACATTACCTCATAGGGCGCCTTACTATACAAGACAACAGCCCTAATATTGGTGGCAGACTACCAGAAGAACTCTACAACGTCCTCCGAAGAAAAACCAGAATAATGAATAATGTATCACATCAGAAGTCAACGACGACGAAAGCAACAGATTCTTCAAGCAACTTAGTATCATCGTTTAGTGAGTGACTTCAGAAAACAACAAGAACTCTTTAACGTCTTCCGAATAATAACGAATAATGTATCATCAGAAGTCAACAACAACAAAAGCAAGAGATTCTTCAAGCAACTTAGTATCATCGTTTAGTGAGCGACTTCAGAAAACAACAAGAACTCTTCAACGTCTTCCGAAGAATAACGAATAACGTATCATATCAGAAATCAACGACGACGAAAGCAAGAGATTCTTCAAGCAACTTATTATCATCGTTTAGTGAGCAATTTCAGTAGTGAATAACTTCAAGAAACAAACCCGACGTGTCTTTTCCTACGGCAACGCAAGCTTCGTCTCTCATTAGAATAATTCAAGAAAACATCGTTATTGAGCGTTTCCGGCACTTCAAGAAACAAACCGAACGCGTCTGCAGCATCGGATCTCCAAGGGCTTGAATCATCCAAACAACGCGCACGGGGGAAACTGAAGCCAAACCAGGTCATCCGCTAAACAGAGAAGGAGGGCCAAGGCCGTGTGTCGTTATCGGAACACCGTGACTTCCCACAAAATCAAGCTAAGTACAATTTTTTATTCATTTGGAGTAACTGAGTGTTTACTTTGCAGGTCAAATTTCGTTATTCCTGTGGCTGAAGTTACGAGACATTCTTAATCTTACTTTTTTACAGAAATTATCTACATCATTGGGATTTCGCTACTGCGAGTTTTTATCTTTGAGTTTCTGTTTCCAGAAGTTCTACTGAAATATCATAATCATATACTGTGTTAATTTTATCATTTTGGGTGATTATTAATTCTTTACATAACAAATCATACTAAACAGTGAATATGCGTTTATGCAGTGGACGTCTGTATTTATACAGATGCATGGATAGGGTCGTTAGGCACAGTAGTGATAAGAATGCACACAAAAAACAGTGGAACACCCGCACAAATCTGGATAAATTAGAGGTAACACTATTTTTGGTCAAACAATAAAAGCTCCTTTGCAAAGTCCTGATCGCAGTTTCAGCCTTTAGTTACGCGTAAAAAAAAATCGAACCTCAATGACTCATCATAACTTTAAAAATACGGCTGGATTGCAAGGAATAACATGTCTATAAAAAACTTTCGTTAGGCTAAATGTGCCTGACCAGGATCCTCACTATTTCAAATTTTAGCAAAGAATGAAGTAAACAACAGCAAGTACAAACAGTTAATATTGAATGCAGTAGAGATAACTTGTCTTAATAGTAATCGCTCAATTCCTAATAGTTCGTCATTCATACGTTCGTTGCTTTATACGTAACCAACAACAGAATGCTAAAAATACAATACATTGCCGATGGTAAACAGTAGCCCTAAATATCAGAATCAAACAAATCGTGCTTAAGCAAACTCGGTTACTGTGTCATCTAGTCAACGGTGAGTGTTCAAAGCATAGCGCATTCAACATAAGCGACTTCAGCGGAGAGGAAAAACAATGTTGGATCATTTATACCATACCTTTTTTTTTTCATGCCAATACCTTTTTGAATTAAAAAGGAATTTCCCTATCAATCACACGACCGTATCAAGTAATCAGAGCAGGTTCTCATTTTTTTTTAATACATAAGTTATTATAAGTAGTGGTGGATTAAGCCCGACTGTACGCACTGTAAAAATTAGAATATCTTGTTTTTATGCCTTTAGTCCACGTAATATCCTGTATTTACAGACTCACCGTCTGTTGTTCGAACTTCCCTATTGAGAAGTCCGGAGTATGTTTCAGTAACTGGCAATAAAGAGTTAATCGTCGTAGCGTAACGCAGACTCAGTAGTCCGGATAAGCGAGCGCTTACAGATACCTCTATAGTTATACAAAACATTATCTTACCTCCTGCAAAATAAGGCGTGTTTATCAAAGGAAAATTCTATAAACCTTCAAACATATTAAAATCCGTTTTGAACAAAAAAGAGACAGTTAATCAAATGATAACTTATATAGAGGAACTATTCATTTGTCTCATAAATCGTGATAATGTTCAACGACCCAACAGAATTCTCCCACAACCGCAGTCGCAGTTTGCATGCAAAATCTCGAGACGCATGCACCCTCGAATGTCTTAGTGCGTGAAAAAAGACTGCTGGGATCTGAAATTTTAATCCTTCCCGACACTCTGAAATATAACGATTTCCGCAAAAAAAGCCCTAGACACGGTTGACTCGCAGCAACAAGTTAATCTAGTAATCCACAAAACCTATACATATAAATATCGCATTTTTTTTTATTGTTGCTAATTTTTAATAACGCCCAATCAGTCGTAGATGAATCCCTCTTATACTCTATCTAAAGTAATATCTGTAAAGTCATTCAAGCAGAGGTGATTCAGCAGAAATTTTTTTTATCTTTTATCTGAACAACAGGAAGTTTTTCCACTAGTGAGTGATCTCTGGGGAAAAACGGATGTCATTGAAAACAATGACATCCTCAGTTCCAGAGGTCCTTTGTTCCTCAGTTCCAGAGGTCCTTTGTTCCTCAGTTCCAGAGGGCCTTTGTTCCTCAGTTCCAGAGGTCCTTTATTCCTCAGTTTCAGAGGTCCTTTACTCCTCAGTTCTAGAGGTCCTTTATTCCTCAGTTCCAGAGGTCCTTTACTCCTCAGTTAAAGAGGTCTTTTATTCCTCAGTTCCAGAGCTCCTTTATTCCTCAGTTCCAGAGGTCCTTTATTCCTCAGTTAAAGAGGTCCTTTATTCCTCAGTTCCAGAGGTCCTTTATTCCTCAGTTTCAGAGGTCCTTTATTCCTCAGTTCTAGAGGTCCTTTATTCCTCAGTTCCAGAGGTCCTTTACTCCTCAGTTAAAGAGGTCCTTTATTCCTCAGTTCCAGAGGTCCTTTATTCCTCAGTTCCAGAGGTCCTTTACTCCTCAGTTCCAGAGGTCCTTTACTCCTCAGTTCCAGAGGTCCTTTACTCCTCAGTTCCAGAGGTCCTTTGTTCCTCAGTTCCAGAGGTCCTTTATTCCTCAGTTCCAGAGGTCCTTTACTCCTCAGTTCCAGAGGTCCTTTATTCCTCAGTTCCGGAGGTCCATTGTTCCTCAGTTCCAGTCCTTTCCTTCCAGCCGTACCAGAGGTCATTCCTTCCTCAGTACCAGAGTCCTACTCATCAGTTCCAGAGGTCCTTTGTTCCTCAGTTCTAGAGGTCCTTTATTCCTCAGTTCCAGAGGTCCTTTACTCCTCAGTTCCAGAGGTCCTTTGTTCCTCAGTTCCAGAGGTCCCTTGTTCCTCAGTTCCAGAGGTCCTTTGTTCCTCAGTTCCAGAGGTCCTTTATTCCTCAGTTCCGGAGGTCCTTTGTTCCTCAGTTCCAGAGGTCCTTTATTCCTTCCTCAGTTCCAGAGGTCCTTTATTCCTCAGTTCCAGAGGTCCTTTACTCCTCAGTTCCAGAGGTCCTTTACTCCTCAGTTCCAGAGGTCCTTTATTCCTCAGTTCCAGAGGTCCTTTATTCCTCAGTTCCAGAGGTCCTTTATTCCTCAGTTCCAGAGGTCCTTTAATCCTTCCTCAGTTCCAGAGGTCCTTTATTCCTCAGTTCCAGAGGTCCTTTATTCCTTCCTCAGTTCCAGACGTCCTTTATTCCTCAGTTCCAGAGGTCCTTTACTCCTCAGTTCCAGAGGTACTTTATACCTCAGTTCCAGAGGTCCTTTGTTCCTCAGTTCCAGAGGTCCCTTGTTCCTCAGTTCCCGAGGTCTTTATTTCTCAGTTCCAGAGGTCCTTTATTCTCAGTTCTAGAGTTCCTTTATCCTCAGTTTTCCCAGAGTCCTTTATTCTTCCTCAGTTCCAGACGTCCTTTATCCTCAGTTCCAGGAGGGTCTGTCCTTCCTCCTCAGTTCCAAAGGTCTTTACTCCTCAGTTCAAAGGACCTTATTTCCTCATTCAGAGGTCCTTTGTTCCTCAGTTCCCAGAGGTCCTTTGTTCCTCAGTTCCAGAGGTCCTTTGTTCCTCATTCCAGAAGTCCCTTTATTCCTCAGTTCCAGAGGTCCTTTATTCCTCAGTTCCAGAGGTCCTTTATTCCTCAGTTCCAGAGGTCCTTTACTCCTCAGTTCCAGAGGTCCTTTATTCCTCAGTTCCAGAAGTCCTTTGTTCCTCAGTTCCAGAGATCCTTTGTTCCTCAGTTTCAGAGGTCCTATGTTCCTCAGTTCCAGAGGTCCTTTTTCCTCAGCTCCAGAGTTCCTTTATTCCTCAGTTCCAGAGGTCCTTTATTCCTCACTTCCAGAGGTCCCTTTGTTCCTCAGTTCCAGAGGTCCTTTATTCCACCTCAGTTCCAGAGGTCCTTTACCTACCTCCTTCCAGTTTAGAAGGTAACCTTTGTTTCCTTCCAGTTGCCAGAGGTCCTTTATTCCTCAGTCCAGAGGGGTCTCCTCAGTTCAGAGGTCCTTTTGTTCCTTCCTCAGTTTGGTTCCAGAGGTCCTTTGTCCTCAGTTCCAGAGGTCCTTTGGTTCCATCAGTTCCAGAGGTCCTTTATTCCTCTCCTCAGTTCCAGAGGTCCTTTGTTCCTCAGTTCCAGTTCCTTTGTTTCCTCAGTTCCAGATGGTCCTTTGTTCCAGTTCAAGAGGTCCTTTGTTCCTCAGTTCCAGAGGTCCTTTGTTCCTCAGTTCCAGTCCTTTATTCCTCTTTCCAGAGGTCCTTTGTTCCTCAGTTCCAGAGGTCCTTTTTGTCCTCTTTCCCAGTTGGTCCTTTGTTCCTAATTCCAAGGTCCTTTGTTCCTCAGTTCCAGAGGGGTCCTTGTTCCTCAGTTCCAGAGGTCCTTTATTCCCCTCAGTCCAGAGGTCCCCTTCCCCAGTTCCAGAGGTCCTTTGTTCCTCAGTTCCAGAGGTCCTTTATTCCCCAATTCCAGAGGTCCTTTGTTCCCCAGTTCCAGAGGTCCTTTGTTCCTCAGTTCCAGAGGTCCTTTGTTCCCCAGTTTCCAGGAGGTCCTTTTATTCCTCATTTTTGTTCCTGAGGTCCTTTGTTCCCCAGTTCCAGAGGTCCTTTGTTCCTCAGTTCCAGAGTTCTTTTGTTCCCCAATTCCAGAGGTCATTTATTCCCCAGTTCCAGAGGTCCTTTGTTCCTCAGTTCCAGAGGCCCTTTGTTCCTCAGTTCCAGAGGTCCTTTGTTCCCCAGTTCCAGAGGTCCTTTGTTCCTCAGTTCCAGAGTTCCTTTGTTCCCCAGTTCCAGAGGTCCTTTACTCCTCAGTTCGAGAGGCCCTTTGTTCCCCAGTTCCAGAGGTCCTTTGTTCCTCAGTTCCAGAGGTCCTTTATTCCTCAGTTCCTGAGGTCCTTTATTCCTCAGTTCCTGAGGTCCTTTATTCCTCAGTTCCTGAGTTCCTTTGTTCCTCAGTTCCTTAGGTCCTTTATTCCTCAGTTCCTGAGGTCCTTTGTTCCTCAGTTCCAGAGGTCCTTTACTCCTCAGTTCCAGAGGTCCTTTATTTCTCAGTTCCAGAGGTCCTTTGTTCCTCAGTTCCAGAGGTCCCTTGTTCCTCAGTTTCAGTGGTCCTTTGTTCCTCAGTTCCAGAGGTCCTTTGTTCCTCAGTTCAGAGGTCCTTTGTTCCTCAGTTCCAGAGGTCCTTTGTTTCTCAGTTCCAGAGCTCCTTTATTCCTCAGTTCCAGAGCTCCTTTATTCCTCAGTTCCAGAGGTCCTTTGTTCCTCAGTTCCAGAGGTCCTTTGTTCCTCAGTTCCAGAGGTCCTTTACTCCTCAGTTCCAGAGGTCCTTTGTTCCTCAGTTCCAGAGGTCCTTTATTCATCAGTTCCAGAGGTCCTTTATTCCTTCCTCCGTTCCAGAGGTCCTTTATTCCTCAGTTCCAGAGCTCCTTTACTCCTCAGTTCCAGAGCTCCTTTATTCCTCAGTTCCAGAGGTCCTTTGTTCTTCAGTTCCAGAGGTCCTTTGTTCCTCAGTTCCAGAGGTCCTTTACTCCTCAGTTCCAGAGGTCCTTTGTTCCTCAGTTCCAGAGGTCCTTTATTCCTCAGTTCCAGAGGTCCTTTATTCCTTCCTCAGTTCCAGAGGTCCTTTATTCCTCAGTTCCAGGGGGCCTTTGTTCCTCAGTTCCAGAGGGCCTTTATTCCTCAGTTTCAAAGGTCCTTTGTTCCTCAGTTCCAGAGGTCCTTTGTTCCTCCGTTCCAGAGGTCCTTTATTCCTCAGTTCCAGAGATCCTTTGTTCCTCAGTTCCAGAGGTCCTTTGTTCCTCAGTTCCAGAGGTCCTTTGTTCCTCAGTTCCAGAGGTCCTTTGCTCCTCATTTCCAGAGGTCCTTTGTTCCTTCAGTTCCAAGGCGGTCCCTTTTTCCATCAGTTCCAGATGGTTCCTTTGGTTCCCCAAGTTCCAGGGTGGTTCCTTTGTTCCTCAGGTCCAGGAGGGTCCTTTGTTCCCCAGTTTCCAGAGGCCTTTATTCCCCAGTTCCAGAGGTCCTTTGTTCCTCCAGTTCCAGGAACGTCCTTTGCGTCCTCCAGTTCCAGAGGCCTTTGTTCCCCAGTTTCAGTTCCTTTGTCCTTTCCCCAGTTCCAGAGGTCCCTTTACTTTCGTTCCAGAGCCTCCTGATTTGTTCCCATTCCGCCTGGACTATTTTGTTCCAAGGAGCTCCTTTATTTTGTCCCCCCGCCGGGACTATGGAACAGCCTCCCCTGCTGAGACGTCTTGCAATTGGAACTTAGGAAGTTTAAGCCAAGATGCAGTGCAATAATGGCCTTAGGCAATTGAACTTTATTTTAGTAATTCGTATATATTACTGTCTGTTTGTTCGTTAATCTATTAGTTTATTCATTTTATATTGTTCTCTAATAATTGATCTCATCTTTCTGTTTCCTGTTATTTTCTGTCGCTCAAATTTCCATAATAATAAGGGTTTATCTTCTTAATAATAATAATAATAATAATAATAATAATAATAATAATAATAATAATAAATAATAATAATAATAGGGTATACCTCTGAATGATGATATTAATGGGGGAGTAAATCCACAGTAGTATGTCTGTTTGATTTTCTTTTTTAAAATATATAAAGCTTTATATATTTTAAACGACAAAATCAAACAGACAGCTGTGGATTTGCTTTTCCCCATTTTATTATATTATATTAATTATTATTATTATTATTATTATTATTTTATTATTCATTCAACTTCAATGTTCGCCGCTGCCTTTGCTGTTAACGTTTGTTGCACTAGAGAGGCGATGAAAGGGACCGGCAGCCATATTGAAAGAAGGCAGAGGAGTTCCCGAGTCGCCTTTCATCTTACCTTTCTTCCCTCCCGGGTCAAAAGCGTTCGAGTTTTTTTCCCTCGACAAGAAGAAGTTGGTTGTTCTTGGCTGTTCTCTCCCCATATGCTTGCGAAGAGGTCGGCAACAGTTTCTGTAATATATATACGTAAATATATATATATATATATATATATATATATATATATATATATCTATATATCTATATATATATATATATATATATATATATAATATTGAAGATAAAAAGGCCCATAAAAAACACTATTTTACGTTTCAATCATTATATCTTTCGAGCACCTCCTTCTGTGCTCCTGATCACTGGTAAATATGGACATAGGATGTCTTACAATAGTATGTGGCACTATGTTTTTTTTGTATATATACTCTTGTAAGACATCCTATGTCCATATTTTGCCAGTGATCAGGAGCATAGAAGGAAGTGCTCGAAATGTATATGGCTGAAACGTTAAAATAGAGTTTTATGGGCCTTTTTTTTTTATATCATATAACTGTTGTATTACAGTAAAAATATAATTGAGTATATTATATATATATATATATATATATATATATTATATATATATATATATATATATATATATATATATATAAATATATATATATATATATATAATATATATACATACATACTTACATACATACATGGTTTCATAGTGTTCGTGGGTACCGCTAACTTTGTTAGTTTTTCAAAATATATCAGAATTTAAAGGGAGTTTTGGAATGAAGAGTATACCTCTCTCTCTCTCTCTCTCTCTCTCTCTCTCTCTCTCTCTCTCGCTGTTGTTGTTGTTGTCGTTGTTGTCGTCTATACTCTGTTTTTTTTTTCCCATCTGTCCATCCGCCTATGGTGTTTGCGCATGGCAACACTGCGTCCCGGGCTTTTTCTAATATCCTATTTCGAATATTAACGGTGTAATTCACATACAGTAGTCAGTTGCAAATGTACACCCAGATATCCTTTTATTTACCTAAAATTTAGACATAACGTAACTATTTAAGCACGGGACGCAGTGTTGCCATGCGCGACCACCACAGGCGGATGGACAGATGGAAAAAAACAATGTATAGGTAGCCCAAACCGTACAGGCATGTGTTGCTCAGGTGGGGATACATGAGCTGCTCAGGTGGGGATACATGAGCGGAAGACACTGACGCGATATCGTATGCTTTCATTTTTTTTTTTTTCTATTTTCATAATTACAAACTAACGTATGCTGATTAATATTTTTTCACGGGTACTTTACAAATAAGAACGATAATATTTTGAAATGTAGTGTATATATGCTAGTTATTAATTGTTAGATGAATTACTTTTTATGAATCTGCTTACGTTAATCTGCCTGTCATAGTGTCTGTTCATAATGTGTTTCCACGTGCTACGATAGAGAAAGAGAAAGAGAGAGAGAGGGGGGCCCGGTGGGGAGGGGGTTAGGAGTCGTAAATAGCCGTCAGTGACGTTATTCCAAAAATGGAAAAAGAATAAGAGAAAAGACAAGCATGGAACCCAGCGCTACCTGCCATGTCTCCCATACCCCTCCTGATCCCCTACTTAGCCTGCCTCACCGTGGGTGGACAAACTGGTTTGTAGGAGGAGGGTGGACGTGTCATGTCTCCCCTACCCTCCTGATCACCTACTTAGCCCGCCCCACCCTGGGCGGAGAAACAGGTTTGTAGGAGGAGGGTGGATGTCTCATGTCTCCACTAATCCTCCCCTCCCGGGGCGGACAAACGATAAAGATCTTCTCGTATTTTATTATCGTACAAGATAGATAGATAGAGAGATAGATAGATTGGGCCTCTCTTTCATGAAGTCTGCGAAAGCGAGCATTATGAAGGAATAAAAACTCTCAATTAGACCAACCGACCTTTTCTTTTTTTTCTCTTTTTTCTATCAAAATGGGTCTTTCTTCGTCATATCAACATTCTCAGTTCATTCCTTGTTCTATTTTATGTTGCGTTTTGGAAACTCATTTAATAAATTATTGGGAATATATTTTAATTTGGGTTTTGATTTTGGACGATTTTCAAACGGAAATGCTAATTTATTTCCCAATGAATTTTTTTCCCTTTGTTGTTATGTCCTTCCGTCCGAGAGTGCCGTCAGCAGTAGGCCTGGCGGCCATATTGAAAGAAGGCAGAATCTCCCAATTATATATATATGTATGTATGTATGTATGTGCGTCTGTGTGCGTGTGTGTGATGGAAATGCTAGTTAGTTAGTTAGTTATTTTAATTCTTGACGTTTTTGTTGTTGTGATCTCCGTCCATACGAGAATGCTGTTAACAAGGCCTGGCAACCATATTGAAAGGAGGCGAATTTCCCCACCACAACCCAATCCAAGGAGGCGCCCCTCCACCCAACCCCCAACCACATCCACCACCCACCCACCACACTCATCTCTCCCCCAACCTCTCCCGGCGCAGCGCAGGGCATTCAAATTTTCATCGTCCCGAGAGTACAAGAAAAATAAATTATATATGTTTATATATATAAAAAAAAATCGTTCAGAGCGTAAAAAAAAAAATTATGTATGAAAAAAAAAAAAGAACGTCGGTTGTCGTTTTTCGCAAACGCGCGTGAAGCGGCAGTCGGGCATTGTTGGCCCTTAATGAGAAAACTTTCGTCGGGAACATAAACACACACCGAGAAACGTCCGCGCATGCGCCTAAAAAAAAAAAAAAAAAAAAAGAGTAATAGGCCTTATCGCTTTGCTTGTCATCTGCAACGCTGGATTTCTTCCCTATTATTATTATTATTATTATTATTATTATTTATTATTATTATTTTTATTATTATTATTATTCATACAAATCTCCCATGATAGCATGAGTCACTAAAATCGTTAAGAAATCCATTCTTTGTTGATGTGAATACATATCAGAAAATGTATGTTTGTACATCTGCACCACTGGATTTCTTCCCTTTTATTATTATTATTAATTATTATTATTATTATTATTATTATTATTATTATTATTATTATTATTATTCAGAATATGAACCCTATTCATATGGAGCAAGCCCACCACAGGGGCCACTGACTTGAAATTCAAGCATCTAAATATTGTTATTATTATTTTTTTTCACCGCTACCAAACGCACAAACGATATTACAAAAACCATATAAATGCACAAACTATAAAAATGCACAAACGATAAAAACACGCAAACGATAAAAACTCACAAACGATGAAAACACTTAGACATAAAAACATATGCAGTAAGTACATGGAAACGATAAAAACACTCAAACGATCAAAACACAAACAGTAAGTACACGCAAACGATAAAAATACACAAACGATAAAAGCACACAGACAATAGAAAACACACAAAAGATTAAAACACACAAACGATAAAAACGCACAAGCGATAAAGACTCACAAACGAACGTAGCTGCTATAGCTCTCATGCAAATAACACACTCACACACACAAGGATAATGAAAAGGTCACCACTGCTTTATAAGCTAATGGAATCTCTCTCTCTTTTCTCCTCAGGGCCCCCCCCCCTTCCCTCCCCCCCCCCCCCTCCCCCCCTCCCCCCCGAGGGGGCGCCTGTAAGTCAGAGTAAAACCTATCGTTATGGGGCTGCGTTGCAAACGATAATTACTTGTGGTTGACCTTTCCAGTGAGTGATCCTAGGTCTCATAATATATTATCGTGTTATCTTGTTTTTCTCAGTATTCACGGTCCTTTTTTTTCTTTTTTTTTATTCATTTTTACGCTTACTCGGGGAGTAAGCCTAACAACTAATGTGTTGTTGTTGTTGTTGTTGTTGTTGTTCTATTGTAGGGGGGGGGGGGTTGGGAAAACCCTATGGAAGCGCCTAAAGAGGTCTGAAAAAGGCGTTTCGCGTCCTTTTTTTTTCTTTCTTTCTTTATTTTATTTTTATTTTTATTTTCGCTTACTCGGGGAGTAAGTCCACCAACTACTTTTTTGTTGTCATTGTTCTTGTTCTTGTTGGGGGGGAGGGGGGGTAGGAAAACCCTATGGAAACGCCTCAAAAGGTCTGAAAAAGGTGCTTCGCGTCGAGTTAGATATACAGGAATTTTAGGATATGGTATTTTTTATTTATTTATAAGAAAGAAAATGTACAAAAGAAATAATGTGTATGTTAAACAATACAGATCAGTTATTTCCAATAAGTTATACCGAATTTATTTAAATTTTCGTCGGTGGAACAAGGCTCTATTTGCCCGTAGGTTTTATAGTGCGCCCTAGGTAAGCTGGGGGTCGGATCGCGCCTTCTTCTTCTAGGTTATTAATTGTGTAAATGGAACAGAGGGACTGATGAATTTAATCAAATATATTCAAGAGGGAAGATGTGACTATAGTAGATTCACATCAACCGTGCATCTGATGTCTACGCTAGTCCCGTACGACGCTCCTGATTGGCTGTTGATAAGCCAATCACAGGGCTGGACACGCTCAGTCTCTCGAGAGAGTTCACATGGGCAGGATGTATGTTCTCTACGTCTCCTGAGGGATACGTCTTTCAAAAGTATCCCTCAGGATATGTGGAGCATAGATCCTGCCTATGTGAACTCTCGAGAGAGACTGAGAGTTTCCAGCCCTATAAATGGCTTATCAACAGCCAAACAGGAGCGTCGTGAGGGACTGGCCTAGACATCAGATGCACGGTTGATGTGAATCTACTATCGCAGTTTTGAAATACAGATGTCATTTGTGAGAGAGAGAGAGAGAGAGAGAGAGAACAGTTAAAATGGAAAGCAAAGGAGAGATTAGATGAAGAAAAGAACGAAATAGCAAGACATATGACTACTGGGGAGAGAGAGAGAGAGAGAGAGAGCGTTGCAAACAATATAGAAAAACAAGGACTGATAATACAAGATGATAGGACACCAAATAGCAACCCATACAATCAGGAGAGAGAGAGAAGGGGGGAGAGATAGAGAGAGAGGGAGCGTAGAGAGAGAGAGAGAGAGAGAGAGAGAGAGAGCAAAAATGAACAGAGAGGAAGTAAAATACACGGCTGAGGAAAGAGAATTCGCAAAGTTGGGACATCCATCTTCGCTCTCCGCCAGACATATATATATATATATATATATATATATATATATATATATATATATATATATAGATATCTCATTTTAATTCTTCTTCGCCCCAGCTTGTGCCTCGTGACGTCATACGCGTTCCCGCGGACGAATTGCGTCATGTCGTGTCATGCGAGTAGGGGAAATAGCGCATGTAAATGAAAAATGGCCAACTGTGGTAGGATATTTGCTGAGACATTTCTTTGAGAGAAAGGGACAAAAATGAGTACCACTGGCTTCCTTTGTAAGCGCTTTTGGCGTCTCGATTCAACACAGAGAGAGGGATGGAGAGAGAGACACACACAGAGAGAGAGAGAGAGAGATAAAAATAGTGAACACCCAGAAGAGAAGAGGAGAAAGAACCGCGAGAGAGAAAAAGTCGTCTTGAAGTTAGCTCATCCATCTTGTTGGCCCTTCGATACTTTTTCTTGTTTACAAAAAAAAAAATTAGAATAAAAAGAAATGAAGGGCAATAATTTTGATTCTAAGTTTTCTCAACTTCTAGGTCGTGATGTCATATTATACTTTCTGACGAAAGGCTTCGCGGAGATTTTCCAGGTTTAATTCCCCGGTCTTTTCTTTTTGGGGGGGGGGGGTGGGGGGCGCGAGTGGGGTTGGTGTTTGGGGGGGGAGAGGCTATTGACGTCAGTTCGTACCCTAGCTGCAAGCCCTTTCCTTCCTTTAACTGTACCTACGTTCATATTCCCTCTCTTGTATCTTTATTTCTATCCTGTTACACTAAATTCTACCTTCCATGTCATTCCTAATTCCAGGATGAATTCCACCTTCCATGCCATTCCTAATTCCAGGATGAATTCCACCTTCCATGCCGTTCCTAATTCCAGGATGAATTCCACCTTCCATGCCATTCCTAATTCCAGGATGCCTCCCACTTCCAATTGGCCGTTCTATCCAGGATGAATCCACCTTTCCATGCCGTTCCCCTAATTCCAGGATGAATTCCACCTTCCATGCCGTGTTCCTAATTCCATGGATGGAGTTCCACCTTCCGATTCCAATTGCCGTGCCTATTCCTTCCAGGATGAATTCCACCTTCCATGCCGTTCCTAATTCCAGGATGAATTCCACCTCCATACGATTCCTAATTCCAGGATGAATTCCACCTTCCATGCCATTCCTAATTCCAGGATGAATTCCACCTTCCATGCCATTCCTAATTCCAGGATGAATTCCACCTTCCACGCCATTCCTAATTCCAGGATGAATTCCACCTTCCATGCCATTCCTAATTCCAGGATGAATTCCAACTTCCATTAGCCATTGCCTAATTCCATCCATCCGATTCCGATCCCACCTTCCTGACCAAATGCCCAATTCATAATTAACCAGGATGAACCTTCCATTCTCCATTCCATATGCCATTCCTAATTCCAGGATGAATTCCTTTCCACCTTAACCACGCCATCCATTCCTTAATTCCAGGATGAAATTCCATCTTCCATGCCATTCCTAATTCCAGGATGAATTCCACCTTCCACGCCATTCCTAATTCCAGGATGAATTACACCTCCCATACCATTCCTAATTCCAGGATGAATTCCACCTTCCATGCCGTTCCTAATTCCAGGATGAATTCCACCTTCCATGCCATTCCTAATTCCAGGATGATTCCACTTCCATGCCATTCCTAATTCCTAGGAATGAAGTTCCATCCCTCCATTGCCATTCCTCCTTAATTCCAGGATTGAATTCCACCTTCCATGCCATTCCTAAGGATTCCAGGTATGATTAACCACCTTCCTTATGCCATTCCTAATTTCAGGTGAATTCCAATTCACCTTCCACGGCCATTCCTAACTTCAGGATGAATTATTACACCTAACCCGGATACCATTCCTAATTCCAGGATGAATTCCACCTTCCATGCCGTTCCTAATTCCAGGATGAATTCCACCTTCCATGCCATTCCTAATTCCAGGATGAATTCCACCTTCCATGCCATTCCTAATTCCAGGATGAATTCCACCTCCCATGCCATTCCTAATTCCAGGATGAATTCCACCTCCACGCCATTCTTAATTCCAGGATGAATTCCACCTTCCACACCATTCCTAATTCCAGGATGAATTCCACCATTCACGCCATTCCTAATTCCAGGAGGATTTCTACCTTCCACACCATTCCTAATTCCAGGATGAATTCCACCTTCCACGCCATTCCTGATTCCAGGATGAATTCCACCTCCATGCCATTGCTAATTCCAGGATGAATTCCACCTTCCATGCCATTCCTAATTTCAGGATGAATTCCACCTTCCACGCCATTCCTAATTCCAGGATGAATTACACCTTCCATACCATTCCTAATTCCAGGATGAATTCCACCTTCCACGCCATTCCTAATTCCAGGATGAATTACACCTCCCATGCCATTCCTAATTCCAGGATGAATTCCACCTTCCACGCCATTCCTAGTTCCAGGATGAATTCCACCTCCCATGCCATTCCTAATTCCAGGATGAATTCCACCTTCCATGCCATTCCTAATTCCAGGATGAATTCCTCCTTCCATGCCATTCCTAATTCCAGGATGAATTCTACCTCCGACACCATTCCCTAATTCCAGGATGAATTCCACCTCCATGCCATTCCTAATTCCAGGATGAATTCCACCTTCCATGCCATTCCTAATTCCAGGATGAATTCCACCTTCCACGCCATTCCTAATTCCAGGATGAATTCCACCTTCCATGCCATTCCTAATTCCAGGATGAATTCCACCTTCCACACCATTCCTAATTCCAGGATGAATTCCACCTTCCACGCCATTCCTAATTCCAGGATGTGAATTCCACCATTCCACACCATTCCTAACTTCCAGGATGAATTCCACCTTCCACGTTTCCTTTTCTAATTACCAGGATGAATTCCACCTTCCACACCATTCCTAAGTTCCAGGATCCAAACCTTCCACCTTCCACGCCAGTTCCTCCTAACCTTAATTTTCCAGGATGAATTCCACCCTTTCCCACCTTTCCACGCCTTTTCTAACCTTCCAGGACCAATTGAATTCCACCTTCCACACCATTCCTAATTTTCCAGGATGGAAGAATTCCACCTTCCACGCCTTTTCTAATTCCAGGCCAGGTAAGGAATTCCACCTGGGCCACACCTTATTCCTAATTCCAGGATGAATTCCACCTTCCACACCATTCCTCCAATTCCAGGAATAAATTAATTATTAAATTTCCACCTTCCACGCCATTCCTAATTCCACCAGGTATGAATTCCACCATTCCACCGCCTTTTCTCCCTTAATTCCAGGATGAATTCCACCTTCCAAACCATTAATTTCCTAATTCCAAGGATGAATTCCACCTTCCATTCGCCATTCCTAAGTTCCAAGGATAAATTCCACCGGTTAACCACAGCCATTCCTAATTCCAGGAGGAATTAATTCCACCTTCTATGCCTATTCCTAATTCCGAGAATGAATTCCACCACCTCCCATACCATTCCTAATTCCAGGATCCAAATTTCCACCTTCCAACACCATTCTTCCTTAATTCCAGGATGAATTCACCTTCCACGCCTTTTCTAATTCCAGGATGAATTCCACCTTCCACACCACCATTATTCCTAATTCCAGGATGAATTCCACCTTCCACGCCTTTTCTAATTCCAGGATAAATTCCACCTTCCACACCATTCCTAATTCCAGGATGAATTCCACCTCCATGCCATTCCTAATTCCAGGATGAATTCCACCTTCCACACCATTCCTAATTCCAGGATGAATTCCACCTTCCACGCCTTTTCTAATTAACCAGGATGAATTCCAACCTTCCACACATTCCTGAATTAACCAGGATGAATTCCACCTTCCACGCATCCATTCCTAATTCCAGGATAAATTCCACCTTCCACGCCATTCCTAATTCCAGGATTAATTCCACCTTCTATGCTATTCCTAATTCCAGAATGAATTCCACCTCCCATACCATTCCTAATTCCAGGATAAATTCCACCTTCCACGCCATTCCTAATTCCAGGATGAATTCCACCTTCCACGCCTTTTCTAATTCCAGGATAAATTCCACCTTCCACACCATTCCAAATTAACCAGGAATTAAATTCCCACCTTCCACACCCTTCCCCTAATTCCAGGATCAATTCCACCTCCATGCCATTCCTAATTCCAGGATGAATTCCACCTTCCATGCCATTCCTAATTCCAGGATGAATTCCACCTCCATGCCATTCCTAATTCCAGGATGAATTCCACCTTCCACACCATTCCTAATTCCAGGATGAATTCCACCTCCATGCCATTCCTAATTCCAGGATGAATTCCACCTTCCACGCCATTCCTAATTCCAGGATAAATTCCACCTTCCACGCCATTCCTAATTCCAGGATTAATTCCACCTTCTATGCTATTCCTAATTCCAGGATGAATTCCACCTCCCATGCCATTCCTAATTCCAGGATGAATTCCACCTCCACGCCATTCTTAATTCCAGGATGAATTCCACCTTCCACACCATTCCTAATTCTAGGATGAATTCCACCATTCACGCCATTCCTTAATTCCATGAGGATTTCCCCCCATTCCTACCTTCCCCACCACATTTCCTCCTATTCCATTGGATGAATTCCACCTTGTTCCACGCCCATTCCTGATTCCAGATGAATTCCCCCTCCATCCATGCCATTGCTAATTCCAGGATGAATTCCACCTTCCATGCCATTCCTAATTCCAGGATGACTTCCACCTTCCATGCCATTCCAAATTCCAGGATAAATTCCACCTCCACGTCATTCCTGATTCCAGGATGAATTCCATCCCATACCTAATTCCAGGATGAATTCCACCTTCCACGCCATTCCTAATTCCAGGATAAATTCCACCTCCACGCCATCCCTGATTCCAGGATGAATTCCATGCCATACCTAATTCCAGGATGAATTCCATGCCATACCAATTCCAGATTGAATTCCATGCCTACCTAATTCAGGATGAATTTAGCCATACCTAATTCCAGGATGAATTCCATGCCATACCTAATTCCAGGATGAATTCCATGCCATACCTAATTCCAGGATGAATTACATGCCATACCTAATTCCAGGATGAATTCCATGCCATACCTAATTCCAGGATGAATTCCATGCCATACCTAATTCCAGGATGATTCACCTAACCTATGAATTCCCAGCCATACCTAATTCCAGGATGAATTCCATGCCATACCTAATTCCCCGAAAAACTGGGTAAAAAGCCACTTCTATGGCCCGAAATATCTCCGTGCAATCACGAAAGTGATTCAGGCCTGCAATAACGGCCCTATATAGGCCAATACGTCACGACGCCGGCGCGTTCGTTTGTTAGAAGTAATGGGACCCCCCCCAACCCCCACCCCGCCCCGCGAGTGGCCCGCGGGTAATTTGACACTCGCCTCCCTGGGCCATTTTTCGGTCTCAGTTTCATTTCAGAAGTATTTGTTCGTTCATTTGTTGGGCCTCTTTCGTGTGAGTGGGGATTTATCATCGGAATAATAATAATAATAATATATAATAATAATAATAATAATAATAATAATAATATAATAATAATAATAATGATATTAATAATAATAATAGTAATAAGTGTAATAATAATAGTAGTGAATGAAATGGTTGAATAATATATTTATTGTTATTATTATTATTATTTTATTATTATTATTATTATTATATTATTATTATAATGCATGCCAGTAGACCTGACGTGACGTTGATTGACAAAATCAAGCAGAAAGTATCGCCGATTGATGTCGCAATACCATGGGACACCAGAGTTGAAGGGAAAGCGAGACAAAAGATGGCTAAGTATCAAGACCTGAAAATAGTAACAAGAAGGATATGGGATATGCCATTGGAAATTGCACCCATCATCGTAGGAACACCAGGAGGCACGATCCCAAGATCCCTGAAAAGGAACCTGGAAAAACTACGTACATAGATGCCGGAGTAGCTCCAGGACTCATGCAGTAGAGTGTGATCCTAGAAACAGCGCACATAGTGAGACAAGTGATGGACTCCTAAGGAGGCAGGATGCAACCCGGAATCCCACACTATGAAAGAAATCACCCAGTCGGATAGGATGACTATCATAGACATCCCCCCCCCCCCAAAAAAAAAAAAAAATAATAATAATAATTTATGGCAAGAAAAAAAAGCGATTACTGTGACGCAACACTAAGAATGTCTTGAAGGACTTTCCCACGATTTTCCTTCTATTTCTTGAAATAATTTTATAATAAAACGCATAAATACCTCCGGAGTTGCAGACTTGGACACACCATCACCATTTTGAAAAAAGAAAAAAATTGATAAACCATTAAGAACTGGAAAGAGATTCCCTAACGACCTCTGGCGTGTGAAATTTTTGTTTCTTTTTTTGTTCTTTTTTTTTAATAAATCGTGTTGTGTGCCAGCCGTGTTCCTCCCAGAATTATGGAGCGATTTTGGCGCCTTCCACATAAAGTTTATTATAATTCTGCGGAAGCCAAAAAGATGCACAAATTGTTTCGCTAATCTTTCCCTTCCTACCACCGGGGCTCTTGAGACCAGATAATGTTTTAAGAGATTTAAGCTGCCTTGAGTGCGAGAGATCTTCCAGACAGTTTATATATATATATATATATATATATATATATATATATATTATATATATATATATATATTATAGTCTTAATCCTTCATATTTTTCGTCTTTTTTCAATTGATTGTCTTTAGTTTATGCAAAAGAAAACTGTGCTGATGGCACATATATAATAATATATAATAATAATTGTTATTATTATTGTTATTATTATTATTATTATTATTATTATATTATTATTATATTATGAGAGGGTGAGTCCGTCTGCTTTTATAGTGGCGGTGCAGCCGGGGGGGGGGGGGGGGGGGGGGGGGGGGGGGGGGGGGGGGGGGGGTGGGGGGGGGGGGGGGGGGGGGGGTTGTCCTCCATGCCGTTGCTTTTTCATTGGCTAATGAATGGCGAGCTGCTTTATAATTGGCTGCCTGGCTGCGGGCTGAAACCAGCTCGCGAGCGCATGCTCAACAGTCGTGCCGATCTTCATCAGCTGCACGGCGTCACGCCGGGCTCCATTTCGATTGTCCAATGGCTGCGTGACGTCACTGCTGCATTACGGTATACTAGTGGTATTAAAGTCGTCATCGGTATTATTTTCCTTCTTGAATTGGGGCGCTTCCGTGCGGGACATGGTGGCGTTTGCCGTTACCGGTGTGTTCCTTCGCTTTACAGGTCGGGAGCAAAAAGGCCTTTTGCGTCTCCGCTTTCTGGAGGCGTTTACTCATCCAGAAGCATAAAGCCCTAAATAAATACGGTATATTATATATATATATATATATATATATATATATATATATATATATATATATATATGATATATATATATCTATACCTACTGACTTCGAAGTATTTTTACTGGGATTCCTGTCAAACAGAGATATCCTACGTAGTATATCCCATCCCTATCCAATACGTGGTGTCCTCGTTTATACTGGCGTCTCTGTAGTAGGCTCCTCTGAGCGTGAAAAACCCATCCCTTCCGCTCTGGTATCTCGCGTAATTCTTCTTCTTCTTCTTCTTCTTCTTCTTCTTCTTCTTCTTCTTCTTGCTTCTTCTTCTTCTTCCCAGGGATTCAATCTCTCCTGATCTTGACTCTTCTGTAAGCAATGTTTCTTTTTTTTTTCTCTTTTTTTTTTATTCTAGGCTTGTTCGTCGGAGAGCTGGATGTCCTATTTCTGAAGCCGTGGGTTTAGGATTCGTTTTTTATTGTAGTGTGAAGGCTGTAGGCCTAATCAGATTATGTACTATATATATATATATATATATATATATATATATATATATATATATATATATATATATATATAGATATACAAAATACATATATATATATATATATATATATATATAGTTGTATAATATATATATATATATATATATATGATGTATAGATATATATATATATATATATATATATATATATATAATATATATATACTTAGGAAGCAGACCCTCTCTCAAGCATACTTTATTAAAAGTAATGGCTACTTCAGCAGCGTTACACTTGTAGAGATTCTTCTCTATTTTGCGAATAGCGGCTTTTTCCGTGCTACTTAAACAGGCTAGTAGAGCGCCTATAGAGGTCATGGTAAAAATACAGGGTCAAATAGGTGTATATATTTGAATTTTACAGATAAACTATGATACCATAGTCATCAAAGTCATTAACGATTTCTCTCTCTCTCTCTCTCTCTCTCTCTCTCTCTCTCTCTAAATCGAGCTTTCGTCTGGAGCTGCCAGACATCCTCGGGCTGGGAAGCTGAGGGTGGACTGATCTTGGTGCTGTTGTTGTTGTTGTTTAAGATTAAGCTGGCTTTATGCCAGCACGAGCTCTTGCTCATAGAGCAGCCCGTAGGTCATTTGAATTTTTTGGATGTGGAAGGTGATTTTTAAGGATATGAGGTGCCTTTATTTATATTGATTCTATGGGTTATGCACGTGAAATGGATATGATTTTGAAAAGGAAAGGAAAGGTGAACAGGCAAGGTTACAAACCCCTTTAAACCCTAAGGTACCCATTAGTAGGAGATAAAGATCGATAGTAGCGAGTCCTGGCGAGTCAGAGATAGCCAGTAAGGAAAATGAAAAATTTGTAGTCGTAGAAAAACGGAAAAAAAGCACATTAATCTATGGAGTTCAAGTACCATATTTCACTTAACGACAATAGAATAAACAGCGCCGCATCGTTAGTAATAGAGATTCGGCGAGAGAAAAACGAAATATTATAAGTTTAGAGAAAGCAAAACAAAAGTAAACAACAGCTTAAGCGGTAGTTAGAGTGACAGTTGAAATATTCGGTCGTTAGACGTGAGGCGGCCGAAAAAACGGAGGGGAAAGGAGGATTGTTTAGTAAAAGAAAAAGCAGTTAATGCTATAAACAGCACTTTTCTCGAAGGAGGTCATCTGGAACTGATCTCTAGGTCCAACAGAACGTGGACGAGCTCAGAGAACAGTTGATGATCGTTCTATTGCTGAATGGGTAGTGTCTTGAGGAGTTCTAATCGAAATTCAGATTTGGAGGAAATCATCTGGGAGGGAGATCTCAAAGTTGAGGGCTTCCTGGAAAGATCTCTGTAAACAGTCGGTCGTTGAAAGTGTAATGCTTGTCAGATAGAGCTCTATGAATGAAGGCGTTGAATTCGTCATAGGTCATCAGGAGCTTGTTTATCCCCTGTTCTCCTACGAACCGGAATTCACTTCCAGCGGCGACTGATCTGAGTTTCGGTTTGCAGGTCTGGATTCCTATGTCTTGCTTAACTGGGAACTCCTCGTTTGTGTTCCAGCTTCGGCATACAAAGCGGGAGCTTCTGTGATTGTCTCGACCTGCATATCTTCAACTGGTTGTTTTTTGGTTGTTCTGTCTGAGTCCTGCTTCAACCACGAGCAGGAGTCGACGTCGTCGGCGATGCGAAGGCTGGGGGAATAACCTGAGGGGTTGGGGGGATTGACTGAGGGGTTGAGGGAATATCCTTAGGGGTCGGGGGGGTTGGAAGGGGTTTGGGAATTGGAGGTTGAGGGAGGAAGGAAAGGATGAGGGGTTTGGGATATAATGACGAGGTTTGGGGTGTTCTGCAGGGGAAGGTTGAGGAGCTTGTGGTGGAGGTGGTCGGTTAGTTCTTGGATCGATACGTGGTTGACATGGTGGTCGTCTTGAGGGCGATGGTTGTCGTTCTCGAGGTCTTGCTGGCGGTGGGGAAATGCCCTTCATCCTCCAGATTTTTCCAGTCTGACAGGGCACCCCTTGAACCATGCATGATGAGACTGATGGCAGTTTGGGCATCGGGCAACAGTGTGGCCTTTTGCCTTGAATTTGTTGAGGCAAACGTCGGTCTCATGCTTCTGGCTGCAGATTCCACAGACATGCTGAGCCGTGCACTCCCTCCTGTGATGCCCAAACCTCTGGCACTTGAAACACCTGAGAGGTTCGGGGATAAAGGCTTCGGTCTTGTAGTTTCCGAGGATCCCAAGGCTGATGAAGTCTGGAATTTTGCCTCTAAACGTAGCTTCGACTTTTTGAGTTTCTTCTTCAGTACCATCTCTGTTTTTCACTTTGCAACGTGAGCAGTCATACGCCTGGTACTTCGAGAAGAATCCGTTCGATAGTAACATATTTTCGACTTTGCAAATCATTGCTTTCGTTGTCTTATCAGCTGGGTCCAATAGGAGGCATAAGGGATCGTTTTTCAAGAGGTCTGCTGACTGTTTGTCCTTCGGGGTAATAATAAATTCCCCTTTCAGATTCGGTCGGGCTTGAAGTTGTGCATTGGGGTATTTTTTTTTTCCAGTGCTAGGACGGCCGCATACGATGTCTGGTGTTCTTGGGATGTTGCCTTGAATCTAGGAAGTGCCTGAGTCGTCATGGTAGGTGCTGGAGGCGTCGAAAGTATAGGAAGGTCGATGACGGTATTGAGGGCTTTTTTCCGTTTTTCTGGACTTTCTGGAAGCCCTGATCGTCGAGGGGGGGCGGGTCGCCCTGCTGGGAGCCAGGAGACGACGGCCGCTTTTCAGCCATCGTTTTAACTTCGACAAAGCGAGCTGCTCGAGATTATATAACGACCAATAGTATAGCGCAAGGATGACGTAACGTGTAACGTTGGTCTTGGTGCGGTGTCCGTCCTCCTTATCTGTGGCTGACAGCAGGGGGTCTGCCCATGCTTGTCTCCTATTGGCTGGTGGCGGTGAGTCTTGTTTCATTGGCTGCCTGAGCCAGGTCTCAAGCCACTTTCTTCGGGCCGATGGTTTGCGTTGCAGCATATCCTGCAGCCGCCTGGACCTCCTAAGCGGCGCTGTAACATGATGGGCGTTGCGCTACGCTGTGGGACGTCACGGCTACTTTGATTTCCATCGGCTGCAGGAGTACCTCGTCGGGGGCGTTGTCCATCCATAGAGTTGTCATGATCGGTGGTGTCCATTGTTGGTGGCAGTCTTCTCATACTCGTAGGGAGGAGAAATTCTTCCTGCGTCGTATTCAGATTAGGTTTTATTTGCTGGATGAGTACGCCCTCCAGCAGGCGCAACCGACGGGCATCAGGGGCCTTCCCGATGATCTTCGTGTTCTTTATGATGACATCTCGGGAGATGGCCTCGTGATGTTTTGGTGCGGGCGTGATTCTTTATAGCCCCCTCTTGGGCGTGGCACGAGAGTCTCTTCGACAGTCGCATGGTAGTCATACCTACGTAGGCGCCGCTGCATTCGCGGACTGGGCATGTATACTGGTACACTACATGCGTCTGCTTCAGGGTTCTCGTGCCTGTGGAGAGGGGTTATTTTCATAAAAAGATCGCGCGACCTCCGATTCTGGTAATATATGATTAGGTCGATATTCTTGGTGTCGTCAGTCGGGGATACATTATCAGAAATAATTTTCTTAATGGCGTCCTCTTCTTCACGTAATGGGAACTCATGAAGGCTTTGTAGTACAGCTTGATATTATCCTGGGGGCGGGGCTGCGGGCTCTCACTACCGTACCATTTCTCCAGGGCTGTGCGGACTTCCTTGCTGATTAATTTATTTGAGTACCCGTTATTCACAAGTACGTTGGGAAGGCGCGGTCGAGTTCCTGGTGAGTGTCCTGCAGGTTGAGCAGTGGGAGAGGGCCCTCCTGACGAAGGCCCTGACGGTGGTGCTTTTGAATCTGGCGGGGCACTCGCTGTCTCCGTTGAGGCAAAGTCCTAAATTGGTTTTCTTTGTGTAGACTGAAGTACGGGAGACCGTCTTCCGTCTTGCTTACAAGGACGTCGAGGAAGGGGAGCCGATCGTCTGGAGCTGCGTTCGACTGTGTAGTTCAGCACACTACACTGCTGAAATGCTTGACGGAGGGCTTCTACCTCATCCTCGGCGTCGACTTGCACAAAGATGTCGTCAATATAACGTCCATATCTGCGGGGTTGCTGCATCCTGGCAAAGCACCCGTTCCTCCACGGTGCCCATATAAAAGTTAGCGAAGAGAACCCCCAGTGGGGAGCCCATCGCCCAACGCCGTCCTTTTGGCGGAACATCTGGCCACGGTGGGTGGAGAAAGGGGCCTTCTTCGTGCATATCTCCAGCAGCGTAACGGAGCGAGGCTTCCGGTATGTTGAGGCGCCGTCGACTGATTCCTGTAGACAGATCAAGGATTATATCTATGGTTTCGTCGACAGGCACGTTCGTAAATAGGGGGACTCTACTCCAGCGAGGCGATAATCCCGGTACCAGGCGTCCTTGATGGCTTCTAAGAACTCTGCCGAAGACTGAAGCTGTACCGACTCGGGACGTAAGGGGTCAAAATTTGGTTTGAGGCGTTTAGCCAAGGCGTACGTAGGGGCGGGCGTCTGGCTGATGATCGGCCGGAGGGGGTTTCCTTGCTTGTGGGTTTTTACATTGCCATATAAATAACCCAGGCTGTAGTCTCCTTGTATGAGCGGGAGGTGCACAGCATTTGTTGCAGCATTCACTGCGCTGATGACTCCGTTAGCCTCCCTCTTGATCCCGTCGGTTGCGCCTGCTGGAGGCGCTACTCATCCAGCAAATAAAACCTAATCTGAATACGACGCAGGAAGAATTTCTCCTCCCTACGAGTATGAGAAGACCTGCCACCAACAATGACACCACCGATCATGACAACTCTATGGATGACAACGCCCCCGAACGAGGTACTCCTGCAGCCGATGGAAATCAAAGTAGCCGTGACGTCCCACAGCGTAGCGCAACGCCCATCAAATGTTACAGCGCCGCTTAGGAGGTCCAGGCGGCTGCAGGATATGCTGCAACGCAACCATCGGCCCGAAGAAAGTGGCTTGAGACCTGGCTCAGGCAGCCAATGAAAACAAGACTCACCGCCACCAGCCAATAGGAGACAAGCATGGGGCAGACCCCCTGCTGTCAGCCACAGATATAAGGAGGACGGACACCGCACCAAGATCAGTCCACCCTCAGCTTCCCAGCCCGAGGATGTCTGGCAGCTCCAGACGAAAGCTCGATTTGAGAGAGAGAGAGAGAGAGAGAGAGAGAGAAATCGTTAATGACTTTGATGACTATGGTATCATAGTTTATCTGTAAAATTCAAATATATACACCTATTTTGACCCTGTATTTTACCATGACCTCTATAGGCGCTCTACTAGCCTGTTTAAGTAGCACGGAAAAAGCCGCTATTCGCAAAATAGAGAAAAGAATCTCTACAAGTGTAACGCTGCTGAAGTAGCCATTACTTTTAATAAAATATATATATACACATATATATATATTACATATATTATATATATATATATATATTGTACTTATATATATTTATATATATATATATATATATATATTTATATGTGTATATTTATTTATTATATACATACATATACAATATATATACACATATACACATGTGTATACTAAAAACGAATATGGTGTGTACGTGTACTTGTTAACTGCGACAGCTAAACACCCGGGCCCCCCACTCACCCCCCCCCCCCCCCCCCCCCCCCCCCCCCACCCCCCCCCCCAGCAACCTATAATAGAGATGCATGTCACAAGTGATGCTAAATAGAAATAATACAGTAGAATTCAGCGAACACTGATCATTTCATTTGTGGGGAAAAAAAAAAAAAGCTAACGGGACGAACAATATTAAGAACCCGTAAAATCTCTGTCAGTCCCTCGCTCTCTGGCGACTCTGTTTAATGGATAGAGCATCCTTGGCCCTCTCCCAGCTCTCTGTGGTAGAACAGGATTTAGCTTTGACGTCGACGCTTTCGTTAGTTGCAATCTGCGTGAGTCAATCTCGAGCGTCCGTTTTGCTTTGGTCCCTTCGGCAGGCAGACAGACAGACAGACAGACAGGCAGACAGACTTAAATTAGTCCTAATAGACGAAGAATTCTTCGATGATTCGTTCGTGTTCTGAACGGGGAATATGTGTGTATATGTATATATAAATATACTTATATATATGCATATATATGTGTGTGTATGTATACATATATATATTTATATATGTATATATTTATATATATGCAGAAACTATAGTAGATTCACATCAACCGTGCATATTACGTCTAGGCCAGTCCCTTACGACGCTTCTGATTGGTTGTTGATAAGCCAATGACAGGGCTGGAAACTCTCCTCAGTCTCTCTCGAGAGTTCACACAGGCAGGATGTATGTTCCACCTCTCCTGAAAGACGTATACCTCAGGAGATATGGAACATACATCCTGTCTATGTGAACTCTCGAGAGAGAGACTGAGGAGAGTTTCCAGCCCTGTCATTGGCTTATCAATAACCAATCAGGAGCGTCGTAAGGGACTGGCCTAGACGTCAAATGCACGGCTGATGTGAATCTAATGTAGGTACTATGTCGTACCTCTAAGTAAATGTAGTCATAAAAATTCAACTATGTCCAGTACTTTTCCAGCGCAGAGGAGAGAGAAACCAAAGTGCAACGATATTGTTATACTAAAGCATATCTAAGCCGACAGCCGTTTCTTAGAAATGACTAAATATAGCAGCATCGAAGGTTGGGAAACGCACTGGATACATACGTCAGTAAATACAGTTCCCGGAAGTCAACTAACTGTGTCGTGTATCTAAGCCTTTTATAAAAAAAAAAAAAAAAAAAAAAAAAAAAAACAAAAAAAACTATGGATATGAGTGATCCATTTTTTTTCCGTTTCGACTCTAACTCGTATATTATCTCTTAATACCCGGAGGCTTATTAGACTACTAGATATAAGAGGCCTCCCCCCCCCCCCCCCCCCAACAACAGGATCTGGAAAACGAAAGTGGGGAAAAAAATAATATTATTTTGTCTGTAATCTGAAGTCAACTTACGAACGATCAGAAATACACGATAGGGTCACTTTTTTTTAAAGTGCCCCTGTAAAGTACAGTAACTAAGATTAAAAAAAAAGAAAAAAAAAGAGTCCAGGAAAAAATGTATTTAAATCGTTGGCATGCAAACGTTTTCCTAGTTTGATTTTTAAAAAATGATTCCGAGTAGAAACAGATGTCTTTTTATCGAACTTTATTACAATAATATATATAATATTTTGAGTCATGATTTGACGCATGATTTTATAGTACTTGTTCACGACAAGAACATATCAAGTAGGCTAAGTACCACTCCAGTTCATTAGGGACTCAACAAACAGACAAACACTTCTCCCCTACCCTGCCGATTCCCTACCTACCCCACCCCACCCAGGGTGGACAAACAGGTTTTCCAGGTGCCGATTCTGTACCTACCTCACCCTGGGCGGACAAATAGGTTTGCAGGAGGACAGTGGATGTGTCATGTCTCCTCTACCCTCCCGATCCCCTACCTACCCCACCCCACCCAGGGCGGACAAACAGGTTCGCAAGAGGAGGGTGGGTGTGTCATATCTCCCCTACCCTTCCGATTCCCTACTTACCCTGTAATTATGATTGATAAGTATATTATATAATTCATCTTTACTCTTAAATTAAGCTATAATTCAAACTACCAATGTAAATAGCATAATATTTTACCAATAATATAACTAATTTCAGTCATTTCCACATCGAGGTAACTGACATAAATAATTTTTAATGTCAGTATAGCTGGTCCGCTGTTATTGTGGTGAGTGTCGTGACATCCCACTTGGATGTTCCTGGTTCGCGTCTCCCCCCGGGGCGATGAAGAATCACTGGCTCTGCATCACGATCAGTTACTGCTGCAGTGTGGGGTATGCAGTGGGAGGTTCAAACCGACAATCTCTGGAAGCTTGAATTTTTAAGTCAGCAGCCCCTTTGGTGTGCTTGTCCCATGTGGATAGGTTTCACACACTGAAATAATAATAATGATGATAAAAATAATGATAATAACAAAAAAATAGAGTCCACAGTAGTATGCATGTAGTATATTGCTATATACATACATACTACTTTGGACTATTTTTCCATTTAAGATCACGAGGAGGTGATCATATCAAATAATGATAATAATTGAAAAAGAAACCCACAAAATTACTGTGGATCACTTGTTTACTTGTAGATATTTACATTTTATTTTACTCTCAGGAGAGTGCTATAGCTAAGACATTGTTGGGAAATGACCATAGGATTGGATTTTAAAAACCATAGGCTTATATACAAAAGCAATAAGATCAGTCATAGGAGGGTGGTAGAAGGAGCACTCATCAGAGAGATTAAAGTAATAGAAGGAAACAAAGGTTTTCCCTCAGAAGATCCCATAAGCCGAGCTTTGATATTAAAAGAAGCTAAGATTGACCCTGCTGACCTGGAGATTAGGTTTTCTGCCCAACAGACTGTTGGTGACCGCTCACTTACCACAGGGGTTAATCCCATTGACCATCAGCTCAGGATATCAGAGGGGATTAGCAGCTTCCAAGGAAACCAGAACAGCCATCATATAAATGACGGCTCAACAAGAAGAAGTTCCAGAAGACTGCTGGGCCTTGACCCAGGATGACAACCTACACATCTCCTGAGAAAGGGCCACAGATAGGGCCTGAAAGTACTCGAGTGTTGAGCAAAATAGAATGTAAATATTCGTAAGTAAACACGTTATACACAGTATTTTTATGGGTTTCTTTTCCAATCTTCAGAAGGAAACTGAAAGAAGTTTTTGTTTGGTTCAATAATAATAATAATAATAACTGCCATAAGTAAATTCCACAGCCTGTTTAAGAGGCATCAGTCGTTCATTCTTTATTCTGCTTTGATCCTGTAGCAAAACTCACTCCAAGACACGAGAAACGTTTCAAAGTAACCTTTATAACAGACGGCAAAATAATAATAGTAAAAAAATATTATTAATTTACAAATATTTTACCAGAGCACTTGACATGGTTGGACTCGTTGACCATATCCACGACGTCATTGACCATATCCTCTGTTCATTGCATAATTTGCTTGTTTATTTGTTTATTTGCTCTCTTTCTTGAAGCAAGCGAGTGAAGTAACGTCTTTTTGGAATTAATACTTTTATATCTCTCGTAACAGTAAGTGCAGTGATTTTTTTTTTTTTTTTTTTTTTTTTGCGTGAGGCTGGAAGGTTAAAGGGATCGTTGGATTCTTCTCTCTTCTTTCCTCACTGGAAGTGGTCGACTTGCTGGACAGGCCACAAGGACGCCTGATTATGTTGATAATTTATATATATGTGTATATGCGTATATATATATATATATTATATATATATATATATATATATGTGTGTGTGTGTGTGTGTGTATGTGTGTACATGTATATGTATATGTGTGTGTGTGTGGGTATTTATGTATATATACATATGTACACGTATATATAAAACATACATGTGTATAAATATGCATTGTATGTGTGTATACGTATATGCACATGCATATAATAATACATATTTAATAATAGAATATTATATATACGTATGTATACGTATATATATATATATATATATATATATATGTGTGTGTGTGTGTGTGTGTGTGTGTGTGTGTGTGTGTGTGTGTGTGTGATACTTGTTGTGCTGGAAGTTGTCCCTGTAATAATATATGCAAAGGACAGCTCAGTTTTTTTCCAAATGCAAATTGGAATGCATTTAATTTATGAGTGAATGGAGAGTAGGAGTTGTGGTGGGTGGGGGGGTGGGGGTTGGAGAGAAGCATTGTAGCAGCATTCCAATCAGTAAGTCACCCTTCTTTCAATATGGCTGCCAGTCCCAGCTGCGACCGCTCTCTCACGGAGTTCTTTAACAACCGCAGCGACGGACCTATATAGATACAGACCTAGATAGGAGCTAGCGCTGTCATGCGTCTCGCTTTCTATTAATGACTGTATGTTGAAATGCTTTGTTGAATTCAGTTTTCTAAGAAGAAGAAGAAATAGACTCCTGTCGTTTTGCAGGAGCAGATGCAGAAGCTCTTCATTAATTAAAGCATTCCTTTTCATTTCGTTTTGAAGTAAGTTGACGATTTCATGTGGCCCCATTTGGCGTGTTGCTTGCAAATGAATAGTTAGTTAATGAGCGTTTGAATTACTAGATCCTATATATATGTAGAATTCTCTCTCTCTCTCTCTCTCTCTCTCTCTCTCTCTCTCTCTCTCTCTCTCTCTCTCTCTCTCTCTCTCTCGGTGCAAACATATAGGTACTTGTTGTCACGATAATTCTACCTAGGTTATTGCAGGTTAAATGTTTATATATATATATATATATTAATATATATATATATATATATATATATATATATATATATACCTATATGTGTGTGTGTTTGTACCGTTCATACTTATCGAATAGCAACCAACGTTGAGTTCAAACAAAAAAATATATAAACTAATGATTTTTAAATTTTGGTTTTCTTTGAACCAACGGCTCGTGATTTATGCTACAAATAAAGCAATTGTTGATGAATGTTCTTCCATTGCTGGTCAGAGTGCGGAGGTACACGCCAGTCCTTCGTTTCCGTCTCACATGCTTAGGTTAAGGTCCCGTGTTGGCATAAGCCCGGTTTAAGCTAAATTGACAACCATTTCTTCCCTCTAATGAATACCTCATTCTTTTTGGAAGCATGAATTTCAGGCCAGTTGCCGCTGTTGTGGTCTTTTCCCGTATGAATAGGGTTCATCTTCTGAATAATAATAATAATAATAATAATAATAATAATAATAATAATAATAATATAATAATAATCCTTTTTTATCAGTGAAGTTATCTTCAGCATCACAGTAATTATTGTACTGGTTTCATACAAAAGAGAAACAGAAGGCTTACTTATCTGGGATAAAGGATTTTACCCTCTTCTTCTTCTTCTTCTTCCTTCTTCTTCTTCTTCGTTTCATGCTATAGTTCGTCTCGTATTTTTTATGTTTTTTTTTCTTTAGCATTTGTTCATTTCTGTTCATCCCTATGCTCTTCCACACGGAGGATTTTATCGTGGAAATCGGGAATTGATAATTATGTTTTTATTCATTCTACTTGTTCAGTTTTTTCACAATGAAAAGATTGAAAATGTAAATGTAAACAATTCAGAACCAGTTCGTTCAGTGACTGTAAAGACACACTGACAGACAAACAGACAAACAGACATACTGGAAGGGGGAAAGAGAGAGAGAGATAAGGGGTACGAGAGAGAGAGGGCCGGGGGAGAGATAGAGAGAGATGTGGGCGGGAGGCAGGGAAAGAGAAAGAGTAAGGATGGAGAGAGAGAGAGATAGATGGGACGGACGAAAGAGAAAGAGTGGGGAGAGATAGAGAGATAAATAAGGGGGATGGGAGAGAGAGAGGGGCGGGGTTAGACAGAGAGAGGGTGAGAGAATGGGAGTTAGTTAAACAAAGAGACAAGAAAGAGAGAGAGGGGATACGAGGGAGAGAGAGAGAGAGGGAGAGAGGGAGGGGGGGGGGGGGGGGGAGGGGGGGGTTGGGGGGGGGGGGATTGGGGGGGAGGGATGGGGATTTCGTAAGACAGACAGAAATGGAGAGAGGGGGAGGGGGGGGGTTGGGGGGGTGGGGGGGGGGACGGGGGGGGGGGGGGGGAGGGGGAGGGGGGGGGGGGGGGTGGGGGGGGACAAAGAAAGACAGACAGACAGAGAAAGCGAGAAACAAGCAGACCTTTCAAAAGGTCCAGGAATAGTATATCAGACCAGGACGCCATTGAAATATAAATTTCACGGTGAACTTTCACACTTTTTGAAACCGCTCAAAGGTGAATGAATTGGAATGAATAACCCAGACATTAATCCTCTCCTTTGGCAGTACATAATCCTGAAATGAGGGCAGTGGAGTGTCCGCTTTCACGGGGAAAAGGCCGCTTACTGAAGGTTGTTTTTCTTTAGATAAAGTCCACAGCACTCTCACGTCGACTTTGTGGAGGATTAGTTACGCAACAAAGAATTCCTAGAGGGAGCTATTCAATTTTTTTTTTTATCTTATTTAGATAAGCTCTCCTGTCTTCTTTACGAAGAGTCATATTTCTATTTTCACTCTGTTGGAGAGCAGATGGATATTGCTGTTTTCATCTCTCTCTCTCTCTCCTCCCCTATCTCCATAGCCCTTCTCGATGGATGTATATATATATATATATATATATATATATATATATATATATATATATATATATATATATATATATATATATATATATATATATATATATATATATATATATATATATGCTATATATATTATATATATATAATATATATATATATATATTATATATATATATATATAAACTATATCTTCCGAAGGATAATGTGTTTTCAACTCTCTCTCTCTCTCTCCTATCTTTGTAACCCTTCTCGTGTATAGATGTATATATATCTTCCGAAAGATATTGTATTTTCTACTCTCTCTCTCTCTCTCTCTCATCTATATGCTCCGATACTGTAGTAAGTGACCTAATCGATGTAGTATATCTTCTGAAAGACATATTTTCTCTCTCTCTCTCTCTCTCTCTCTCGCTCTCTCTCTTCTCTCTCTCTCTTCCTCTCTCTCCTCACCTGAATTCCCAGTTCAAGTAGGAATAATCCCTTTGATTTTAAATGGTGGGTGGAACTCATAAAAGCACATTCGTTGGAATAAAGTAAGTGAGGAGGATTTCTCGGAGCTCCCGAGTGGTATAATCTTCTTATTTCATTAATGTTGTTGGAGATGAAAAGTAGCCTTCCCTTTAGAGGAATCCGTATTTGGATAGAACCTTCTCATCCGGCATTCTTAAATTTAGATATCTCTATCTATATACGATATATATATATATATATATATATATATATATATATATATATATATATATATATAGAAGTGTTGTGTCTTTCGTTCTACCTACTTATCTGTCTGTCTGTTTGCGTAACTGTCCATCTGTAATTCTCTCTCTCTCTCTCTCTCTCTCTCTCTCTCTCTCTCTCTCTCTCTCTTTCTTTCTTTATATGTGTGTGTGTGTGTAAGAATACATACACTCATACGAGTATGTATATATGTATATATATTATATATATATGAAAATAGGGAGAGAGAGAGAGAGAGTGGGGGGGGGGGGGGGGAGAGCACGACTTCAAATATACTACATATTTTGTAACCCTAACTCATCCCTTTACTGAACGCGCACAACTTTGACTCCATTCTACTCCCATACAACACGTTATGTAATCACTGCATCGTTAAACTTTACTGATTAGATTCAGAGTTGCATCTATAATCTCCACTCGCAATTTTATTTTCCTTCCTTTTCAATATCCATCTTTCCATAGTTTCTCTGAGACCCAAGTCCGCCTTCATTTTGGTTTGTCCTGAACTTTGTACATAATACATTGCAGTGTCAGTTTCAAAGAACCAGGCATATTATTCAAGACAGTATTTCAATTATACTGAATACGTTTCCTATTGCCACTTTTCTCTCTTAGCAACCGTTTTCATTGATGGTTGTCTGGCACGACCGAGCTGGTGACCTCATTGCTCTTTTGTTCACCGCCGTTCCAGACAGTTGATGAAGTGAACCAAATAAGCAGCGTCCAATACTGTTGACGAGACAGCACATAGTTCATTAGCCGTAGGCCTACGTAAGTATACGTATTTCCCCACATATCTAATCACGTCCATCCGAGGACGGTCGACGGACGCATTCCATATTGCATTAGCTATATAGGTATATAGGAGATCCCCCCCCACCCCCACCCCCCTCTTCACAGGGCATGTATAATGAGTCTCATTTCCATAGAAGAGGGGGATTCCATCATCAGCGTCTCCCGTCCGCGTTCCGGAGTCCCGTAAACACATCATTTCAGATCCTTGACTCGAGTCATGGCCCGGGAACGGACCCCTCAAAATTCACTGTGGGAAACGGACCCCTCAAATTTCAGCGCTGAATGACCTCATAGATTCTAGAGCTTTGTCTTCTGACCTAAACTTTGTAGTATTCCATTCCATTCCTTATCTCGTTCTCCCTGACATCATCTCGATTTGAATTAAACATTCATTTGTGTGTGTGGGGGGGGGGGGGGGGGGGCGGGGTTTGGTATTACTTCGATTTTGATCATTATCAGAAAATGCAAAAATATATAAATAAATAAATAAATAAATAAACTAAATAATTAATAAAAGAATTTGATGATAATTTAATTGGGGACATAAAATAGGCAAAAGTAGGTTACGAGATCCGAAATGGTGCGGAAATCGAAGGTGGCTATTTTAGCGAAATTGGAAAATTTGTGATATAATTGAACGCGATTTTTTTTTCCGATTTCCTGAAAGGCAACACCAGTGTTCAGTTCTTACGATTGTCTTTTTTTTTCTTTTTTTTTCCACTGAGAATTTCTTATAACAGTTTTAATGCCCATTCTTGTTAGTTCATAACATAATAAAAGTATACGCGTTTACTTATTCAGCTACAAATAAACACACACTTGTATATATATATATATATATATATATATATATATATATATATATATATATATATATATATATTCACTTTCCATTATCTTTTCAGAAAAGTAAATGAAATTGCTTCCGCGTTTTTTTCCGTGTAAAGTTCGTAACCAATCTCTAGTTTTTTAACTAACACAAAACCTTTGGAAACGGTGTCACGGCGAGTTTAAGATTTTATGTATATATATACATATATATATATATATATATATATATATATATATATATATATATATATATATATATTTAACGCTTGTATTAAATTTTTTTCTGGTATGAATTTTAATTTTAGTTTCTAGTTTAAGTAATATATATACATACATATATGTTATATATTACTTAAGCTAGAAACTAAAGTTAAGATTTGTAAAAAAAAAAAAAAAATACATTATTTCTCTAAAAAGCTAAAAAAATTAATACAAAATTTTTCAGTATACAAATAAATAATATTTTGGATGCGACTCTGTTTACCCGCTTAGATTTTTCGGGACAAGAGCCCGTGTTTTCCTAACCGCCTGAGCCTTTAAGCCTTTAAAAAGTTGGGCGAATTTTTGTTTTCATTCGATAGATTTTATACGATGCCAATAAGCTTTCTTTGTTTGTCCCGTCATCACAAGCCGCGATCAGATGACTGGGTGTGTATGGGTTTTTATATATTTTTCAAATTTCATTTTTTCATTTCAACTCAATTGCATTGATTTGTTGTCATTAGCTTTGACTTTTTTTTTTTTATAAAAAGTTACTTCTTTTTATAGTGTTCTTAGGTGTCATAGATTTAGATTTTTTAGTGAGGAATAATGTCTACTTTGATTTCCATGTTCGTTTTGCAATAGTTTCGGTATTTAGTCAATTTCTTCATTTTATCTTTCCTCGTCTCTGCCCAATTAGTTTTCATTTTATCTTTAATCGTCTCTGATTTTTTTTCATTTTATCTTTAATCGTCTCTGATTTTTTTCATTTTATCTTTAATCGTCCCTGTCCAATTATTTTTTTCTATTTTATCTTTCCTCGTCTCAGTCCAATTATTTTTTCTATTTTATCTTTCTTCGTCTCAGTCCAATTATTTTTCATTTTATCTTTCCTCGTCTCCTTGCAATTATTTATTTTTTTATTTTATCTTTCCTCGATCTCGTGCAGTTATTTCTCCTTTTATCTTTCCTCGTCTTTCCCCAATTATTTTTTCTATTTTATCTTTCCTCGACTCAATCCAATTATTTCTCATTTTATCTTTCTCTGTCTCCGTGTGATTACTTTTTTCATTTCCCAGACAACGGAAGGAATTGAAGCAATCGAAAAGGAAAAGGAAATGAAATAAAAACGAAGAGGCAGTAACCATTATACAGATGCTCCCGGAGTTGATCTAGACATCTTGTTGTCGTTATTGGATGGGGGCTGGCTGACCTCCGATGACCCCGCTCGGGAAATGTTATCAGTGAGTGATCGTCATTGCCACCAGGGACCCCATAACACTAGGTTTTACTCGGACTTTAGGCGAAATAGCTTTTTTTTTCTCTCTTTTTTTTTTTACTTCAACTAAAGGTGCCGTGCCCTTTTACTCTGTTTGTGTGTGTGTGTGTTCTATGGTATTTCGTATGGGCGAATTCGTGGTCTTTTCGTAGAATGCGCGAAAGGGTAACTACGCACGTATGTACACGATTGCACGAATGGCTTATGTAAACATTGGCACTGTGACACTGGGTATTTTCACGTGATAAACGTTTAGCACCGTAAAATGTATTGTGGTTTACTTTGTGAAATCAATTGTTTTCACGTAATGATAAAATGCTTAGCACTGAAAAATTTATTGTTGTTTACTTTGTGAGGAAAATAATTCCTTTCACGTAATGGTGATGCTTTGCACTATAAAAAATCTATTACACCCACCTTGGTAAAAGTAATTAATTTCACGTGATGCTCAATACATTGCATTGAAAAAATGCACTGAGGGGTACTTTGTAAAATGTGATTCACTTCACGTGATGTCCAGTACATTGCAAAATGCATTTTTTTCACGTGAAATGCATTTTTCATATTTACCCAAAGTATTTATATTCGTGTGGTGACAAAATGTATTACGATATTTTGTATGGAAGAAATACTTAAAAGTAATGGGAAGTGTTTGTAATTGTCAAATGATGGCAGTTTAATCTTGTCAATGGTCTTTTTTCCCCAAGGGTTTGAGAGGCTGCAGTGATGAACTAGTGTTTTTTCGTTTTGTTTCGAAGTGGTGTAAGTTGGATTATATATATATATATATATATTATTATATATTATATATATATATATATATATATATATATATATACAGGCAGTCCCCGGGTTACGACGGAGGTTCCGTTTCTTGAGACGCGTCGTAACCCGAAAATCGTCGTAAGCCGGAACGACACTTGGAAATATGCCTTAAACTAAGAAAAAGTCAGAGAACTTACCTGTGTAACATGCAAGTATTGCATGATGTGAAGTGTGGTTATATTTCAATGCCAAAGGATGGTTCTTGAATCTATATAAACCTTTATTAATGAACTTGTTAATTTATACACTATACACTGTAAATCCTTATGGTAGTAATTTATACACTAGACACTGTAAATCCTTATGGTAGTAATTTATACACTATACACTGTAAATCCTTATGGTAGTATGTAGTATATGTACATCCTGGAGTACACTAAAATCCCAATCTGGTAGTTCTGGAAGTACACTAAAATCCCAATCTGGTAGTTCTGGTTCTCTCATATCTATGTTTTAAGGGCTTACAATTAATACTCATAAAAGGTAACAAAGTATCACAATTAGTACAAATAAATAGTAGTACACTACACAAAGTCCTGAATGCAATGTAAATTATAGATATCAAGAGTAAAAGAGTTAATGTATGTTAATTAATTCCTTACTTTTAGTTTATAATTCCTTACTTTGAGTTATATCAAGAGTAAAAGAGTTAATGTATGTGAATTAATTCCTTACTTTTAGTTTAAAGTTGTCGTGCTATGTAACCCTGGATGGACAAAGTCTTATGTGGCCCCATAGCCTACATCATTCAGGGGGTTCTGGAATGTACAAAAAATAATTATGTCAGTAAGTCCTCTATGCAGAGTAAGTTACATACAGTAATATGCACCATACAGTGGTTTAATATCACGTATAACATGTATAAAACTTAGTTAATGTATGTTAATTAATTCCTTACTTTTAGTTTAAAGTTGTCGTGCTATGTAACCCTGGACAAAGTCTTATGTGGCCCCATAGCCTACATCATTCAGGGGGTTCTGGAATGTACAAAAAATAATTTTGTCAGTAAGTACTCTATGCATAGTAAGTTACATACAGTAATATGCACCATACAGTGATTTAATATCAACTGGTATGCATGTTGTAAATGATTGGTCTACACCCTCTGTTCAGCAGGGAGTGGAGATTTTACCAACCTTGCAAAGTTTCCAGTTATCCCATGAGAGAGACCTTGATTGCTTATCCCATGTGAGAGATCTTGGTCACTTTTTTTTAAATAGTATAAAACTTACTTAATGTATGTTAATTACTATGTATAATTCCTTACTTTTAGTACTGTAGTAGTTTAAAGTTGTCGTGCTATGCATGTAACCCTGGACAAAGTTTTATGTGGCCCCATAGCCTGCATCATTGAGGGGGTCCGGATTAGGGGGTGTACCAAAAAAGTATCTAAGTTAAGTCATGTATGTTTAGTAAGTTACATACAGTAACCATATGTACAGTGGTTTATAACATGTATGTAGTAATCAAACTTGGTTGGAAATTCCTGTAAAAAAAAGTTATGTACGTATGTAATACTGTATGTAAAAACCTTACTGTTCATACTTTGTTACACTACTACATGTTACATTTGATACGTATACTTTCCTGAAGGGTTTTTTCCATCCAAAAATGGTGCTTCTACTTGTAGTTATCCCTTGATGACACTTGTAATGTGTAGTAACAACCTGGAGTTGTGTGAAAAATGTTGGTTCTGGAAGGAAAAAGTAACAATGGTTACCACCGTCGTCCTGCTCAAGCCTAAAGCACGACCTATTTCGGTGTTAGTTTCTCCCTTCTCTGAACGCTTCACCACGTCATATTTTACCTCCATCGTGATGACCTTCCTCTTCTTGGATGAACTATCATCGGAGGAAGTACTTTGGCGTTTAGGAGCCATTGTAAATTCGCGAAAAAGGCAAGGAAAATCAGCAACGTCTTAGCACACAACCGAGTGAAATTCAGGCAGGCACGCGATTGAATTGGCGTTGTTTCGTATTGTTACGCTTAGCGTCCTCGACCGTTCGAGGTCGTTGTTCGGTCAATTTACCATACAGTTTAATAGCGTAAATTAATTTATGCGCCTCCGCTCAGAAACTAGTTCTGCGTATGAGGTATCGTTATAAAGCATAACAAAACGTCGTTACCTTGGAATTTGCGTTGTAATCTAACCAGAAACTTAGTTTTTTTAATTATGTACTGGAAACAAGCAATGATTTTTTCATTATTTGCGCTTTTGGACTGTTTTAAACTGCGCATCCCAAGCTAGTGTATTCATTCGCTCGGAAACTAGTTCCGCATATGCGGCGTCACTAAAAAAATTTTTAAAATATGACAAAAAAAGTGTCGAAAATCATCATAACCTCAAAATTTTTGTTGTAATGTAGCCAAAAACATATTTTTATTATATACTGTGCTAAACTATAAAGGATTTTTATCATAGCATGCGTTTTTTAAAAGCGTCGTTAACTCGGAGCGTCGGAAGCGTCAGCGTCGTAACCTCGGAACAAGCGTCGTAACCCAGGACGGATTTTTCCATTGAATATTTAAGAAAAAGCGTCGTAACCTCGGAACGTCGTAAGCTGGAACCGTCGTAACCCGGGGACCGCCTGTATATATATATATATATATATATATATATATATATATATATATATATATATATATATATATATATATATATATATATATATATATATAATATATATAAAGTATATAAAATTATATATATATATGCATATATATTATCTATATACATATATAGGACATCTATATAACATATATATCTCTATATATTATATATATATAATTATATATCATATATATATAATATATATATGAATAACTTGATCACGAAGTATATAGAACGTGATGCTATGTATAAATAAAGGTTTTTTTGCCACGAAGGAAAAAATGAAAAAGCGAGATAGACAAGTACTTTCGGTCCCGTTCGGACCCTTTACTGAGAGGGTGAGAGAGGAACAGGACCAAAAGGACTTGGCTATCTCGCTTTTTCATTTTTTCCTTTTCGTGGCAAAAACCTTTATTATATATATATATATATATATATATATTTATATATATATATATATATATATATATATATATATATATTATATATATATATATATATATATAGAAGGACAGGGTGACAAGGATATAGCCGGTCATCAGGTAATAGTACATTTATTGCCGACGCGTTTCGTAAACACATAGTTACATCATCAAGGCTAAAAGAGAAACAACACAAATTAAAAATACATGAAACATAACTTTGACTTTAAGAGTCTCAATAAATATACAAAAAACATACATAAAATGAAAGCAATTTAAAAAAGCACCTGCTAGACTAAAAAGTTGAAGACTGAGTGATTCGGAGAGAAGGGAAGAAGCAGCAAAGAAAGCCGGTTCAACCCAGATACAACTGTACAGAGGAAGTGTGTGAGTTCAACTTGGCACTAACTGCTTAATAAACAACGACTCTAATATAAGCAGTTCGTGTAAACGGCTTGTTTGGCTTAAGACAGAGAAATCAGTATAATTGATGGTGGTTTTACAAACAAGCCGTTTACACGAACTGCTTATATTAGAGTCGTTGTTTATTAAGCAGTTAGTGCCCAAGTTGAACTCACACACTTCCTCTGTACAGTTGTATCTGGGTTGAACCGGCTTTTCTTTGCTGCTTCTCCCTTCTCTCCGAATCACTCAGTCTTCAACTTTTTTAGTCTAGCAGGTGCTTTTTAAATTGCTTTCATTTTATGTATGTTTTTTGTATATTTATTGAGACTCTTAAAGTCAAAGTTATGTTTCATGTATTTTTAATTGTGTTGTTTCTCTTTTAGCCTTGATGATGTAACTATGTGTTACGAAACGCGTCGGCAATAAATGTATACTATTACCTGATGACCGGCTATATCCTTGTCACCCTGTCCTTCCATATGCTGTGGCCTGCTTTCGCCAACGTTTTCTGTTATATATATATATATATTATATATATATAATATTATATATATATATATATATATATATATATAGTACTATATGACTGGTAAAAATGTTCTGTAACAACAGAATTCCATCTAATAAAAGGAGCCCATAAAAACACCAAAATGTAGAGAGAAAAGTACTATATTTCAGAGACTGCTGTCTCTCTCTTCAGGTATATACCTGAAGAGAGAGACAGCAGTCTCTGAAATATAGTACTTTTCTCTCTACATTTTGGTGTTTTTATGGGCTCCTTTTATTAGATATATATATATATATTATATATATATATATATATATATATATATTATATAGTATATATGTAGAGATAGAGTGTGTGTTTGTGAGAGAGAGAGAGAGAGAGAGAGAGAATTATTCAAACGGAGCGAACAAGACCAGGTCATCGAACACCAACGCCGTCGAAACGAACCTCCAGTCGATAAGCATCTAATCCATTTCCAGGGCCCGATATCGTAAATTCAAATTTCATCGTTCTCTTCAAATAGCTGTCCAATACATCGTCAAAAACTATCGGTCAAAGTTATTTAGCAACAGCGCGATAGGGACCTTTTCTCTCTCTCTCTCTCTCTCTCTCTCTCTCTCTAGCTTTTTTCCCGGAACGCTTCCGAAAACGAAAAAAAGTAGAACTATTTTTTCCTTCATTTATTTTGGAGTGTGAAGTTCCTGCGCTCTTCTCTCTCTCTCTCTCTCTCTCTCTCTCTCTTGTCCTGTGGATTTAGATGGTATTGAAATGTCGTTAGGCGTATTTTTTTCCTTTTTTTGAATGTTTTTTATCCTTATTTTTATTTTCAAGTATTTTGCATCTGTTCTGAAAATGAAAATGTTTCATTACATTTCGGTTGTTTTGTCAAGCGCTCAGCAGTACCTGTCTCTATCTCTCTCTAAATATTATTATTATTATTATTATTATTATTATTATTATTATTATTATTATTATTACTATTATTATATTATTATTGGTTGCAGGTCCACAATAATATAGCATGTTAGTATATGGTCTTTAATGGATATTAAAAGCTTTCGAATCTTGTAATAGGTTCGTAAGCTTTTAATATCCATTAAAGACCATATACTTACATGCTATATTATTGTGAACCTGTGCCCATTATTATTATAATTACTTATTATTGTTATTCAGAAGATGAACCGTATTCATATGGAACAGGCCTACAGGACGCACTGACTTGTAATTCAAGCTTCCTAAAACTATAGTATTCGCTTGAAAGAAGTTACAGAAGACAATATGAAATGCTGAAAGAAAAAATTATAGTGTTTAGAAAACAAAGCTAAATTAATACACGAGTAATGTTAATTGATGATTAAACGTACAAGGAGAATTGTTTTTATGTTAATAACACACTGCAACTTTGCTTCAAGTTTTGGGGTTCTGATTGCATAACATCCTCAGAAGGAGGCTGTTCCACACTCCAAGGTTCGGGGAATAAAGAACCTCTGGAACTGAGACCTTCGACAGAATTACCTCTTTGCAAACCCTCCACCCTTGTCTTTCCTGCCCTTTCACTTCCACAGATCTCCGCTCAACTCTAGCCTCGCTTCTCGTAGCTCTGATCCAGGGAGGTGTGGGTCTTCTGGTGCCCACAGGATGCCAGCTGACACTACCCTGTCCTGTTCCTCCCCGCCCGGGAAGGTATGAAGAGCTTGTTCGTGACATTATTGTCGGATCTTTGCTGAAAAGTGACCCCCCAGGGTTTCTAACCCGGCATGTACCCACCTTTGCAAAGGCGTGTTTAGTACAAGCTCCCGTTGGGGATGTAGATATCTTCTAGGCAGCGTCCCTTCGGGTCCTAGCTGCAACCCCTTTCATTCCTTTTACTGCGCCTCTGTTCATGTTCTCGGCCGTCCATCATGCTTCCCTCAAGCCTGCTTTGAGGTTTTCCTCCTCTTATACACCTTTCCACTCTCAATTTTCCTTCCAGCGCTAATTGACCTCATAAGGCCCCAGCGCTTGTCCTTTGTCCTATACATATTCCATTGCAAACTTCCTTTCGCATCTTCTCTATGACTTCCTAGTTAATATCCAGGGTGTCATTTCGGTATAAGGTGTCATTTTGGTGCCAGGCAGTGTCAACTTCGCGGTGATTCCCTCGCGAGGTGATGTTTTTCTTATCAGTTTTTTTTTTTTCGTTTATTTTTATTTTGCTTCTAAAAGTGTAAATTCATTCCTCGGTGCATTTAGGTTCTCAAGTGCGTCTGGCTTACCAATCAAATATCTCCCTCATATCTCTTGTTCATGACATCACAGAAATGTACCGCTCTGTGTTGTCTGTCTTTCTTCTTCTTCTTCTTATTCTTCTTCTTTTTTCTACTTATTCTTTTTCTTCTTCTTTTCCTCCTTGTTTTTCTTCTTCTTCTTCTTCTTTTCCTTCCTGTTTTTTTCTTCTTCTTCTCCTTCTACTTATTCTTTTTCTTCTTCTTCTTCTCCTTGTTTTTCTTCTTCTCTTCTTCTTCTCCTTCTCCTCCTTCTTTTTTGCTACTTATTCTTTTTCTTCTTCTTCTTCTCCATTTTTTTCTTCTTCTCTTCTTCTCCTCCTTCTCCTCCTTCTTCATTTTTTCTAATTATTCTTTTTCTTCTTTTTTTCTCCTTGTTTTTCTTCTTCTTCTTCTTCTTCTTCTTCTTCTTCTTCTCTTCTGTCGTTATCGAACATCCCTCATTTAGACAGGTATTTTCCCCTTTTTCCTTCCACCCATGAATAATTTCATAATTTTTTTGTGGGGGGGTGGGGGGTAGGGGGGTAGGATGGGGGGGCTGCCCCCCTAACACCAACGCCACTCCCTTGAGCACGCAGCTTTGTCAGCACCATTCGCTGCCGGTTTTTCACAGGAATTCAACTTTCATTTTAAACGCTTCTTTTTCGCTTTTCATTTTTAAATTTCCGTTGTACATCGTATGTCTTTTCTTCGCCAAGGCCAATTTTAATTCATTTTGTTGTTACATCGTAATTGTCTTCTTTTTCGCGCCAATTTTTAAAATTCCGTTGTACATCGTATTGTTCTTCAGCGCCAATTTTAAATTCAAGTTGACATCGTATGTCTTTCTTTCGCGCCAATTTTAAAAATTCAAGGTTTGTACATTTTCCCGTTATGTCTTCTTTCGGCCCCGCCAAATTTTTAAATTTCAGTTGTCATCGTATTGTCTTCTTTTTCGCGCCAATTTTTAAAATTCAGTTTGTACATCGTAAAATGTCTTCTTCGCGCCTGTTTTAAAATTCAGTTGTAAACAAATGTATGTCTTTCTTTCGCGCCAATTTTAAATTCCTGTAACAATCGTAGTCTTCTTTCGCGGCCAATTTTAAATTCAGTTGTACATCGTAATGGTTCTTTCTTTCGCGCCAATTTTTAAATTCCGTTGTACATCGTTATGTCTTCTTTTCGCTTTTAAGCCATTTTTAAATTCAAGTTTTGTACATCGTATGTCTTCTTTTCGCGCCAATTTTAAATTTCCGTTGTAAACATCGTATTGGTCTTCTTTTCGCGGCCAATTTTAAAATTCAGTTGTCATCGTATGTCTTCGTTTCGCGCCAATTTTAAAATTCAGTTGTACATCGTATGTCCTTCTTTTCGCCGCCAATTTTTAAATTCCCGTTGTACATCGTTATGGTTCCTTCTTTCCGCCCCAATTTTAAAATTCCGTTTGTAATATCGTTTTTATGTCCTTTCTTTTTCGCGCCCAATTTTTAAATTCCGTTTTGTACATCGTTAATGTCTTCTTTTTTCGCGCCAATTTTAAAATTCAAGTTTTGTGTACAATTTTCGTTATGTTCTTTCTTTTCGCCCAATTTTTAAAATTCAGGTTGTACATCGTATGTCTTCCTTTTCGCCGCCAATTTAAATTCCAGTTGTACACGTATGTCTTGTTTTCTTTCTTTTTCCGCAAGCCAATTTTAAAATTTTCAGTTGTCATCGTATGTCTTCTTTCGCAAAATTTTGGCCCATAAAATTTAATTTTCCGTTGTACATCGTTTTAAATTGTTCTTCTTTCCGCAAGCCAATTTTTAAATTCCGTTGTACAATCGTTGTCTTCTTTTTCGCGCCAATTTTAAATTCAGTTGTACATCGTATGTCTTCTTTCGCGCCAATTTTAAATTCAGTTGTACATCGTATGTCTTCTTTCGCGCCAATTTTAAATTCAGTTGTACATCGTATGTCTTCTTTCGCGCCAATTTTAAATTCAGTTGTACAATGTATGTCTTCTTTCGGGGGGCGGCCCAATTTTAAATTCGTTTGTACCATCGTATGTTTCTTCGCGCCAATTTTAAATTCCGTTGTACATCGTATGTCTTCTTTCGCGCCAATTTTAAATTCCGTTGTACATCGTATGTCTTCTTTCGCGCCAATTTTAAATTCAGTGTTACATTTTTCGTATGTTCTTCTTTCGCGGCCAATTTTAAATTCCAAGTTGTACCAAATTTTCGGTTATGTTTCTTTCGCGCCAATTTTAAATTCCGTTTGTAACATCGTTAATTTTGGTTCTTCTTTCGCGCCAATTTTAAATTCAGTTGTACATCGTATGTCTTCTTTCGCGCCAATTTTAAATTCAGTTGTACATCGTATGCCTTCTTGAGGGATAAATCCGGCATAGGCCTTCCACATTATTCAAAAAGAATCCCTTGTGGGGGATCTTCAAGCATATAAACAAGGGACATGCATGTGTACACACATATCAACATATACACGCTAATCTACATATAGTTTTAATTTACTCTTGGCTTGTCACCGCTCCGTGGTTTTCATTTCGCTTTTAGCTTAGCGACAGTTCTTCGTTGGACGAGTGGTTTACGTGCTCACCTACCTGATTCCGGAGTTGCTAATCTACATATAATTTAAATTTACTCTTGGCTTGACATCGCTCCGTGGTTGTTACTTCACTTTTAGCTTAGCAACAGCGCCTCGTTGGACGAGTGGTTTACATGCTCGCCTACCTGATTCGGGAGTTCGGGTTTGCCTCCCCACTCTGCCAGCTTTGAGTCAGACGAATTTATTTCTGGTGATTAGAAATTCATTTCCAATGTGGTATGGATCCCACAATTAGCTGTAGGTCCCGTTGATAGGTTACCAGTCGGTTCCAACCCACGTAAAGAAAATCTAATCCTTCGGGCCAGCCGTGGGAGAGCTTTAAATTAATCAGCTCAGTAGTGTGGTTAAACTAAGGTATACTTAAATTAACTTTTAGCGTAGCGACTGATCTATTAGGAAACTGAATTTCTTATTTAAGTATGAGCTTTTTTCAGTATATTTTTTAATATTGTGAAAATTATTTTTATTGCTTCCCTGATGATGGGGACGGATTTCCGAAACGTTGGTGTGAATAAAAAGAAGAAAACTTAACTTTTAGCATAGCGACTGATCAATTACGAGGCTAAATTTCTTATAAGTATGAGTATAATTTTAGTATATTTAGTATATATTATATATATATATATATAGATATATATATATATATATATATATGTATATATATATATATATATATATATGCATGTATATATTATATATATATATATATATATATATATATATATATATATATAGATATAGATATATATATGTGTATATATATATATATTATATAATATATATATATATATATATATATATATATATACTATATATAAAACATTTCTAGCGTTCACGAAATGTTGTACAAGATCCTAAACTAAAAGCCAGGCGGGGGGTTGTTTGATGTCCTATTAACAATGTCCCCACAAGCCATCGGAGATGTCCAATAATCAATTTCTAACACCAGGCCACCCCGTTTGACATCATGAGCCCTTAGGCTTAATGGTTCGTCATGTGGAAGGCGATAACATCACCTCTGACGTCATAGGCCTATAGGCTTAGGGTATTAGACTCATATAACGACAATATCAGGTCAACCGATCAGAAGGAAGTTGATGTTTAGGTACGTTGTCGGAAGTGCTGTAGGTTTAATGTAAGTTTTTTATTTATTTTTTTTATTGTCCGTCGCCTTTTTAAGGTCGTTTGAAATACCAAGGATTTTTTAAAGTCGAAGTTCGCGTAGTTTTGACACTTTCGCTCCGTTTTGGGGAAGGATAAAGTTTTGCCCTTAACTCTCTTTTTGTTACGGAATTATGAATCACTCACACTCAGACGCAGAAAAACACACACACACACACACACAGTGTTGATTCGTTGTGGGAATTAACACTCCACGAGTCATTGCCTCTTCAAATCTTCTAGAATTTTAAAAAAAATGTCTTAAGAAACTGCTGACTCATTCTGATGGCCAAAGCTGACACGTATTGACTCTCGCGAAATATCACATCGCTAACGTGGGAAGTTTTCGATGAGATGGGATGTTTTTATTTCGCTCGGTGCAGTATTCTGTGGTTCCTGCTCTCTCTCTCTCTCTCTCTCTCTCTCTCTCTCTCTCTCTCTATGTGACACATGGAATAGACTGCCACCAGAAAGAAGTTGTAAACAGCAGCATTGTGGAAGAGTTTAAAGAAAAGTTAGACAAAATCCTTAGGAGGACACTGTGAATGCACAGTAAAACCTGCTCATACAGATTAGTGAGCACACGATGTCTACTCTTAGGATGGACTAACAAGTCTTTGGGACATTCTAATCATTGTAACTCCTTGTAACCACACACACACACACCACACACATATATATATATATATATATATATATATATTATATATATAAAGAAAGAGAGAGAGAGTAGAATAATTCAATAATGTATCCAGCCCATTTTACCAGTTGTCAAATCTTACATTGATAAAAAAAATCTCGTCGAGAATCACATATAACAGCATATATATCTGAGCATAATATATATATATATATATATATATATATATATATATATATATATAATATAAAGGTTTTTTGCCACGAAGGAAAAAAATGAAAAAGTTACTTGGCTATCTCGCATTTTTCATTTTTTTCCTTCGTGGCAAAAAACCTTTATTTATATATATATATATATATATATATATATATATATATATATATATATATATATATATATATAACAACTTATAATCCGTAATCTTAAAAAAAATGCTTCCCTTCCGCAATACGGTATCTGAACAAACATTAACCATTTCCATAAACATTTTGGTAAAAGAAAAATACTTAGCTTTTTTGCGAGACATTTTATTTCTCTGGTTTAGATATCACAAATTGCATTATTTCGGGTGAATGGACATTTTTGGCATAAGACGACCGTGAAGATGGAAATTCTATAAGAACAGATTTCCCCCTTAAGGGAATAATAGCGAGGGGGGGGAGGGAGGGGGAAGGGGGGCAGCACCCCTCCAATTTTTCCTCGGTTTTGATTTTCCATGTTTTTGTTAATCATTTTTTTTTCTTTTTTTTTCTCTCTCATTCTTTCCGTGGTTTCTCATTATTCCTTTCGCCCATTTTAGAATCTTGGAGTCCTTTGTTTTTCTTCTCGCATTCTCCATTCACATCTCATCCTGACCCCTCATTCTGACCTCTTATTCTGACCCCCAATTCTGACCTCTTGTTCTGACCCCCAATTCTGACCTCTTGTTCCGACCCCCCATTCTGACCTCCCATTCCGACCCCTCATTCTGACCTCTTATTCCGACCCCCAATTCTGACCTCCTTATTCTGACACCCCCATTTCTGACCTCTTATTCCGACCCCCATTCTGACTCTTGATTCCGACCCCCCCATTCTGACCTCCTTGTTCCCGACCCCCACCCCCCCCCCCATTCTGGCCTCCCGTTCTGATCTCACCCTCTGACCTCTCATTCCGACCCTTAATTCTGACTGACCTGTCATTCTGACCCTTCATTCAGACCTCTCAGTACGGACCATCGTTCTGACCTTTTAGTCCGGCCTCTCTTTGTGACCCCTCATTCTAACCTCGCATTCTGATTTCTCTGTCTGACCCGTCATTCTGACCTCTTATTCCGACCTGTCATACTGACCTCCCATTCTGATTTCTCTGTCTGAACCCTCATTCTGACCTCCCTTGCCGACCTCTCATTACGACCTCTCTTTCCGACCCGTCATTCCGACCTCTCATTTCCGACCTCTCATTCTGACCACACTTTCCGACCTCTCATTTTGACCTCTTGAGAGAACAAACGCAATTTATACACTCCGCTAATCAAGTATTTTCTTTTCCGAATAACTAACTTTACGCTACGTCTTATCTCCTCAGCTAATGATTTCAATGAATGAATAATATCTTTTATCAGGGTACGTTTTTTTTTTACTTCTTACCGATGATGTAGATATTATGTTTTTGATATTTTATATTTTATATTTTATATTTGTCATATATATGACAAATATACGATATGAAATGAATAATTTAAAGACAGTGTCTGGGATGAAATCTAGTTCAGGGATAATTTTCAGATACAGGATATTTTATATTTCTCATGCAAAGTATTATAGATTTCTCATGTAAGGTATTACATATTTTTCGTATAAGATATTTTATATTTTTCCTGTACAAGGTATTTTATAATTTTCATGTGGAATATTTTATGTCTCATATGAAATATATATTTATCTTGTAAAATATTTTATATTTCTTATATGTAATATTCTATATTTCATATGCAAAATATTTTATATTTCTCTTATAAAATATTTTATTTTTCTCATATTATTAGTTGGATCTTGATTTTTTTATCATTATTATTCAAGCTTTGTCTTGATTTCTTTGAGTTATTCAGTTCCAGGCTTGATTTTTTAAAACTTTTCAAATTCTTGATTTTGTTAAACATTCAAATTTAGTCTTAATTTTTTTTCAATTTTAGGCTTAATTTCTTTAAACTTTCAATTCTAGTCTTAATTTTTTAAAACTCAATTTTAGTCCTAATTTTTTAAAACACAAATTTAGACTTAATGTTTTTTTTAAATATTAAAATTTAGTCTCGAGTTTTGAAACCTTATTCAAATTTATTCTGGATTTTTACAAAATTATTCAAATTATTAAAGTTTTGTCTTATTTCTATAATATTTCAACTGTAGTCTTAATTTTTTTATCACTCAATTTAATCTTGCTAATTTTCAGTTATACAAATTTAGTTATTTTCTCCTCGTTCGTAGACATTAGTTTCTTAATGAAACGAAAATTATTTTTAATTAAAATTGTACCAAGCAACGCCATATAGAGGGAAAAGAAAACTGGAAATTATATTTCACTTCTGGAATTGGAAGAAAACGGGAAATCATAGTCCAATTCTAGAGGGAGAAAAAACGGGAATATATAGTTCACTTCTAAAAGGAAAAGAAAACATAAATCTATAGTTCACTTCTGGAATTGAAAGAAGAACAGGAATTTATAGTTCACTTGTAGACAAAAAAGAAAATGAGAATTCATAGTTTAATTCTAGAAGGAAAAGAAAACAGAAATTTATAGTTCACTTCTAAAAGGAAAAAGAAAACGGAAATCTATAGTTCACTTCTGGAATTGAAAGGAAAACGGGAATTTATAGTTCACTTCTGGAAGGAAAAGAAAACTGGAAATTATAGTTCACCTCGAGACGAAAAAGAAAATGGGAGTTCACTTCAAGGCGAAAAAGAAAATGCGAATTCATAGTTCAATTCTAGAAGAAAAAGAAAACAGGAATTTATAGTTCAATTCCAGAAGGAAAAGAGAACGGGAATCTATACTTCACGTCTGGAATTGAAAGGCAAACGGGAATTTATAGTTCACTTCTAAAAGAAAAAGAAAACGGGAATCTATAGTTCACCTCTGGAATTGAAAGGAAAAAAGGAATTCAAAGTTCAATTCTTGAAGGAAAAGAAAACGAGAAATTATAGTTTACCTCTAGACAAAAAAGAAAATGGGAATTTATAAATCAATTAAAGGAGGAAAACAAAATGGGATTCTATAGTTCACTTTTGGAATTGAAAGGAAAACGGGAATTTATAGTTCACTTCTAAAAGGAAAAGAAAACTGGACTCTATAGTTCACTTCTGGAATCAAAAGGAACACGGGAATTTACAGTTCAGGTCTGGAGGGAAAAGAAAACGGGAATCTATAGTTCACTTCTGGAATTAAAAGGAAAACGGGAATTTATAGTTAACTTCTGGAAGGAAAAGAAAACGGGAATTTATAGTTCTAAAAGGAAAGGAAAACGCGAATCTATATTTCACTTCTGGAATTGAAAGGAAAACGTGAATTTATAGTTCACTCCGCAGTGAGGAACACATTCCATGTATAACTAAACTAATCTCGTTCTCTAACTGATAACCATTGCACTATCTGCCTGGCTTTCCCCCCAAAAAGCTGTCCAGTATATTTCCCAAAAGCTAAAGCGATCCTTTGAATATTTTTTTCGTTTTTAAAAAGAGGCGAATATTGGACACTATATCCCAAGTTCCCTTTCTTTCCTGACCTCAGTTTATCATTGCTTTTTTCTTTTCTATATTTTTCTTGGGACGACAAGTTTGATTCGGGCCCACTGAAATTTTGGGGAATAGTTTCGGCTTAATAGATTTCCTGCTGTCAGGGAATCATTTTTTTTATCAGCAGATCTGATAGGGCGGAGGACTGAAATATATATTATTTTTTATTTATTTATTTAGTTATTTACTTCAGAGAAGTGTAAGTTTGTATTTTTTTTTCAGCTACAAAATTGTCGTTATCGTGTAAATGAATTGTTTGAAAATGCTTTTTTTTTCGGAATGAAACGTTAGATGATTTCATGATTTCGTAACATAGGAAATTAATCATAGGAAAATATCCCATTTCCATTTATTTTTCTGTTTTTACAGTTAATCTTTTTTTTGACGAAACAACTTTCTGCGCTGTCTCCCCTCGCCCACACCCCCCACCCCCCCCCCCCCCCCCCCCCTTCAATTCAATTCAACCTTTGTTTAGTCGTTTTCGTAGTCCCGTGTTTGTCACTTTCCCCCCGTATTCTATTCCAAGAAAGCTCGCTTAGAAAATAAGTCATTTTTTACATACTTTTTGATGACAAGTAATCACCTGGAATATCAGTAAAGAGTCTGGATTGTTTGACAGTATATAGAAATGACTCTTAAACAATATCTTGGGAGCTGTATAGAACAAAAGAGAAATAAAACCTAGAGAAGTAAAATAAAAAATTAATAAACAAAAGAAAAGAGCAAATCACCTTTAGATTAAAGCATTAAAACATTCTCTTCTTCAATAATTCCATGAAAGTTGTGTACAGTAAAAGATAAACAAAACCTCGAGCAGTTAAAAAAAATGCTAATAAAGAGAGAAGGTAGGCTCCAATACACTGCAGAGCACCACAGCTCGCAGCCTACACCGTTAAATCTCGTCGAAGCAGGACAAAGTACCGAAATTTTTCGCGCCAACTGGAACGCTTTGTCGCGCGAATTTGAATCCAATTGTCATTTCCGAATCGCCCGCTGTTTCCTCTCTGCACACTCATTGCCCGACTCTATTTCTCGCGAGAAAAGAAAAAAAAAAGTCCCTCGCATTTTGAGATGCAATGGACGAACGAGCAAGTGATCTGTAATGATAGAACAATTGAGAGACGAGAGAGTTCATCATTCGTCATGGAGCTGGCGACTCGTGCGTGAGATTCTCCAGCGTTGCAATTTTGGGAATTTCGGAAGCGACGGAGGTCAGGTCTGACGACGTCTCTCTCTCTCTCTCTCTCTCTCTCTCTCTCTCTCTCTCTCTCTCTCTCTCTTTTCTGAACTGTCTTTCAGTAAGTTTGTTCCTGTTCATGACCCGCAGATATACGTATGTATATCTAGTATACATACATATTAATATATATATATATATATATATATATATATATATATATATATATATATATATATATATATATATATATATATATATATATATATATGTCGTGTGTTTGTGTGTGTGTGTATTTAATAGCCCCAATGCCCTATTAACTTCTCATAATCTTTGCTCTTTATTTTTATTTATTTATTCATTTTATTTATTTATTTTTTGGATACGCTTGTCACTACAAAGCATCGGGTCCAACTTCGAAGAAACACAAAAGAAATCCCGCTACCGGACAGCGTGATTTCTTTCATATTTCTTTGAGGTTGGATCTCAAGGCTTTGCAGTGATAAGCGTATCCTGAAAAAGAGAGAGTAAAGAATTCGAGAAGTTAAGAGGGCATTGTGGCTATTACATTATATGTATCTGGTAAAAATAAATAACCCTGTAGGTTCTGCATATATATATATATCTATATATATATATATATATATATATATATCTATATATATTATATGTATGTATATATATATATATATATATATATATATATATATATATATATCTATATATATATATATATCCATTTACATCACTCTGCAAATAAGCGTATACATATTCATGAATGGAAATAGATATGCCTGCGCAAAACAGTTTCGCTTAACATTTTCAGCTTAGGCCAGAGCGACCTGCATTTCAACAATACATTCATACTATATTTTACCACAACTTTACACGCAATTCATTTGTTTGCCATCTTTATTTTAATTCAGATTTTCATTTTCCAGCAATTGACAGGAATTCCGCTGGTTAATCGTGTACTGTATTTTTTTATGTTTTCCCGTGCTTCAATAGTATTGTAAATTCGTTGGGAAATCTTGTATCGTTATTGTAATGCGTCAAATAATATTTTGAGTTACTAAAATAGCGTCATTAAGATACATTTTCTAAGTGCAATATTAGTAATGTTCTTTACAAAACACGGAAGCCCTCAATATCTCCACTGAGAGAGAGAGAGAGAGAGAGAGAGAGAGAGATGAGAGAGAGAGAGAAATGTTTAAGTAACAAACTTTAGTAAGAGAGAGAGAGAGAGAAATGTTTGTTTAAGTATCAAACTTCAGTAAAAGAGCGAGAGAGAGAGAGAGAGAGAGAGAGAGAGAAGTTTAAGAACAAGCTTCAGTAAGAGAGAGAGAGAGAGAGAGAGAGAGAGAGTGGAGAGAGAGAGAGAGAGAGGAGAGAGGTAAGAACAAGCTTCAGTAAGAGAGAGAGAGAGAGAAATTTTTAAGAACAAACTTCAGTAAGAGAGAGAAGAGAGAGAGAGAGGGAGAGAGACCTTACCTTACCTTACAGACCTTACATCTTGTTCGGGTTGCCCCAGGTCCCTCAGTGTGAGGCACCTCTAATGTCTACCAGAGAGTTGCTAATACATCTTCCGGTATATTTTGACATCTTCCAATCTTGGATGGTCTGGGATGCGTTTTAGATATTTGTCGAGCTTATTCTTAAACACATCTACGCTCACTCCTGATATTCCTCAGATGAGCTGGCAACGCATTGAATAGACGCGCATTATCGATGCTGGTGCGTAGTGGATTAATGTCACTGTGTGCTTTCCTTATTTTTCCTGTATAGTTTTGGGCACTATTAAAATACCTCTGCTTGCTCTTTCTGATATTTTTAGTTCCATGATATTTTCTGCTATTCCTTCTATCTGTTTCCATGCCTGAATTATCATGTAGCGTTCTCTTCTCCTTTCTAGACTATATAATTTTAAGAATTGTAGTCTTTCCCAGTAGTCTAGGTCCTTAACTTCTTCTATTCTAGCTGTAAAGGACCTTTGTACACTCTCTATTTGTGCAATATCCTTTTGATAGTGTGGGTACCATATCATATTGCAATATTCAAGTGGACTACGAACATATGTTTTTATAAAGCATAATCATGTGTCAGCTTTTCTTGTTTTGAAGTGCCGTAACAACATTCCCATTTTTGCTTTACATTTTGCCAACAGAGTTGCTATTTGATCATTTGCATAACATGTTCCTATTCATCATCACACCAAGGTCTTTTAACTGCTTCCTTATTTGTGATGGTCTCATTATTAGGTCCCTTATATGCATATAGCTTTCTTTCTCTGTCTCCATAATTTATTGATTCAAATTTATCAGAGTTAAATACCATCCTATTTACCTCTGCCCAATCATATACTTTGTTAAGGTCTCTTTGTAGAGCGTTCCTATCTTCATCACAAGTAATTTCTCTACTTATTCTTGTGTCATCTGCGAAACTACTCACTACCGAATCCTTAACATTATTGTCTATGTCTTCAATCATAATAACAAACAGTATTGCAGCTAACACCGTACCTTGCGGCACACCGGATATTACCTTGGCTTCATCCGATTTCTCGTCGTTTGCAATAACTATCTGTTTTCTGTTGTGTAAAAATTCTTTTAACCATCTTCCTACTTTATCCACGATATTGTGTTTTCTAATTTTCTTCGCCAATATATTATGGTCTACTTTATCAAAAGCTTTTGCAAAAGTCTAAATAAACCACATCTGTTTCATTTCCGCTTTTCATATTTTTTGAATATGTTTTTTTCACGGTGGACTAACAGTTGGGTTTGTACTTTTTCCGGGTACGAAACCATGTTGTCCTTTATTAAACAAATTATTTTTTATTGTAAATGTTTTTTTTCAATAATATTTTTCTTCATTACCCTTTCATACACTTTCATAATATGTGATGTTTAGACTCACAGGCCTATAATTACTTGCCTCTAGTCTTGATCCACTTTTGAAAGTAGGGGTAATATATGCTAATTTGCGCTCATCATATATCTTTGCCTGTATCTACACTTTGTCTTAATAATATTGCAAGTGGCTTTGCGATAGAAAAATGAACTACTTTCTTTAACAAAATAGCAGAATTCATCAGGCCTGCACAGCTCCATTTTTTAATTTCATTAATAGCCTGCACAATATCAGCTTCATTAATATCTATGTCAGCTAAATATTCACTATTTTCATCCCTTACTTCTATATCATTATCTTCATTATCTATTCTAGGGGTGAATTCTCTCTTATATCGTTCTGCCAGTATGTTGCAAATTTCCTTTTTTTCATTCGTTAATCTCCCTTCAATTCTCAGAGGGCCTATTTCTATTCTTCTTTTATTCATCTTCTTCGCATATGAGTATAATAGTTTGGGGTTTTTGCTTGATATTTAATAGGGTTTTTTCTTCAACCGTCCGTTTTTCATTTTCTTTTGATTGTATAATCTTTTGTTCTGCATTTTCTATCTTACTTTTTAGTTCTATAACTTTCCATGCATTTTTTTCTTTTGCAAGACCTTTTTTCCACTTTCTGATTTTCTGGAACAAGATCCTTCTGTCTCTTGGTATGCATGAATGATGTTTACTTTTCTTCTTCGGTATATATTTTTCCACTATTATCTCCAATATTTTATATAATATCTCCGTATTTACCCTTATGTCATCACTTACGAAAATGTTATCCCAATCTTTGTTTAATTCTCATTAATTTCTGACCATTTTATATTTTTACTGTAGAAGTTGTATTTTCCATATCCTTCCCACTTTTCATTTCTTGCTTATCTCTATTTTCACTTGCTTTGGAATGAACTGTTAATTCTATGACATTATGGTCTGAAATACTCGCATTATAAACTATTATTTCTTTAACATAATTCATCTCGTTCACAAATACTAGGTCTAAAGTATTTTGTCCTTTCTTGTTGGCAGGTGATTTATTTGTTGAATGTTGTATTCTAGTAGCATATCTAATAGCTTTCAAATTGCCTCTTATCTTCTGCACTACTATTACTCTCTTTTTTATATGTATAAGTACAACCACAATCTCCTATTCGTTCTTTCCATTCTACGAAAGGAAAGTTGAAGTCACCAGATAGGAGAATAAGTCCAGTCCTTGTGATTTCTACATATATCATCCAATTTTTCAATTATTAAGTCAAACTCTTTAGTATTAGGAGGTCTATATATTACTATGTTTCATCAATTTTTCAGATTCAAATTCTACCGCTATTAGTTCACATTCTGAGTTACTATATTTCTCATATATTTTTCCTTGTTTTTGTCTTTCCCTCCCATATATTGCGGTTCCCCCTTGATTCCTATTTTTTTCTATCTGATCTATAAGTTTGGAACCCTTTTATTTGATCATCATTCCCAGTCTCTTGGGAATACCAGGTTTCACTTATATTTCTTATTTCATTATATCTATTTTCTTTTCATTTTGGGTTAAGTTCTTTCTAAGTACTCTATTTTCTTTTTGAGTTACTCGTAACTAAACCCTGCGCATTCATCACTAGATGGTTTGCGTGTTTTCTCCTTCATTTAATACTGATAGTAATAAGGATTTTCCCATGTCTCTTTCCTGTTCTGGTATGTTGTTCTTTTTTTCATTTTCCAGAAATTCTGACATTAAAAAATCCAACTTTTCCATAATATTTGATCTTCCTTCATCATAATTATTAATTTTGTGTCTGGAATCTGCAATTTTCTCCGTTTCTGCAAATATCCTCTGCATATATATTATATATATATATATATATATATATATATATATATATATATATATACATATATATATATATATATATATATATATATATATATATATGTATGTATATATATATATATATATATATATATATATATATATATATAATATCCATTTACATCACTCTGCAAATAAGCGTATACATATTCATGAATGGAAATAGATATGCCTGCGCAAAACAGTTTCGCTTTAAACATTTTTCAGCTTAGGCCAGAGCGACCTGCATTTCAACAATACATTCATACATATATTTACACATTTACACGCAATACATTTGTTTGCACTTTATTTTTAATTCAGATTTTCATTTTCCAGAAATTGACAGGAATTCCGCTGGTTAATCGTGTACTGTATTTTTTTAATGTTTTCCCGTGCTTCAATAGTATTGTAAATTCGTTGGGAAATCTTGTATCGTTATTGTAATGCGTCAAATAATATTTTGAAGTTACTAAATAGCGTCATTAAGATACATTTTCTAAGTGCAATATTAGTAATGTTCTTTACAAACACGGAAGCCCTCAATATCTCACTGAGAGAGAGAGAGAGAGAGAGAGAGAGAGAGAGAGAGAGAGAGAGAGAGAGAGAAATGTTTAAGTAACAAACTTTAGTAAGAGAGAGAGAGAGAGAAGTGTTTGTTTAAGTATCAAACTTCAGTAAAAGAGAGAGAGAGAGAGAGAGAGAGAGAGAGAGAGAGAGAGAAGTTTAAGAACAAGCTTCAGTAAGAGAGAGAGAGAGAGAGAGAGAGAGAGAGAGAGAGAGAGAGAGAGAGAGGTTTAAGAACAAGCTTCAGTAAGAGAGAGAGAGAGAGAAATTTTTAAGAACAAACTTCAGTAAGAGAGAGAAAGAGAGAGAGAAAGGGAGAGAGAGAGAGAGAGAAATATTTAAGTACCAAACTTCAGTAAGAGAGAGAGAGAGAGAGAGAGAGAGAGAGAGAGAGAGAGAGAGAGAGAGAGAGAGAGAGAAATGTTTAATGAACAAACTTCAGTAAAAGAGAGAAGATTTACATAGAAGATAATTCAGTATACATGTTTTTACATTCTCTGATTAGAAGTTAATTTATCAGACTATATAAAGTTCCTCATCAGACGAGTAGCTTGCTTGCCCGCCAATCAATTTAGTGACCGGAGTTCGCTCCCTGCTGCTGCCAATTTGGAACCAGAGGAATTTATTTCTGTTGAATAGCAATTCTTTTCCCCATGTACTGTGGTTCGGAGCCCACAATAAGCTGTAGGTCCTGTTGTTAAGTTAGCAATTATTGGTTCCTAGCCACTTAAAAAAAAAAGTATCTAATCCTTCTGGCCAGCCCAAGGAGAGCTGTTAATCAGCCCAGTGGTTTGGATAAACTAAGATATAATGTTTCAGACTATATAATAGCTGAAAAGTTTTTTGGCGATTTAAAAAAAAATATATTAATAATGGCCTTTTCTCGTTAATAATGGCTCCTGCTCCCGAATAATTGAACGCAATTATTAAAGTTTTTCTTTTGCGAGATTAATTTTTAAGTGAAAAGCTTGAGAGAGAGAGAGAGAGAGAGAGAGAGAGAGAGAGAGAGAGAGAGAGAGAGAGAGTAAAATAAGACATTTTACGCGACAGATATTCTCAAGAAATTTTTAAAATAGGTTCCAGGTCATCTCAATCATTAAATATTTACAAGAACAATTATTGGATTATGAATCCCATTATCTATTCGGCATTTTTAGCTTTCTGTAAAAGAAAACTATCGAGATGGCTGTTCGTCAATCCGCCCGCACTCTTTCCACCCGCCCTCAAATCTCAAAAATTACTGAGGCTAGAGGGCTGCAAATTGGTATGTTAGCCATCCACCCTCCTATCATCAACCATGCCAAATTGCAGCCCTCTAGCCTCGGTAGTTTCTATTTCATTCAAGGTTAAAGTGACTAATTTTATGCGTTTGCAACACGACAGGACATCCATCCCTCACTGACCTGCTTTCTCTTCTCGCCTAGGTTCGAATCCTGGCGGGGAAAGAGAGAGTTTCTTCACTTTTGCCAGATCAGGATTCTTGACCTCCGTTGAAAACTTGGTAGCTATATATATATATATATATATATATATATATATATATATATATATATATATATATATATATATATATATATATATATATATATATATATATACGTATATATTTATATATAGTATATAACATATAGATCGATATAAGTATTCCATAGCGCTTCAAACAACAGTTTATGTGAAAGGTTAGTAATTAACCTGCAGAACTAATAATAAATACGCACATAGATATTAATTAAAGAATTCAAAATGTATAATATGTCAGAATAGAGTTCCACGCAAGCAGTGGAATACCGTGGCCACCGAGAATACCGCCCAGACGAATATTAGCCCCAGACTTGGGACAATGGCCCAGAATATAAGCTACGTAAATATTTCCGGATATTCCCATCTGGCCGCTTGTTGCAGAAGAACAAAACACCATTGCAGACGGCGATATGAATATTAATGTTCGTCCGAGCTTGCCATATTGAAACATTTCTCCCTCCTCGTTTCAGTTTCTATAAGCTGGTTCTCTCTCTCTCTCTCTCTCTCTCTCTCTCTCTCTCTCTCTCTCTCTCTCTCTCTCTCTCACACACACATACTGGAACATTTCTGTTCCAGCTTCCATAGGCTCTCTCTCTCTCTCTCTCTCTCTCTCTCTCTCTCTCTCTCTCTCTCATTCTGGAACATTTCTCTTCTGTTCCAGCTTCCATAGGCTCTCTCTCTCTCTCTCTCTCTCTCTCTCTCTCTCTCTCTCATACTGGAACATTTCTCCTCCGTTCCAGCGTCCATAGTCTCTCTCTCTCTCTCTCTCTCTCTCTCTCTCTCTCTCTCTCTCTCTCTCTCTCTCTCTCTCTTCAGTTTAATCTCCCGGTGGAGCAACAACATATATAATAACAACAATACGGTTCAAATCTGTAAGCTTCTGTTAGGCCCCATTGTAGGCTGCGAGTCGTATTCTCTCTCTCTCTCTCTCTCTCTCTCTCTCTCTCTCATCACACACACACACACACACACACACATACACACGTAAAGCACAAACATATCGATATATATATATATATATATATATATATATATATATATATATATATATATATATGAATTCTTATCATATCACCGTGATTCATATACACCATTAAGCTACAAATGCCCTTCAATATCCAATTCTCTCTACCTCCGAATTAAGATATTGTTATAAAATGTTAACCTAAAGGGGTATATTTCAGTTGATAATAATATCGTCCTCGCGTGGATTCGAACCAGCGCACAGAGGAGGAAGCAGGACCTCAGTGAGGATACCGACTCGGCTAACAGGAAAGAGGATTGGAATTCGTCCCAGCGTGTAAAATCATCCCGGAAACGAGGCCAGTGAGATGCAGCGTTGCTTTTCTCAATCTCCACTCGAATAGTTGATGGATGGGACCCGACGGTGGTGACCTGGTTCGTTCACTCGATCTTTGAATGAATGAATGAATGAAAGAAGTCATTCAACAAAGCCTCCGCGTCATTTTTTGCGAAGAAGAAGAAGAACAAGAAGAAGAACAAGAAGAAAAAACATTAGTCCCACACCCCACGGCATTCCAATTCTTCTATACCCTGGAGATTCTCCTATAGTATAATTATAATAAAAATAAAAATAAAATAGAAAAATAGAGTATTCGCTTACAATAAAATGTTTACGAAGGCAAAGACCTCCCATCTTAATACCGCGCGGCAATGAGCTCAAAAGAAAAAGGTGAGTAAAACTGGAGAGAGAGAGAGAGAGAGAGAGAGAGAGAGAGAGAGAGAGAGAGAGAGAGAGTTGCAAATCTCCTGAATATTCAATATTGGGATCCGGTTAAACCCGTGAGAATGCAACTCGTCAACGGAATATTTCAGTTGATCGACCTACATTGATAGACAGAGAGGTAGACAAATGGATAGATAGACATACAGATAGACGGACAGAGAACGCTGCATGTATGAAATTGTTATGCTTTTGTTACCGAAGGGTCGGACAGATTTGGCAATGCGAAAATTCTTCATACAGAGAGAGAGAGAGAGATTAAGAAATGCTCTTATTATCACCAAAGAACTGGGCAGGCAGGATAATGAGGTATTGAAAATAGAGAGAGAGAGAGAGAAGAGAGAGAGAGAGGAGGAGAGAGAGAGAGAGAGTTTACAGAGTCGAGAAAGAGAGTTCGTACAAAACTTCGAAAAAAGAGAGAGAGAGAGAGAGAAAAGGAGTGAAAAGCCCTCATCACTAAAGAGCCAGGCAGATATGATAATGAGGAATTCCTCCCGAGAGAGAGAGAGAGAGAGAGAGAGAGAGAGAGAGAGAGAGAGTTAATACAAAAGCCGAATCTCGGAGAACGCTTATTTAGGCGGTTTTGAGATGCGGCTCACTTTGCATGATCGATGCAACGTCGGCTGCCAAAAGCGTCAGAGATCATGTTGCATCCCGTCTACAGGCACGTTGCAGTCTTTTATTGCCATTACGCCAGAGAGAGAGAGAGAAAGAGAGAGAGAGAGAGAGAGGTTTATATATATATATATATATATCGAGCTACAATGTCCTTTAATATCTAATTCGCTCTACCTAAAGCTTCACTGACGTTCCTGGGTTTGAAAGGATCCATAGGTTCGCGCCCTGGTCCAGGCAAATCTATTATCGAGAAAAAATTCCCCTTCGGTTAAGCATATATGAAAATATATCAATTCCGAGGTAGAGCGAATTAGATATTAAAGGACATTGTAGCTCGATATATGTATATGAATCACGGAAATGTGATATGACTTATATATATTATTAATAATATATATATCGATATATATATTATATATATATTATATATATATATGGTAATATATATGTATATTATTTATGTATTATTCTAGTATATTAGTATGTATATGATCTATATATATCATTTTTAATAAATCGTATATAGTATATATAATCTAAGTATATTCATGTATTATAATATCTATATATTATTAGGAATATAGTATAATACTATGATGATATATCTTACTTATTATCTAATTATCTATATCTAATATATTTATATATAGAGTTATAATATATATATATCTATATATTATTATATATATATTGAGGCTAGATATATAAGTGGATCTATATATATTATCGATATATTTATATAAATAGATTGAGACTAAGAGAGAGCGCGAGAGAGAGAGAGAGAGGAGAGAGTAGAGAGATAGAGAGAGAGAGAGAAAGAGAGAGGGAAAAAAGGTAGAGAGAGGGAGATAGATAGATAGATAGATAGAGAGAGATTTTATCAAAGCCATTAGTAATGGGCTGTATTTTGTTGGAGGGTGGGGGGGGCGGGGGGCGGGGGGGCAGATTTCGTACAGCCTTGCAGAGCTACATAGTTTTATTATTATTAGTTTTTTTTAGGTTGATTTTTTCTCTGCAGTGGGAAAAAAAGAGGTGATTGAAAAAGGGTATAAATATAAAAGGAAAAAGTTAAGTAGAAAAATTGAAATAATTGACCTGATTTTTATGACTTACAGTTATGAAACTGACGTGAATTTGAACTTACACGTTTCAGCAGTAAATACTTATCCGCCTTTAAGTTTATTAAACGTTTTCATAATAAACAGCAAAACTTAATCTTCAATGGTTTCAGAAAAATATAAGAAAATTTACAATCAATCAGACAAATAGTCACCAATAAACACTATCGATTTCGAGTTTTGTGGTTTCATTATTAAATATGGGCCCATTGGAGATTAAACATTTCTACAATAAAGATACACCATATTTTGAATTTAGAGTGATAAACAATGATCCTACTTTGAATTTAGAATTTTCAGTACTGACCCTGTAGTGAGGTTATTTTTTATTTGAGATGTCTCAGTAACAAATTGACCCATTTTGACCCAATTTTGAATTTTCAGTAAATTATATTGACCCTATTTTGAATTTATAGGTTTGAACAATACCCATGGACCGTATTTTGAATTTAGAGGCTTCAGTAAGAAAGTGACCCAATTTCGAAATTTGAACTTTCAGTAAAATATATTGACCCTATTTTGAATTTATAGGTTTTAGCAAAATATATTGCCTCTCTGGTAAATTTATAGCTTTCAGTAATAAGGACTGAAGCAATTTTGAATTTAAAATATTAGAAGTGACCTATTTTAGGTTTCTTTGATAAACAGTGACCTAATTTTGACTTCCAAACTTTCACTGATATGAAAGTTAGATGTTTGGGAGATTGATTTCCAATGATAAATTGATAAGTTTATTGAAATGTAGACAAAAATATGGACTGGCCTAGAAAGCTGCATTATAGATAGTGAATATTTTGATGCAGCTATATTATTATACGAATAAATTGCTTAGTGATGATAATAGATAAAGCATTGTTTTATATTTAATTCACTTTAACGATAATCAAAATATATTTCATTCATGTGGAAAAGAATGATGATGTGGTCTTTTATCATTTTTTTTAATAATCAAAATTCACTTATCACTTGACTTTTACATGTACAGGATACACAAATAGGTCTATTACTAGGCTTTAATATGACAGATGTGCTTCTGTGTCTTGGAACAATACCTATATTAAAACCGCCCAGGGGCAGCTGTGCTACGACCCTACGCGAAGACAACAACGAAAAGGTGACGATAGATTGTTTAACACAAGGTCGAACCTCTCCCTCCATCTTCACGCAAACGTCTCCTGAGGGGAAACGTAAACAAAAGAACATCGCGTCCACCCTTCTTCCTCCTCCCTCGAGTTGGAAATCCAATTTTTGCCGTTTTCCTGGGCGGTTTCTCCCCCTCCCTACCCACCTCCCCCCCCCTGCAACGTCATGTTTTTCTTATCGGCTCCCTCAAAAGGACGATCCCTGGGCCGCCCTCCAGAATATCGTGAAAGAGGGCCAGGATTTAGCCTAAGGTTATCGGGGTATTCAAGAATTCGAATGGATTTTTATTCCCCCTTTTATATTATTATTTTTTTTGTCACTCTCCCCTCGAAGAGAGAGAGACAATATCTTTTTAGGCGTTTCTTCTCTCTCTCTCTCTCTCTCTCTCTCTCTCTCTCTCTCTCTCTCTCTCTCTCTCATTGCCTCGTCCCTCCTGAGGTCTCTTTTGAAGAGCAGAAATTATTCGGAGGCATTTGGAACAATGGCGTAACCTGGCATGAATGAAACGAGTAAGATAAGTCATCAAAATAAACGCGAAAACAAAGCAGGTTTCGATTGACAGAATCGACAAGGACGCTTTTATCTATCTTTGAAAAAAGGAAGAAATGAAACGTGTATTTCAATTTAGACTAGACCTACACTTCATTTTTTTCCTTTCATTCACGGAAGCCGATGGAGGTCACCTTAGGCCTATCATGGTATGAGGTGTAATACTGGAACAGATGATGTCTTCTTAAAACAGAATCATTTCTAGGAATGACGTCTTCTTAAATCATAGAATCATTCCTAGGAATAATGTCTTCTTAAAACGTAGAATCATTTCCAGGAATGATGTGTTCTTAAAATATAGAATCATTCCTAGGAATGACGTCTTCTTAAAACGTAGAATCATTTCTAGGAATGATGTCTTAAAAATATGAATGATCATTCCTAGGAATGACGTCTTCTTAAAACGTAGAATCATTTCTAGGAATGATGTCTTAAAATATAGAATCATTCCTAGGAATGACGTCTTCTTAAAACATAGAATCATTCCTAGGAATGATGTGTTCTTAAAACATAGAATCATTCCTAGGAATGATGTCTTCTTAAAACTTAAAATCATTCCTAGGAATCCTACACTTCAGACTTACTTAGTCTAAGGTCTCTGTTATCAATTACACTAAAAAGGAAACTTGAATTCTGGCTGTTCTCTTTGTTCCGAAATACAAGAGCTCTTTGGGAACACAGAGACTTCTGCAGTGCTAGCCACTGACCGAAGATTCCCCAAAAGGAAGTTTAGTGGGGACTGGGGAGTTGGGGAATGTGAGATAAGTGGACAGGTGCCCCTAAGAGGAGGGAATGATTGGTCACAAAATTACGACCTGGGGGATTATTGATACTCTCTTCAGTGCTGACCGATGGCTTACGACTCCCCACCCGGGGGTGGAGGGATAATGGGGATGGGGGTGGGGAGTATGAGAAGGGGAAGCAATGATAGGATATATTCCCATCCTAGGCTGATGGGAAGGGTTGGAGAAGAGAAGGTATGACGACATCACTGCAATATTCAAGCTTTCCCACTCGGGGATTGCGGGGATGGGGGAGGGGGGTGGGGTTAATCTTCCCCACCACTTGGGAGTTGGGCAAAGGGGGAGAGTGTGAAGAGAGGAAAGCCGCCCTGGCCCCAAAGTGCTTGCTAAGGAAACCGGGGGAATCCCGGAGCATAAATCACAAACTCGCGCGCTGTTGCAAATCGACTTAGGGCGCGAAAACCTTGACGCACCGCCACTATTTAGGCGCGAAATTTCCCTCCGTTGTTTAAAATGGCGGACGACGCTGTCGGGATAATGAACGGCTTAATTATGAACACAAATGGAAGGCGTTTATTAATGATAAATTTACATTGTCATGGGGGTAACGAACACGTTGAAGGGACATTGGATCGAGTGCCCCTCTCTCTCTCTCTCTCTCTCTCTCTCTCTCTCTCTCTCTCTCTCAGGAGATCATGCTGTATATTTGTTTACGTTGGATGAGGAAAGTCTGGGTATTCTGTTTGATAGATTTGTCAGTTTGAAAGTTATATATTTTTCTTACGAGAATTGTTATTTCTTTTTTTAGTCACAAATTTTTATTTGCTATATGTCAAAATGATAAAATTCGAGCTGTTGTTTCGAAATGATACAATCTGAGTAGTTATTTTTCAGAGTTATAAAATCTGAGTAGTTATTTTTCGAAGTTATAAAATCTGGGTAGTTATTTTTCAGTTATAAAATCTGAGTAACTATATAAAATCTGAGTAGTTTTTTCGAAGTTATAAAATCCGAGTTGTTATGTTTCGAAATGATAAAATCTGAATAGTTATTTTTCAGAGTTATAAAATCTGAGTAGTTATTTTTCGAAGTTATAAAATCTGAGTAGTTATTTTTCAGAGTTATAAAATCTGAGTAACTATATAAAATCTGAGTAGTTTTTTCGAAGTTATAAAATCCGAGTTGTTATGTTTCGAAATGATAAAATCTGAGTAGTTATTTTTCAGAGTTATAAAATCTGAGTAGTTATTTTTCGAAGTTATAAAATCCGAGTAGTTTTTTTCAGTTGTAAAATATGAGTACTTATTTTTCAAAGTTATAAAATCTGAGTGGGTTTTTTCGAAGTTATAAAATCTGAGTATTTATTTTTTAGAATTATAAAATCTGAGTAGTTTTTTTTTGTCGAAGTTATAAAATCTGAGTAGCTATTTTTCGAAGTTATAAAATCCGAGTAGCTAGTTTTCAAAATGATAAAATCTGAGCAGTTTTTTTCAGTTATAAAATCTGAGTAGTTATTTTTCAGAGTTATAAAATCTGAGTAGTTATTTTCCAGAGTTATAAAATCTGAGTAGTTTTTTATCGAAGTTATAAAAGTAGCTATTTTTTCGAAATTATAAAATCTGAGCAGTTATTTTCAAAATGATGAAATCAAAGTACTTTTCTTCTCAAAATTTTGAGATCTGAATCGTTATTTTCAAAGTGATAAAAATCTGAGTAGTTATTTTCGAAAATATTAAAATCCGTGTTATTTTTCTAAATGATAAAATCTGAGTAGTTATTTTTCAAATTGAATAAAACCCGGGTTTTTACTTTCAAAATAATAAAAACCGAGTTGTTATTTTTTTTTTACTTCAAAATAAAATCCGAGTAGTTACTTTTCAACTTGGTAAAAACCTGAGTGGTTATTTTTAAACATATTTAGCACAGAAAATCAAAAAGCAGTTCTCTCTCCTGATGTTTTCCAGATAATTCAATTACCCCGGAAGACTTCAATTATCCAAAAGCCACATCATCCTTTTTGATCGGTTCGGTGGTTCATTGTGGATGTTTGTAATTACTCTCTGTAGTTATTCGGACTCGTGTAATTAACCTCCCGTGGTGAATTAGAAATATAAACCTCCGCTGCCGAGCTATTTGTATACTCTGTACAAGTTAACTAAGTGGAAACACACTTTTAATTGTTCCCACCTCAGTTTGCTAACTAGGTCGATTCTGTTACTTCTGGCTAGGCCTACGGTTCTGTTACTTTTGGCTAGGCCTACGGTTCTGTTACTTTTGGCTAGGCCTATGGTTCTGTTACTTTTGGTTAGGCCTACGGTTCTGTTACTTTTGGCTAGGCCTACGGTTCTGTTACTTTTGGCTAGGCCTACGTGTCTGTTACTTTTGGCTAGGCCTACGGGTCCTGTACTTCTGGCTAGGCTACGGTTCTGTTACTTTTGGCTAGCCTCGGTTCTTTACTTTTGGCTAGGCCTACGGGTCTGTTTCTTTTGGCTAGCCTACGGTTCTGTTACTTTTGGCTAGGCTACTTTGTTCTGAATTACTTTTGGCTAGGCCTACGGTTCTGTTACTTTTGGACCTAGCCTTACGGGTGCTGTACCTTCTGGCTAGGCCTACGTTTCTGTTACTTTTGGCAGGCCTACGGTTTCTGTTACTTTTGGCTAGGCCTGGGCCGTCTTGTACCTAGCTAGGCTACCCAGTTCTGTACTTTTGGCTAGGCCTCGGTTCTGTTACTTTTGGCTAGGCCTACGGTTCGTTACTTTTGGCTAGGCCATACGGTTTGGCTGTTACTTTTGGCTAGGCCTACGGTTCTGTTACTGGTTAGGCCTACGGTTCTGTTACTTTTGGCTAGGCCTACGGGTCTGTTACTTTTGGCTAGGCCTACGGTTCTGTTGCTTTTGGCTAGGCCTACGGTTCTGTTACTTTTGGCTAGGCCTACAGTTCTGTTGCTTTTGGCTATGCCTACGGTTCTGTTACTTTTGGCTAGGCCTACAGGTCTGTTACTTCTGGCTAGGCCTACAGTTCTGTTACTTTTGGCTAGGCCTACGGTTCTGTTACTTTTGGCTAGGCCTACGTGTCTGTTACTTTTGGCTAGGCCTACGGTTCTGTTACTTTTGGCTAGGCCTTCGTGTCTGTTACTTCTGGCTAGGCCTACATTTCTGTTGCTTTTGGCTAGGCCTACGTTTCTGTTACTTTTGGCTAGGCCTTCGTGTCTGTTACTTCTGGCTAGGCCTACAGTTCTGTTACTTTTGGCTAGGCCTACGGTTCTGTTACTTTTGGCTAGGCCTACGTGTCTGTTACTTTTGGCTAGGCCTACGGTTCTGTTACTTTTGGCTAGGTCTTCGTGTCTGTTACTTCTGGCTAGGCCTACAGTTCTGTTACTTTTGGCTAGGCCTACGGTTCTGTTACTTTTGGCTAGGCCTACGTGTCTGTTACTTCTGGCTAGGCCTACGTGTCTGTTACTTCTGGCTAGGCCTTCGTGTGTGTTACTTCTGGCTAGGCCTATGGGTCTGTTACTTTTGGCTAGGCCT
>NC_087215.1:68316207-68318707 GCF_015104395.2 Macrobrachium nipponense | reverse complement strand
CCTTTTTTATTGTTTTTTTTTTTATCAATTTTGTTTTTCATCAGTTTTATTTTTCAGTAATTTTCATAAACCCCTGATTCTTTCATTTTCTTATTTTTTTTTATCAATATTTTTTTATCAATTTTATTTTTTATCTGTTTTCACAAACCCCTGAATCTTTCCTTTTCTTATTTTGTTTTATTTATCAATTTTTATTTTTTATCAATTTTATTTTTTATCAATTTTCACAAACCCTTGATTATTTTCTTTTCTTAATTTTATTTTTTTTAACAATTTTCATTCCTTTTCTTATTTATTTTTTGTCAATTTTATTTTTATCAATTTTCACAAACCCCCAATTCGTTCCTTTTTTAATTGTTTTTATTTTTTTCAGTTTTCTTTTGTTAATTTCCCTAATTTACTATTTTTTAATTTTGAAGGTGGATGAGTGGCATTTCTCTCTTCGCATAATTAGTATCCGTGCTGACATATCACTTATTTCTTATTTTTAATATTCAATTCTCAAGGATAGCCGTAATAATCAAAGTGTAATAATAATAATCTTTATTTCCAATATACATTGAGTATTCTACAAATAAAAAGAATTTTCCTCAGAGGACGAGTGGGTTACCTACTTGCCTTAGCGATCTGGCAGACCGAGTTCGCTCCCCAGTGCCCCCAATGCGGAACCAGCGGAATTTATTGCTGGTGATTCGAAATTCATTTCTCGATATAACGTGGTTCGGATCCCACGATAATCTGCAGGACCCCTTTGCTAAGTAACTAATTAGTTCCTACCCACGTCAATAAAAAGATCTAATCCTTTGGGCTAGCCGTAGGAGAGATGCTAATAATCAGCGCAGTGGTCTGGTTCAACTAAGATATACTTGATGTACAAATAAATAAATAATAAAAAGTAAAAAAAAAAAGCTTGGCATTTTCGAAAGAATATCACCCAGGAATAAAACGACTTCTACCCCCTAGCCCCACCCCTACCCCTACCCCTACCCCGCCCCCCACCCTCCAGCCCTCTCTTTTAAGATCTCTGATTTTTAGCTCCGTCGAAAAAACCGTGGAGGTCAGCGATAAGATATTTTTGCAGACGATCAATGCAGGTAGGAAGGGCCGCTATCTCTATCTCTCTCTCTCTCTCTCTCTCTCTCTCTCTCTCTCTCTCTCTCTCTCTCTCGGCTCATCAGGAAGAGGTCAGCAGTTCCCCCTCCCTCCCTTCCTTCCTTCCTTCCTTTTAACCTGCGTGAGGGGGGCGCCAGAATTGAAATGACCTTCGCCCTTCTTCGTGAAATGGAGGGAGAGGTAAGATGAGAAGGAGAAGAAGAAGAAGAAGAAGAAGAAGAAGAAGATATGAAAGAGAAGAAGAAGAAGAAGAAACCGACTGTTGATAATTTGAGTTCATTGCGCGTTCGATAATATTTTAATCAGTTTACCAGAGATCGATCGAAACATTCGATTCCTTCACCAAATACCATCGTGACGACTCAAAACATTCCCTTTGAAATGGGGAATAAGCACTTCCATTATGTAAAATTAAAGAAGTTGGACAGCTAAGGGCGAAGAGACGGTATGGAACTGACAGAAATGTGAGGACAGTGGAACTCGGACCAGATGCGGCCTGCGTTGTTGGCACCCAGACGCACGATCATGGCTTACTTTAACCTTGGATAACATAAAAACTAATGAGGCTAGAGGGCTGCAATTTGGTATGTTTGATGATTGGAGGGTGGAAGATCGTCATATCAATTTGCAGCCCTGTAGCCTCAGTAGCTTTTAAGATCTGAGGGCGGACAGAAAAATAGCCACCTCAATAGTTTTCTTTTACAGAAATCTAAGAAAGCAAGTTGGAAATAAGTACTTAAGCATTTATTCCAGAAAAACTGAACATAGCTAAAATCCCAATTTCTTTTCAAGGAAACTGTATTTTTCCTAACTATACAAACCTCGAGTGTCCTTTGCAATAGGAATTACTTTGAAAGTCATTCCTAGTGTAAAGGACCGATGGTTTGTATATCGTGCAGGAACAAACTCTATGGAATAAAGTGCAGTGGCGTGAGAGGCTGATTTCAGGAAATGTGAAATCGCGTATCTGTGGAAACGAGCAATGAATCATGGAGAATATAGCGAACAGTTACTGCAGAAATCGTTCGCTTAAATGTAACGGCAGAATTATTCTGGTCCTTGTCCAGAGAATTCGGTAAACACACTCATTTGGTTATACTGTCTTATTATTGTTATATTATTACAGGTTGTATTGAAAATCATAATGGCTATTTCAGCCGCGTTCATTTTGTATAGAAGTTTCTGTATTCTTATTACTAACTATTTCTTCTGTACTCAGATTGGGTATTAAAACGCCAATTCAATTTGACAAATACCACGTTTTTTTTTAACATGAATCCCCCATTTGACGTTTTAATAGCCAATGTTGAGTACAGAAGGAAGGTCAGTAAAAAAGAGAAACTTCTATACAAAATAAACGCTGCTGACATAGTCATTATTTTCAATA
>NC_087215.1:68286207-68311207 GCF_015104395.2 Macrobrachium nipponense | reverse complement strand
TCAAATCTCTTTCGATACTATTTCGAGGTTTTTTTAAGGCTCTTTCAAAGCTCTTTCGATACTATTTCGAGGTTCTTTTAAGGCTCTTTCAAAGCTCTTTCGATATTATTTCAAGGTTCTTTTAAGGCTCTTTCAAAGCTCTTTCGATACTATTTCCAGGTTCTTTTAAGGGTCTTTCAAAGCTCTTTTGATACTATTTCGAGGTTCTTTTAAGGGTCTTTCAAAGCTCTTTTGATACTATTTCGAGGTTCTTTTAAGGCTCTTTCAAAGCTCTTTCGATACTATTTCGAGGTTCTTTTAAGGCTCTTTCAAAGCTCTTTCGATACTATTTCGAGGTTCTTTTAAGGCTCTTTCAAAGCTCTTTCGATAATATTTCGAGGTTCTTTTAAGGCTCTTTCAAAGCTCTTTCGATACTATTTCGAGGTTCTTTCAAGGTTCTTTCGAGACTATTTCCAGGCTCTTTCGAAGATCTTTCGAGACTATTTCGAGGTTCTTTTAAGGCTCTTTCGAAGCTCTTTCGATACTGTTTCGAGGTTCTTTTAAGGCTCGTTCAAAGCTCTTTCTAGACTATTTCCAGGTTCTTTTAAGGCTCTTTCAAAGCTCTTTCGATACTATTTCGAGGTTCCTTTAAGGCTCTTTCGAAGCTCTTTCGATACTATTTCGGAGTTCTTTTAAGGCTCTTTCGAAGCTCTTTCGAGACTATTTCGAGGTTCTTTTAAGGCTCTTTCGAAGCTCTTTCGAAGCTCTTTCGAGACTATTTTGAAGTTCTTTTAAGGCTCTTTCAAAGCTCTTTCGATACTATTTCGAGGTTCTTTTAAGGCTCTTTCAAAGCTCTTTCGATACTATTTCGAGGTTCTTTTAAGGCTCTTTCAAAGCTCTTTCGATACTATTTCGAGATTCTTTTAAGGCTTCTTTCGAAGCTCCTTTCGATACTATTTCGAGGTTCTTTGTTAAGGGGCCTCTTTCCAAAAGCTCTTTCGATACTATTTTCGGAGTTCTCTTAAGGATCTTTCAAAGCTCTTTCGATACATATTTGTCGAGGTTCTTTCAGGTTCTTTCGAAACTCTTTTCAGGCTCTTTCGAAGCTCTTTCGAAGCTCTTTCGAGGACTATTTCAGAGGTTCTTTTAACGGCTACTTTCGAAGCTCTTTCGATACTATTTCGAGAGTTCTTTTAATGGCTTTTTCGAAGCTCTTTTGATAACTATGTCTGAAGGTCTTTTAAGGCTTCTTTCGGGAAGCTCTTTCGAAGCTCTTTCGAGAACTATTTCGATTTTGTTCTTTTAAGGCTCTTTCAAAGCTCTTTCGAGACTATTTCGAGGTTCTTTTAAGGCTCTTTTCGAAGCTCTTTCCGAGACATTTTCGAGGCTCTTTTTAAGGCTTCTTTCGAAGCTCTTTCGAGGACTATTTTGAGGCTCTTTTTGAGGCTCTTTCGAAGACTCATTGAGACTATTTCAAAGGTGCTCTCTGAGGCTCTTTCAAAAGCCATCTTTGAGCACTAATTTCGGGAGGATCTTCGAAGCTCTTGCCGAGACTGTTTTGTGAGGCTCTTTCTTTCGAACGCTCCTTCAGAGTACTATTTTGAAGCTCTTTCAAGATCCTTTTCTTTTGAAACTATTTCGAGGTTCTTTTAAGGCTACGTTTCAAAGCTCTTTCGATACTATTTCGAGGTTCTTTCAAGGTTCTTTCGAGACTATTTCCAGGCTCTTTCGAAGATCTTTCGAGACTATTTCGAGGTTCTTTTAAGGCTCTTTCGAAACTCTTTCGATACTGTTTCGAGTGTTTCTTTAAAGGCTCGATTCAAAGCTGCGTTTCTAGACTATTTCCAGGTTCTTTAAAGCTCTTTCAAGCTTTTTCGAAATCAACTATTTCGAGGTTCCTTTAAGGCTTTCTTCGAAGCTCTTTCGATACTATTTCGGGTTCTTTAAGGCTCTTTCAAAGCTGTTTCGAATACCTATTTCGAGGTTCCTTTAAGGCTTTTCGGCTCTTTCGATACTATTTCGGAGTTCTTTTAAGGCTTTCTTTTCGAAGGGCTTCTTTCGAGACTTTTAATTTCGGAGGTTCTTTTAAGGCTTTCGTTCGAAGCTCTTTCGAAGCTCTTTTCGAAGACTATTTTGAAGTTCTTTTAAAGGCTCTTTCAAAGCTCTTTCGATACTAGTTTCGAGGTTCTTTTAAGGCTCTTTCAAAGCTCTTTCGATAACTATTTCGAGGTTCTTTTAAGGCTCTTTCAAAGCTCTTTCGATACTATTTCGATATTCTTTTAAGGCTCTTTCGAAGCTCTTTCGATACTATTTCGAGGTTCTTTTAAGGCTCTTTCAAAGCTCTTTCGATACTATTTCGGAGTTCTCTTAAGGATCTTTCAAAGCTCTTTCGATACTATTTCGAGGTTCTTTCAAGGTTCTTTCGAAACTATTTTCAGGCTCTTTCGAAGCTCTTTCGAAGCTCTTTCGAGACTATTTCGAGGTTCTTTTAAGGCTCTTTCGAAGCTCTTTCGATACTATTTCGAGGTTCTTTTAAGGCTTTTTCGAAGCTCTTTTGATACTATTTCGAGGTTCTTTTAAGGCTCTTTCGAAGCTCTTTCGAAGCTCTTTCGAGACTATTTCGATGTTCTTTTAAGGCTCTTTCAAAGCTCTTTCGAGACTATTTCGAGGTTCTTTTAAGGCTCTTTCGAAGCTCTTTCCGAGACTATTTCGAGGCTCTTTTAAGGCTCTTTCGAAGCTCTTTCGAGACTATTTTGAGGCTCTTTTGAGGCTCTTTCGAAGCTCATTTGAGACTATTTAAAGGCTCTTCTGAGGCTCTTTCAAAGCTCTTTCGAGACTATTTCGAGATCTTTCGAAGCTCTTCCGAGACTGTTTTGAGGCTCTTTCGAAGCTCCTTCGAGACTATTTTGAAGCTCTTTCAAAGCTCTTTTGAAACTATTTCGAGGTTCTTTTAAGGCTCTTTCAAAGCTCTTTCAAGACTATTTCCAGGCTCTTTCGAAGCTTCGAGACTATTTCCAGGCTCTTTCGAAGCTCTTTGAAGACTATTTCCAGGCTCTTTTAAGGCTCTTTAGAAGCTTTTTCAAGACTATTTCCAGGCTCTTTCGAAGCTCTTTCAAGACTATTTCCAGGCTCTTTCGAAGCTCTTTTGAGACTATTTCGAGGTTCTTTTAATGCTCTTTCGAAGCTCTTTCAAGACTATTTCCAGGCTCTTTCGAAGCTCTTTCGAGACTATTTCCAGGCTCTTTCGAAGCTCTTTCGAGACTATTTCCAGGCTCTTTTAAGGCTCTTTCGAAGCTCTTTCAAGACTATTTCCAGGCTCTTTCGAAGCTCTTTCGAGACTATTTCCAGGCTCTTTCGAAGCTCTTTCGAGACTATTTCCAGGCTCTTTTAAGGCTCTTTCGAAGCTCTTCCAAGAATATTTCCAGGCTCTTTCGAAGCTCTTCTGAGACTATTTCCAGGCTCTTTCGAAGCTCTTTCAAGACTATTTCCAGGCCTTTTCGAAGCTCTTTCGAGACTATTTCCAGGCTCTTTCGAAGCTCTTTCGAGACTATTTCCAGGCTCTTTTAAGCTCTTTCGAAGCTCTTCCAAGAATATTTCCAGGCTCTTTCAAAGCTCTTCTGAGACTATTTCCAGCTCTTTTGAAAGCTTTTCTTTCGAGACTATTTCGAGGCTCTTTAAGGCTCTTGCGAAGCTCTTTCGAGATATTTCCAGGCTCTCTCGAAGCTCTTCCGAGACTATTTCGAGGCTCTTTTAAGGCTTTTGCGAAGCTCTTTCGAGATATTTCCAGGCTCTCTCGAAGCTCTTCCGAGACTTTTTCCAGGCTCTCTAGAAGCTCTTTCGAGACTATTTCGAGGCTCTTTTAAGGCTCTTTCGAAGCTCTTTCTAGACTATTTCCAGGCTCTTTTTAAGCTCTTCCAAGACTATTTCCAGGCTCTTTCGAAGCTCTTTCGAGACTATTTCGAGGCTCTTTTAAGGCTCTTGCGAAGCTCTTTCGAGATAATTCCAGGCTCTCTCGAAGCTCTTCCGAGACTATTTCCAGGCTCTTTCGAAGCTCTTTTGATACTATTTCGAGGTTCTTTTAAGGCTCTTTCGAAGCTCTTTCAAGACTATTTTGAGGTTCTTTTAAGGCTCTTTCAAAGCTCTTTCGATACTATTTCGAGGTTCTTTTAAGGCTCTTTCGAAGCTCTTTCGATACTATTTCGAGGTTCTTTTAAGGCTCTTTCAAAGCTCTTTCGATACTATTTCGAGGCTCTTTTAAGGCTCTTTCGAAGCTCTTTCGAAACTATTTCCAGGCACTTTCGAAGCTCTTCCACGACTATTTCGAGGCTCTTTCGAGACTATTTAGAGGCTCTTTCGAGATTATTTCCAGGCTCTTTTAAGGCTCTTTCGAAACTCTTTCGAGACTATTTCCAGGCTCTTTGAGGGCTCTTTCGAAGCTCTTTCGAGACTATTTCCAGGCTCTTTCAAAGCTCTTTCGATACTATTTCGTGGTTCTTTTAAGGCTCTTTCGAAGCTCTTTCGAGACTATTTCCAGGCTCTTTCAAAGCTCTTTCGAGACTGTTTCGAGGCTCTTATAAGGCTTTTTCAAAGCTCTTTCGATACTATTTCGAGGTTCTTTTTTAAGGCTCTTTCGAAGCTCTTTCAAGACTCTTTTGAGGCTCTTTTAATGCTCTTTCAAAGCTCTTTCAATACTATTTCCAGGCTCTTTAAAAGCTCTTTCGAGACTATTTCGAGCCTCTTTTAAGGCTCTTTCAAAGCTCTTTCAATACTATTTCGAGGTTCTTTTAAGGCTCCTTCAAAGATCTTTCAAGACTATTTTGAGGCTCCTTCAAGGCTCTTTCGAAGCTCTTTCGAGACTATTTCCAGGCTCTTTCGAAGCTCTTTCGATACTATTTCGAGGTTCTTTTAAGGCTCTTTTCGAAGCTCTTTCGAGACTATTCCAGGCTCTTTCAAGAAAGCTCTTTCGATACTATTCGAGCGGTTCTTTTTAAGGCTCTTTCGAAGCTCTCTAGATGTCTAATTTCCGCAGGCTCTTTCAAAGCTCTTTCGAGACTATTTCGAGGCTCTTTTAAGGCTCTTTCAAAGCTTTGTTGATACTATTTCGAGGTTCTTTTAAGGCTCTTTCGAAGCTCTTTCAAGACTATTTTGAGGCTGTTTTAAAGCTCTTTCAAAGCTCTTTCGAGACTATTTCGTGGCTCTTTTAAGGCTCTTTCAAAGCTCTTTCGATACTATTTCGAGGTTCTTTTAAGGCTCTTTCGAAGCTCTCTCAAAGACTGATTTCGGTCTTTGTTAAGCTCTTTTTCAAAGCTCTTTTGATACTATTTCGAGGCTCTTTTAAGGCTCTTTTAAAGCTCTTTCACGACTATGTCGAGGCTCTTTTAAGGCTCTTTCAAGACTATTTCGAAGCTCTTTTAAGGCTCTCTCGAAGCTCTTTCCAGACTATTTGAAGGTTCTTTTAAGGCTCTTTCGAAGCTCTTTCGAGACTATTCCGACGCTCTTTTAAGGCTCTTTCGAAGCTCTTTCGATACTATTCGAGGTTGGCTTTTTAGGCTCTTTTGAAGCTCTTTCGAGACTATTCGAGGCTCTTTTAGGTTCTTTTGAATTCTCTTTCGTCTATTTCGAGATTCTTTTAAGGCTCTTTCGAAGCTCTTTCGAGACTATTCCGAGGCTCTTTTAAGGCTCTTTCGAAGCTCTTTCGAGACTATTTCGAGGCTCTTTTAAGGCTCTTTCAAAGCTCTTTCGATACTATTTCGGGGCTCTTTTAAGGCTCTTTCGAAGCTCTTTCAAGACTATTTTGAGGCTCTTTCAAGGCTCTTTAAAAGCTCTTTCGATACTATTTCTAGGCTCTTTTGAGTCTCTTTCAAAGCTCTTTCAAGATTATTCCGAGGCTCTTTTAAGGCTCTTTCGAGGCTCTTTCAAGACTATTTAGAGGCTTTTTTAAGGCTCTTTCGAATTTCTTTCGATACTATTTCGAGGCCCTTTTAAGGCTCTTTCGAAGCTCTTTCGAAACTATTCTGAGGCTCTTTTAAGGCTCTTTCGAAGCTCTTTCGAGACTATTTCGAGGTTCTTTTAAGGCTCTTTCGAAGCTCTTTCAAGACTATTTCCAGGCTCTTTTAAGGCTCTTTCAAAGCTCTTTCGAGACTATTTCGAGGTTATTTTAAGGCTCTTTCGAGCTATTTCGGGTTTTTATTTTAAGGCTCTTCGAAGCTCTTTGAAGCCTATTTTGAGGTTCTTTTTAAGGCTCTTTTCAAAGCTCTTTCGAGGACTATTTCATTTTCTTTTAAGGCTCTTTCCGAGCTCTTTTTTTCAAGACTATTTTGAGGCTCTTTTAAGGTCTTTCAAAGCTCTTCGGAGACTATTTCGAGGCTCTTTAAGGCTCCTTTCCAAAGCTCTTTAAGAGACTATTTTGAGGCTTTTTCGAAGCTATTTGGAGGACTATTTCGAATGCTTTTCTTTGGGAAGGCTCTTTCAAAGCTCCTTCGAAGGACTATTTCGGAAGGCTCTTTCGAAAGCTCTTTTCCGAAGACTGTTTTGGAGGGTCTTTCGAAGGAATCCTTTGGGAGGCTATTCCAGGCTCCTTTCAAAAGCTCTTTTGAAGGAATATTTCGGAAGGTTAATTTTAATTTGGCTCTTTCGGGGGGAAGCTCTTTCAAGATTTATTTTCCAAGGCTCTTTCCGAAGCTCTTTCCGAAGATATTTCCAGGCTTTTCTTTTCGGAAGCTCTTTCGAGACTCTTTCCCGAAAGCTCTTTTCGAGACTATTTTTGGAAAGTTTCTTTTAACGGCGAACTGTTTCGAGGCTCTTTTAATAAAGAAGGCTTTTTCAAAAAGCTCTTTTCGATACTTTAAATTTCGAAGGTTCTTTTTAAGGCTCCTTTCGAAGCTCTTTCCAAGGAACTTTTCGAGGCTCTTTAATGCTGCTTTTCAAAGCTCTTTTCAATTTTTACTAATTTCCAAGGCTTTTTCTTTTAAAAGCTCTTTCGAGACTATTTCCGGAAGCCTCTTTCCCTAGGCTCTTTCACAGCTCTTTCGATACTATTTTCGCGGTTCTTTTAAGGCTCTTTTCGAAGGCTCTTTTCAAAGACTATTTGAGTCTCTTTTAAAAGGCTCTTTCAAAGCTCTTTTGAGTACTATTCTAGGCTCTTTTAGGCTCTTTTAAAAGGCTCTTTAAAGACCTTGTCGAAGGCTCTTTTAGGCTTTTGCTTTCAAGAACCTATTTCGAAGCTTTTCTTTAAGGCTCCTTTCGAAGCTCTTTCCAGACTAGTTTTCAAGGTTTTTTTAAGGCTCTTTTTCGAAGCCTTTCTTTCGGAGACTATTCCGGAAAAAACCCCCCCCGCCCCTCTTTTAAGGCTCCTTCGAAGCTCTTTCGATACTATTTTCGAGGTTCTTTTTAAGGCTCTTTCAAAGGCTCTTTTTGATACTATTTTTCCAGGCTCTTTCAAAGCTCTTTCACCACGAGACTATTTTCGAGGCTGCTTTTAACGGCTCTTTCTAAGCCTCATTTTCGAGACTATTCCGAGGCTCTTTTAAGGCCTTTTCTTTTTGAAGCTCTTTCGATACTATTTGTCGAGATTCTTTTAAGGCTCCTTTCGAAAGTTTTTCGAGACTATTCCAGGCTTTCTTTTAAGGCTCTTTCGAAGCTCTTTCGAGACTTTATTTCGAGGCTCTTTTTAAGGCTCTTCAAAGGCTCTTTTCGATACTTTATTGTCGAAAGGCTCGTTTAAGGCTCGTTCGAAGCTTCTTTCAATTTACTATTTGGAGGCTCTTTTCAAGCTTTTCAAGCTCTTTCGATTTCTAAATTTCTAGCTCTTTTGTCTCTTTCAAACCCTCTTTCAAGATATTCCGAAGCTCTTTCCTCGAAGGCTCTTCCGAGGGACTTATTTACAGGCCTTCTCAAAGCTCTTTCGAGACTATTTCGAGGCCTTTTAAGGGCTCTTTCGAAGGCTCTTTCTAGAACTTATTTTCCAGGCTCTTTTCTAAGCTCTCCCAAGACTAATTTCCATGCTCTTTCGAAGGCTCTTTCGAGACTTATTCGAGCTTAACTTTCAAGGTTCTTGCAAAGCTTCTTTCTAGAATATTTCCAGGCTCTTCTCGAAAAGCTCTTCGAGACTTATTTCCAGGCTCTTTCGAAGGCTCTTTTTTATTTAACTATTTGGTTCTTTTAAGGCTTCCTTTCGAAGCTTCTTTGCAGACTATTTTGAGTTTCTTTTAAAGGCTTCTTTCAAAGCTCTTTCGATACTATTTCCAGGCTTTTCTTTAAGGCTCTTTCGAATCTCTTTCGGATACCGATTTCCAGGCTCTTTTAAGGCGTCCTTTCGAAGCCTTTCGAATTATTTCCAGGCTTTCCGAAGCTTTTCTTCGGGCTAGTTCGGAGCTCTTTTGAGACTAAATTAGAGCTCTTTCGGGAGATTATTTCCATGCTCTTTTAAGGCTCTTTCGAAGCTTCTTTTCAAGACTATTTTCCATTTGCTTTTTTAAAGCTCGTTCGAAGGCTCTTTCGAGTCTATTTCCATGCTCTTTCAAGCTTTTCTTTTCGAATACTTTTCGGAGGTTCTTTTCAAGGACTTCTATCGAAGCTCTTTCGAAGACTATTTTCCAGACTCTTTCAAAGGCTCTTTTTGTCGAAGGACTATTTCGAGGCTCTTTTAAGGCTCTTTCGAAAGCTCTTTCCGAGACTATTTCGAGGTTCTTTTAAGGCTTTCTTCTTGAAGGCCTTTCGTCAAGATATTTTGAGGCTCTTTTAATGCTCTTTCAAGCTCTTTCGATACTATTTTCCAGGCTCTTTCAAAGCTCTTTCGAGACTACTTTCGAAGGCTCCTTTTAAAGGCTCTTTTCAAAGCTCGTTCGTCTATTTTAAGGTTCTTTGAGCTCTTTCGAGTCTGTCAAGACTTATTTCCAGGCTCTTTAGGCTCTTTCGAAGGCTCTTTAGAGACGAAATTTCCGGCTCTTTCAAAGCCTTTCCCGAAGACTCTTTCGAGTTATTTTAAGGCTCTTTCGAAGGCTTCTTTCGAGACTAATTTCGAATGTTCTTTTAAGTCTTCCTTTCGAAGCTCTTTCGAGACTATTTCGAGTTTTCTTTTAAAGGCTCTTTTCGAAGGGCTCTTTCAGACTTATTTTGAGGCTCTTTTGAAGGCCCTTCTTTCAAAGCTCTTCCGAACTATTTCGAAGGCTCTTTTAAGGCTTCCTTTCGAAGGCTCTTAGAGACTAGTTGAAGGCTCTTTTCGAAGGCTCTTTTGAGACTATTGTCGAGGCTTCTTTTGAAGGCTCTTCAAAGTCTCTTTCGAAGACTTTTCGAGGCTTCTTTTGAAGCTCTTCCGAGACTGTTTTTTGAGGCTTTCCGTTTTCGAAGGCTCTTTTGAGACTATTTTGCGGCTCTTTCAAAGCTCTTTTGAGACTATTTCGAGGGTTCTTTTAATGCTCTTTTGAAGCTTTCCTTTCAAGGACTATGTTCCAGCTTCTTTCGAAGCTCTTTCGAGACTTTATTTCCCTGCTCTTTCGAAGCTGCCTGTTCGGGAACTATTTCCAGGCTCTTTTAAGGCTCTTTCGAAGCTCTTTGCATAAGAAGCTCATTTCCAAAGGCTCTTTCGAAGCTCTTTTGAGATTTATTTGGGTTCCTTTTAAGGCTCTTTCGAAGCTTCTTTCAAGAACTATTTTCAGCTCTTTCGGAAGCTCTTTCGAAGACTATTTCCAGGCTCTTTTGAGCTCTTTCTTTTAAGGACCTTTATTTTCGGAAGGATCTTTAAGGCTTTCAATTTCGGAAGCTCTTCCAAGAATTTATTTCAAAGGCTCTTTCGAAGCTCTTTCTGAGAACTATTTCCAGGCTTCTTTCCGAAGCTCTTTCAAGACTATTTTCCAGGCCTTTTTCGAAGCTTCTTTTCGAGACTTATTCTCCGGCTCTTTCGAGGCTCTTTTCGAGGGACTATTTCGAGGCTCTTTTAAGCTCTTTCGAAGCTCTTCCAAGAATATTTCCAGGCTCTTTCAAAGCTCTTCTGAGACTATTTCCAGGCTCTTTCGAAGCTCTTTCGAGACTATTTCGAGGCTCTTTTAAGGCTCTTGCGAAGCTCTTTCGAGATATTTCCAGGCTCTCTCGAGGCTCTTTTAAGGCTCTTGCGAAGCTCTTTTGAGATATTTCCAGGCTCTCTCGAAGCTCTTCCGAGACTATTTACAGGCTCTCTCAAAGCTCTTTCGAGACTATTTCGAGGCTCTTTTAAGGCTCTTTCGAAGCTCTTTCTAGACTATTTCCAGGCTCTTTCTAAGCTCTCCCAAGACTATTTCCAGGCTCTTTCGAAGCTCTTTCGAGACTATTTCGAGACTCTTTCAAGGTTCTTGCAAAGCTCTTTCGAGATATTTCCAGGCTATCTCAAAGCTCTTCCGAGACTATTTCCAGGCTCTTTCGAAGCTCTTTTGATACTATTTCGAGGTTCTTTTAAGGCTCTTTCGAAGCTCTTTCAAGACTATTTTGAGGTTCTTTTAAGGCTCTTTCAAAGCTCTTTCGATACTATTTCCAGGCTCTTTTAAGGCTCTTTCGAAGCACTTTCGATACTATTTCGAGGTTCTTTTAAGGCTCTTTCAAAGCTCTTTCGATACTATTTCGAGGCTCTTTTAAGGGTCTTTCGAAGCTCTTTCGAAACTATTTCCAGGCATTTTCGAAGCTCTTCCGAGACTATTTCGAGGCTCTTTTGAGACTATTTAGAGGCTCTTTCGAGATTATTTCCAGGCTCTTTTAAGCCTCTTTCGAAGCTCTTTCAAGACTATTTCCAGGCTCTTTTAAGGCTCTTTCGAAGCTCTTTCGAGACTATTTCCATGCTCTTTCAAAGCTCTTTCGATACTATTTCGAGGTTCTTTTAAGGCTCTTTCGAAGCTCTTTCGAGACTATTTCCAGACTCTTTCAAAGCTCTTTCGAGACTATTTCGAGGCTCTTTTAAGGCTCTTTCAAAGCTCTTGCGAGACTATTTCGAGGTTCTTTTAAGGCTCTTTTGAAGCTCTTTCAAGACTATTTTGAGGCTCTTTTAATGCTCTTTCAAAGCTCTTTCGATACTATTTCCAGGCTCTTCAAAGCTCTTTCGAGACTATTTCGAGGCTCTTTTAAGGCTCTTTCAAAGCTCTTTCGATATTATTTTAAGGTTCTTTTGAGGCTCTTTCGAAGCTCTTTCAAGACTATTTCCAGGCTCTTTTAAGGCTCTTTCGAAGCTCTTTAGAGACTATTTCCAGGCTCTTTAAAAGCTCTTTCGATACTATTTCGAGGTTCTTTTAAGGCTCTTTAGAAGCTCTTTCGAGACTATTTCCAGACTCTTTCAAAGCTCTTTCGAGACTATTTCGAGGCTCTTTTAAGGCTCTTTCGAAGCTCTTTCGAGACTATTTCGAGGTTCTTTTAAGGCTCTTTCGAAGCTCTTTCAAGACTATTTTTAGGCTCTTTTAATGCTCTTTCAAAGCTCTTTCGATACTATTTCCAGGCTCTTTCAAAGCTCTTTCGAGACTATTTCGAGGCTCTTTTAAGGCTCTTTCCAAGCTCTTTCGATACTATTTTAAGGTTCTTTTAAGGCTCTTTCGAAGCTCTTTCAAGACTATTTCCAGGCTCTTTTAAGGCTCTTTCGAAGCTCTTTAGAGACTATTTCCAATCTATTTAAAAGCTCTTTCGATACTATTTCGAGGTTCTTTTAAGGCTCTTTAGAAGCTCTTTCGAGACTATTTCCAGGCTCTTTCAAAGCTCTTTCGATACTATTTCGAGGTTCTTTTAAAGCTCTTTCGAAGCTCTTTCGAGACTATTTCTAGGCTCTTTCAAAGCTCTTTCGAGACTATTTCGAGGCTCTTTTAAGGCTCTTTCAAAGCTCTTTCGATAATATTTTCGAGGTTCTTTTAGGGCTCTTTCGAAGCTCTTTCAAGACTATTTTGAGGCTCTTTTAAGGCTCTTTCAAAGCTCTTTCGAGAATATTTCGAGGCTCTTTTAAGGCTCTTTCAAAGCTCTTTCGATACTATTTCGAGGTTCTCTTAAGGCTCTTTCGAAGCTCTTTCGAGACTATTTCTAGGCTCTTTCAAAGCTCTTTCGACTATTTCGAGGCTTCTTTTAACGGCTCTTTCAAGCCTCTTTCGATAATATTTCGAGGTTCTTTTAGGGCTTCTTTTCGAAGCTCTTTCAAGACTATTTTGAGGCTACTTTTAAGGCTCTTTCAAAGCTCTTTCGAGAATATTTCGAGGCTCTTTTAATGCTCTTTTAAAGCTCTTTCGATACTATTTCCAGGCTCTTTCAAAGCTCTTTTGAGACTATTTCGAGGCTCTTTTAAGGCTCTTTCAAAGCTCTTTCGATACTATTTCGATGTTCTTTTAAGGCTCTTTCGAAGCTCTTTCGAGACTATTTCCAGGCTCTTTAAAAACTCTTTCAAAGCTCTTTCGATACTATTTCGAGGCTCTTTTAAGGCTCTTTCAAAGCTCTTTTAAGACTATGTCGAGGCTCTTTTAAGGCTCTTTCGAGGCTCTTTCAAGACTATTTCGAGGCTCTTTTAAGGCTCTTTCGAAGCTCTTTCGAGACTATTTCAAGGTTCTTTTAAGGCTCTTTCGAAGCTCTTTCGAGACTATTCCGAGGCTCTTTTAAGGCTCTTTTAAGGCTCTTTCGAAGCTCTTTCGATACTATTTCGAGGTTCTTTTAAGGGTCTTTCGAAGCTCTTTCGAGACTATTCCGAGGCTCTTTTAAGGCTCTTTCGAAGCTCTTTCGATACTATTTCGAGGTACTTTTAAGGCTCTTTCGAAGCTCTTTCGAGACTATTTCCAGGCTCTTTTAAGGCTCTTTCGAATTTCGTTTGAGACTATTTCGAGGCTCTTTTAAGGCTCTTTCGAAGCTCTTTCTATACTATTTCGAGGTTCTTTTAAGGCTCTTTCGAAGCTGTTTCAAGACTATTTTGAGGCTCTTTTAAGGCTCTTTCGAAGCTCTTTCGATACTATTTCGAGGCTCTTTTAAGGCTCTTTCAAAGCTCTTTCAAGACTATTTCGAGGCACTTTTAAGGCTCTTTCGAGGCTCTTTCAAGACTATTTCGAGGCACTTTTAAGGCTCTTTCGAAGCTCTTTCGAGACTATTCCGAGGATCTTTTAAGGCTCTTTCGAAGCTCTTTCGAGACAATTTCAAGGTTCTTTTAAGGCTCTTTCGAAGCTCTTTCAAGACTATTTTGAGGCTCTTTTAAGGCTCTTTCAAAGCTCTTTCGAGACTATTTCGAGGTTCTTTTAAGGCTCTTTCGAAGCTTTTTGAAGACTATTTTGAGGCTCTTTTAAGGCTCTTTCGAAGCTCTTTCGAGACTATTTCGAGGATCTTTTAAGGCTCTTTCAAAGCTCTTTCGATACTATTTCGAGGCTCTTTTAAGGCTCTTTCGAATTTCTTTCGAGGCTATTTCAAGGTTCTTTTAGGGCTGTTTCGAATTTCTTTCGAGACTATTCCGAGGCTCTTTTAAGGCTCTTTCGAACTTCTTTCGAGACTATTTCGAGGCTCTTTTAAGGCTCTTTTAAGGCTCTTTCGAATTTCTTTCGAGACTATTCCGAGGCTCTTCTAAGGCTCTTTCGAAGCTCTTCGAGACTATTTTGAGGCTCTTTTAAGGCTCATTCAAAGCTCTTTCGAGACTATTTCAAGGTTCTTTTAAGGCTCTTTCGAAGCTCTTTCGAGACTATTCCGAGGCTCTTTTAAGTTTCTTTCGAAGCTCTTTCGAGACTATTTCGAGGCTCTTTTAAGGCTCTTTCGAATATCTTTCAAGACTATTTCGAGGCTCTTTTAAGGCTCTTTCGAATTTCTTTCAAGACTATTTCGAGGATCTTTTAAGGCTCTTTCGAAGCTCTTTCTATACTATTTCGAGTTTCTTTTAAGGCTCTTTCGAAGCTCTTTCTATACTATTTCGAGGTTCTTTTAAGGTTCTTTCGACGCTCTTTCGAGACTATTTCGAGGTTCTTTTAAGGCTCTTTCGAAGCTCTTTCTATACTATTTCGAGGTTCTTTTAAGGCTCTTTCGAAGCTCTTTCTATACTATTTCGAGGTTCTTTTAAGGCTCTTTCGATGCTTTTTCGAAACTATTTCGAGGTCCTTTTAAGGCTCTTTCGACGCTCTTTCGAGACTATTTCGAGGTTTTTTTAAGGCTCTTTTGTCGCTCTTTCAAGACTATTTCGAGGTTCTTTTAAGCCTCTTTTGAAGCTCTTTCGAGACTATTTCGAGGTTCTTTTAAGGCTCTTTCGAAGCTCTTTCTATACTATTTCGAGGTTCTTTTAAGGCTCTTTCGAACCTCTTTTGAGACTATTTCCAGGCTCTTTCGGAGCTTTTTCGAGACTATTTCGAGGCTCTTTTAAGGCTCTCTCGAAGCTCTTTCGAGGCTATTTCGAGGCTCGTTTAAGGCTCTTTCGAAGCTCTTTCGAAACTATTTCGAGGTTCTTTTAAGGCTCTTTCGAAGCTCTTTCGAGACTATTTCGAGGTTCTTTTAAGGCTCTTTCGAAGCTTTTTCGAGACTATTTCGAAGCTCTTTCAAGACTATTTCAAGGTTCTTTTAAGGCTCTTTCAAAGCTCTTTCGAGACTATTTCGAGGATCTTTTAAGGCTCTTTCGAAGCTCTTTCGAGACTATTTCCATGCTCTTTCGAAGCTCTTTCGAGACTATTTCGAGGTTCTTTTAAGGCTCTTTCGAAGCTCTTTCCAGACTATTTCGAGGCTCTTTTAGGCTCTTTCGAAGCTCTTTCGAGACTATTTCGAGGATCTTTTATGGCTTTTTCGAAGCTTTTTCGAGACTATTTCGAGGCTCTTTTAAGGCTCTTTCGAAGCTTTTTCGAGACTATTTCGAAGCTCTTCCGAGACTATTTCGAGGTTCTTTTAAGGCTCTTTCGAAGCTCTTTGGAGACTATTTCGAGGTTCTTTTAAGGCTCTTTCAAAGCTCTTTCGAGACTATTTCGAGGTTTCTTTTAAGGCTCTTTCGAAGGTCTTTCGAGACTATTTTGAGGATCTTTTAAGGCTCTTTCGAAGCTTTTTAAGGCTCTTTCGAAGCTCTTCCGAGACTATTTCGAGGATCTTTTAAGGTTCTAGGTTTCGAAGCTCTTTCGAGACTATTTCCAGGCTCTTTCTAAGCTCTTTCAAGACTATTTCCAGGCTCTTTCTAAGCTCTTTCGAGACTATTTCGAGGTTCTTTTAAGGCTCTTTTGAAGCTCTTCCGAGACTATTTCGAGGTTTTTTTAAGGCTCTTTCGAAGCTCTTTCGAGACTATTTCGAGGATCTTTTAAGGCTCTTTCGAAGCTTTTTCGAGACTATTTCGAGGCTCTTTTAAGGTTCTTCCGAAGCACTTTCGAGACTATTTTTAGGCTCTTTCGAAGCTCTTTCGAGACTATTTCGAGGTTCTTTTAAGGCTCTTTCGAAGCTCTTCCGAGACTATTACGAGGTTCTTTTAAGGCTCTTTCGAAGTTCTTTCGAGACTATTTCGAGGCTCTTTCAAGGCTCTATCGAGGTTTTTCTAGACTATTTCGAGGATTTTTCGAGATTATTTTGAAGCTCTCCCAAGACTACTTTGAGGCTCTTTTAAGTACCTTTCGAAGCTCTTTCGAGACTGTTTCGAGGATCTTTCGAGGCTCTTTTGAGGCTATTTCAAGGATCTTTGGAGGCTCTTTCGCTATTCCTATGAGGCTCTTTCGGGATTCCGTTGAGGCTCTCTCAATTATCTTTCGCAGCTCTTTTGAAGATCTTTGGAGACTATTTCGAAGGTCTTTTAAGGCTCTTTCGAAGCTCTTTCGAGACTATTTCGAGGCTCTTTCGAAGCTCTTTTGAGACTATTTCGAGGCTCTTTTAAGGCTCTTTCGAAGCTCTTTCGAGACTTTTTCGAGGCTTTTTTAAGGCTCTTTCGAAGCTCTTTCGAGACTATTTCGAGTATTTTTCAAGGCTCTATCGATGTTCTTTCGAGACTATTTCGAGGATCTTTCGAGGTTATTTTGAAGCTCTCTCGAGACTACTTTGAGGCTCTTTTAAGGACCTTTCGAAGCTCTTTCGAGACTGTTTCGAGGATCTTTCGAGGCTCTTTTGAGGCTATTTCAAGGATATTTGGAGGCTCTTTCGGTATTCCTATGAGGCTCTTTCGGGATTCCGTTGAGGCTCTCTTGGCGATCTTTCGCAACTCTTTCGAGAATCTTTCGAGGATCTTTCGAGGCTCTTTGGAGGCCCTTTCGGCATTCCGTTGAGGCTCTTTTGAAGATCTTTGGAGGCTCTTTCGAGGCTGGAACCCAGTGAGACTCGAGTGGTCAATATCCGAGTCACGAACACACGTCAGACAACCCAGTTTAAGGAAGTAGGTGATTCTTGAGGTTATTCATCGTGAATCATAAAGTTGTTATATATACTTATCGACATCAATTTCTTATATTCTTATATGAATTATTTACCTATTGACAAGAAGGAGTATTTCTATGTATATATACATATATATATATATATATATATATATATATATATAATATATATATATATATATATATATATATATATATTATACATATTATGTGTATGAATGTATGTATAACTATGTGACAGAACTATAACCAAAATACAATCAATACATAACCATTGAGTCAGATACTAAAAAATATTATCTGCGCGTACACAAGACAGCATATATTTAAATAAATGCTCCTAGATGTATCAAAACAGAGTACGAAGGAGAAAGTCGCCGAAATACAGATGTATCACTGTATACATTTACTGTATTGGAGCGTATTCCAAAATACAGCGCTATATATTTTTTTTTCAACGCGAAGCAAAAAGCCTTTGAGGGAATTCACTTCCAGTCTCTGTAACCTAGACCAATGTCCTGTTTCTCTCTCTCTCTCTCTCTCTCTCTCTCTCTCTCTCTCTCTCTTCTTTTATTTTTTTGTATGCATTTTGGCGTATTTTGGGCCCCGCCCACGATTTGTTTTCGAAACTTGCATCGATTACCGCCGACCCCCCCGACCCCCAAAAAAATTTTTTCAAATTAAAAAAAAAACGGTGGTCTGGTAATGAACCAATCAGTCGTAGGAACGTTTTTGTTTTTTTATTCGGTTGCCAATTGCACCAGTCGTTAGCGCTTTATATTTTCATGGGGTGTCCGTTTTTCCTTTTTTATTTATTTTTATTTTCCTTTTTTCTTTTTTTTTTTGCTCGTAAGAACAACGTAGATAGAGAAATGCGCTTTAGCTTGTCTGTAATATATATATATTATATATATATATATATATATATATATATATATATATATATATATATATATATATATATATTAGGCTTGTGCCTTGTATGATAAGGCGCCCCTATGAGGTAATGTTAGACTAGCGATAAACTTACGCTAAGTCGGTTGGTATTGCACTTCCATCTTCAATGGAGTGTCTGGGTTTTGTAGATCACTTACGAAGTCGGTATTATCTTTACGACGATGTGTTAAACTCATGGTTCGGTGAGGTTCTTGTAGAAAACACAAGGTATAAAAATAGTATAATCTTCTGAATTTTTTTACATGATGAAGTCAGGTATGATCGTACAAGTCTTCTATGACGATAGCTTGATCGCTTCTGCCAATGATGATGGCTAATCCTATTCCTCTACATGATAAAGCTTAGGTAAAGAGGTACAGGTCTTCTAATAACGATAGCTAACTCTGTTCTGCTGTGTACCATCTCTGTTACAAGTTATGAAGGAACAGACAGTAGTTTCGAACATATGAACATACTATCAGATGACATAGTTTCATACGAACACACAATCAAATGAGACACGCTACAGATCACGTAGGCCGTTTGAATAATAGGTCGGGGTAGTTGTCTCAAGCAGGGAGCTTGGACTAATGTTTATAAACAATTGAATGACTACAGGTGACGGCATGTTATCTTAGCTTACATACTTATTGTATACGTCATCTTTAGCGTCTCTAGTCTGATCACATTCCTGCAAGCAATCTGGTTGACCTCTTTAGTTTTAGACTTTTATATATATGGACTAACATTCCATATTTTTATTATGTAAACACTACATTAGCTCGGTCAGCTACCAAAACCAACTACTGAATATTACTCAAACTTGACTTGCATTTGACTTATAGGAGTGTGATACAGACACTATGTGAATATAGATATATATATAAGTAAATAAAATTCATGGTGTACATGAATTGATTCAAGTAATAAAATATAAAACAATGATATTGGTAAATAATAGTGATCACGTGATATATAATGATACAGTTTTTTCACTTCATCTCTTTAAGATACTTATGCTACAGAAAATACTAATGTACTCTGATAATTGCATAGAATGAAGATTAACATGATAAAAATCATATTTTAACTGATAAAAAATTTCATATATGAATTGATAAAGTTATTAATTTTTATGCTGATTGATTCGTTGATTTTTATGCTAAATGTTATATATCTGATTCATTAATTCATATATTAACTCATAAATAACTGCAGATAATGGTAAGATATAAGGTAACAGATTGATTATAGGCTACCTGATTTGTTTATACATATGTATATGGATTCATATAATTATGATTAATATATGTGCACTTTAAATAGATTCCTATTGCGTACACGCAAAGATATATTTAGATTCTGTTATGTATGATCATTTATATAATAGATTCCTATTGCGTACACGCAAAGATATATTTCGATTCCGTTATTTATGATCATTTATATAAGAGATTCCTATTGCGTACACGCAAAGAGATATTTTCAACTCTGTTATTTATGATCAATTATATATGAGATACATGATACTTTATATATATAGGATACATGACCGAGGTTATACTACTTCACTTTTAACTAGCTTTCGAACAACTTTTCGTCCATTACACAGTTCCAGACAACCACCTTTAGCCAAATGAACGGCCTTTTTCAATGGTTAAAACAAGGGGAAAAGGGTTTGCCTGGGCGGGTCCAACGTTCCACTTTGCGCTCACACTTATTCTCTGCATCCTAAGCTACACGATTACGTTCGCGATGAATAGATCATCCCAGCACGAGTCCTTCGCCAGCAAAGTAGAGTTGAATATCCTTCGGGTCGTAATTGTCGGAAGTATGTCCCTTTTGTAGTCGATTCCGACAGCCGCCGAGCGTTCCGCATTAAAACGAGATTAACGACGAGATACGGTGTCGGTCGAAGAAGTCCATGAAATTCCTTTCACATTGTAGGCGGTTGTTACTTGACTGTAGTCGTCCGCTGCGACGAACGATTTTTTTTGAAGTTGCGATGTGAAACTCTCGTACTGCAGGATACTGTAACCAGGTTCCATTAATCAGCCTGCAAGTGAAATTATACTTGTCACAAGGGCAAAGTAAATTCAGACGACATCCAAATACAGGGGAGGGAAGAGAGCCATTTAGACCAGACTTAACCCACATGAATTCGCTGATATTTTGGAATTCAGAAGAGTCCGCTGTACAAACTTTTTATCCATGGTGGCATTAACAATGAGTGAACCTATCCAGGTCTATGATGACTTGTAAAAATATCCATAATTATAAAAATAAATATATATCAATACGAATCTCAAAGAAAATTCGATATTACTGGTAGTAAGTTACTAGACAAAGAAGTGAAAACGGAGCTATTTGTAAGATTGCCAGGCAACATAAGAGTCAAAGAGAAGATTAATCATGATTCTATGTGCCCTAACAAAGTTTCATATTCAATTTTCTCGTGCGCATCCTCTGAGGTTAACTTTTAAACATTATTAATAGTAGGAGATGCAACGAAAAACCCACTATGTAACTAATTTCTATATAAACTTTGGGTTTTTTCAAGAAAATGTGACATTTTCCCATGAATGTGATTTACCTGGATTGTAATAAGCTAATGTTGCAAGTAAATAATCCATATCCATATCGTGATACTTCTAAATGTCTATGAGGTTCAGAAAAAAAAAATTAATTCATTTTGTTGTTATAGAAATTCTATTTGCTGATATTGTTCATTAATTTTAAAATGATTACAAGTCCTTAACTAATTGCATTACACACACGGATAAGAATATGTTATGTGGCCTGTCATGTGACCTATGAACCACATGTGAAGTTCATGAACTAAGCATTCCTTTCTCAGTCCATCTGCTTTTGCAAGCAGAGACGACACACAGATGAAGCCTGTGTAAGCAGATTATTGAGGTTAAAAGGAACAAATGCTGATACGGCAATGATGACGTCGTCACTTGGCAGGAGATTGCTCTCAGCCAGCTAAGAGTTACGTTACTTGCTGTAAAGAGATACGACTTTAGTATTTTCAAATGATATTTTAGTGTTTTAATTCTCCACCCGCATGAGAAGAATGTCTGAAAAAAAAAAACAACAAGTACCAAAATTGAACAATATATTAGTTTCATGTTGGCATTATGTTAAATAAATATTCCTTATTCAAACTATATGAAAAAAGGTTTCCATACAAATTCTATATATATTATTAGCCCTGTATAAGGATTCATATAGGATTATTCCATAGATAATACATTTTCACTTCTAGACTTCCTGACTTTAAAATCTCTTTTATTTTATTTTATTTATTTTTATTTATTATTAGTTTATTTATTTATTTATTTATTTATTTAATTTTTTTTTTTCATTGACTACGAATATAAATCACCGGACAGACAATATGTCAGTAGATTTTGGATATGTGTTTGAACTTTTAGCTTATTTGTCATTACTAAAGCGTTAAGTTAGAGTTCAAATCTTTACGCATATATATTTGGATATTTAATTATCTATGGTTACGTTTTGCTTATTGATTTTATCGTGATTCCTTTTTTATTATAATTTGTAACCCTTCCGACTTCTTACGGAGTGTATTATATTGACTCCACTTGTATCCATATTTATTTTTATTTTTTTTTTATTTATTTATTTATATATATATATGTTTGATAAATTAATGGTTGGCTTGAATATGTGGAAAAGTGTTCTAGCGGCGTACCGTATAAGGCTACTTGCGGCATCAATTCAATAGATACAAGATATAAATGATAAAGGATATTTAAACCGCGAGAACCGCTATATCCGGTCGGATCCAATATCACGAGTTGTAACTCGTAAGACATTGACACTTCCTATTTAATTATCCGTTATTCTACCAAACCGATTGACTCTGGGTGATAAAATATATTATTGGTTTCTTAATGGAAAGGAATTCACACCACGTGTTAAGGAGATTATTATTGATTTACACCACCCAGAGTCACAGATTATTATGTGTTAATTCCATATTTACTGATTTAGCACTCATAAATATTCGTAACGCACTCAATTGCGGTGTTTGTTTTTAGTGCTATTAATTCTATATAACGTGTCAAGGAACTATTAACACTAAGAAGTGTTTATTCCCTCTGTCAGACTCGTAATTCTGTTAATAATTCTACGTATATTCTTTCAAGGATTGATTTGGCACAGGATAGGCCCCTAAACTGACAGGTGTCGTAGTGTATCCCTTGTTTTCATGACACGTGTTACAATTAGTTATGTGCTTTTTATATCTGTAAGCATTGTAGGCCAGTAAAATAGTGATTTGGCTTTCTGTGACATAGGAGGGAACCCTGGATGACGGAATGCAACCAGTTTATGACGATTGGTATGAAAGAGATTATTACTTACACTGGTCGTTAGTCATCTGCTGTGTTCTTCGGGTTTCCTCGTCACAGACCTACATATAATATTCATTTGATTACATTATTCTGATACACATACTTTAAATGTACTTTTGCTTTAAGGTTTCTGCTCAAAGTGTTTATTGTTTTGCTTAGCCGCTGACCCTGTTTCCGTTTCGAAGTGTTTATTGTTTGGTGTTTATTGCTGCTGACTCTGTTTCTTTGTTCAGTTTGTAACAGTTCTGCTTGCTCTCCGACCCAGATATTCATGCTCGCGATCTCTTGGGTTAAGGAATTTTCTTGTTTAGATACGGTTTTAACAATAGGTACGGATGTTTCTATATCTTTTAGTCTAATTAATGGTTCTTTGCTGTATGGTGCGGGATTGCGGGATAATGCGTCAGCTATGATTATTGCTTTCCCAGGTAGATATCTTATCTTGGCTCCAAAGACCTGAATGATCATTTGTCACCGAGTTCCTTTTGGACTGTGATTAAAGCCTTTGAAAAAACTCGGTAAAGGACTCATGTTCAGTAAGGACTTTATCAGGATAGCCATAGATTATGAACTTAAGATGTACTAGTGAGTTAAAGATACCTAGCCCTTCCTTGCCTATTACTGCATATTTACTTTTCAGAGGGCTTTAGTTTACGTGAATAAAAGCTATAGGGAAGAACTGTTTTATCATATTACTGAAGTAGTATCCCTCTTACCCCTTGGTCTGAGGCGTCTGTTGCAATAAAAAAAAATTCCTTATTTAAATCAGGGATTTTTTAAGTTAGGTAAGCTGCATTTTCCGCTTTTAAGATATCGAACGCCTGTTGCTTTTGCTTTTGGACCATAATAATCTACGCTCTTCTTCGTAAGATCTGTTAAAGGAGCTGTCATGATTGAAGAGTTACATATTTGCATACGATTGTAATACCCACTACAGCGCAAAAGTGCTGTATCCCCCTTTTACGTTAATAAGTACCGGAAAGTTATGAATAGCCGACACCTTACCATGGGACTACTTTTAAGACCTTGACCAGACACATAAAACCTAGATAAACATGTTCGGTTTTAAAAAACTCACATTTAGATATTTTACTCTGAGATTATTTGTCTTTGTCTCTGTAGCACTAGCTCTAGTTTATGTGAATGTACTTCTAAGGTATTAGAAAAGATTACAAGATCATCCATATAGGCATGTAGGGTATCCCCTAAAAATAAATCTCCAAACACTATATTGTAATTGGGGTGCAACGTAAGCCGGAGGCATACTAAAAATTGATAATGTCCCCTGAGTGTGCTGAAAAACGGTGTATGAGGTACAATCACTTAGGTAATGGTATCTGGTAAAAGCATTTAAGTAAGTCCAAGTTTGTGAAAAAATTTATTCTAACCTAACAGAGATAAGATGTCGTCGGTACATAGCACTGGAAACTATCGGGAGTCGTTTCCTTGTTTAAGCGACAGAATCTACGCAGATACGCGAAATCCGATCTTTTATGGCATGACATTTGAGGGAAAAATTATATGGGCTTATTTGATTTCCTAATGACTCCTATTACTAACATTTTTCAACTTCGTCATTTATCTCTATTTTGAAATTTCATTGAGAGTCTATGCGAAGGTACGTATATACTTTATGTTTGTCCTTAGACCGTATTTTGTTTTCAATGACATCCGTTTTTCTCCCAGAGATCACTCGCTAGTGGAGAAACTTCCTGGTATTCAGGTAGAAGATAAAAAATTTCTGCTGAATCACCTCTGCTTGAATGACTTTACGGATATTACTTTAGATAGATTATCAAGAGAGATTCATCCACGACTGGTTGGGCGTGATTAAAAATTAGCACAATAAAAATAAAAAATGCGATATTTATAACTTCCGTATCCACGATATGTATACTTTTAGGGCTTTGTTCGCGGAAATCGTTATATTTCAGAGTGTCGGGAAGGATTAAATTTCATTTCCCAGCAAAGTCTTTTACACGCACTAAGACATTCGAGGGTGCATGTTTCTCGAAATTTTTGCGTGCAAAGTGCGACTGTGGTTGTGGGAGAATTCTGTTGGGTCATTTGAACAATGTTACGATTTATGAACAAATGTATAGTTCCTTTATATAAGTTTATTATTTGATTAACTGTCTCATTTTTGTACAAACGGATTTTAATATGTTTGAAGGTTTATAGGATTTCCCTTTGATAAACACGCCTTTATTGCAGGATGTAAGATAATATTTTGTATACCCCTAGATGAATCTTACAATTACACTAGATACAGATCAATGTTTTTTTATAACTATAGAGGTATCTGTAAGCGCTCGCTTATCCGGACTTCTCATTAGGGAAGTTCGAACAACAGACGGTGAGTCCGTAAATACAAGATATTGCGTGTACTAAAGAAATAAAACAAGATATTCTAATTTTTACGGCGCGTACAGTTGGGCTTAATCCACCAGTATTTATTATAACTTAATGTATTAAAATTAAAACGAAAACCTGCTCTGATTACTTATACGGTCGTGTGTTTCATAGGAAAAATCCTTTTTAATTCAAAAAGATATTGGTATGAACCAACATCGCTTTTCCCCACTCTGCTAGAGTCGCTTATTGTGTGGAATTTGCTATGCTTTGAATACTTCGGCAGTTTTTTGACTAACCTTGACGCTTGACTAGTGACACAGTAACCGAGTTTGCTTGTTTGATTCTGAAAGGCTACTGTTTCTATTTCTTTTTGTAATAATTAGGATCCTTCTCTTTATTACCATCGCAACGTATTGTGTGTTTTTAGCATTATGTTGCTGGTTACGTATAAAGCAATGAATGACGAACTATTAGGAACTGAGCGATTACTAATAAGACAAGTTATCTCTACTGTATACATATTAACTGTTTGTACTTCATTCTTTGCTAAAATTTTGAATAGTGAGGGATCCTGGTCGACGCATTTAGCCTGATGAAAGTTTTTTTACAGACATGTTATTCCTTGCAATCCAGCCATATTTTTAAAGTTGAGTTGAGTCATTGAGGTTCGATATTTTATATAACTCAAAAAACTCAAGCTAAACGGCGATCGGGACTTTGCAAAGGAGCATTTATTGTCATGACCCGAAATAGTGTTACCTCTAATTTATATAGATTTGTACGGGTGTTCCACGTTGTTTTTTGTGTGTTTTCTAATCACTACGGTGCTTAACGACCCTACCCATGCATCTGTATAAATACAGACGTCCACTGCGTAAACGCATATTCACTGTTTAATATGATTTGTTACGTAAGGGATTAATAATCACCCAAAATGATAAAGTTAACATAGTATATGATTATGATATTTCAGTAGAACTTCTGGAAACAGACACTCAAAGATAAAACTCGCAGTAGCGAAATCTCAATGATATAGATAATTTCTGTAAAAAAGTAAGATTA
>NC_087215.1:68266207-68281207 GCF_015104395.2 Macrobrachium nipponense | reverse complement strand
TTAAATTCATTTGTTTCTTTTTTTTTAGAAAAAATTGTAAAGCTTTAGATAATTATATTCGTTATTTAAAGGTATGTTTAAGAATTGATAATAGACATACTTTATTCGTCATTGAAATGGAAATATGGTCATACCTTGTATTCATTATATACTGATGATTAAAAATAGACATACTTTATTCGTCATTGAAATGGCAATTAGGTTATACATTGTATTCATTATATAGTGATATGTTTAAAAATAGATATACTTTATTCGTCACTGATATAGCAGTAAGGTTATATATTGTATTCATTATAGTGTAATGATGTGTCTAAAAATAGGCATACTTTATTCGTCACTGAAATGGCAATAAGGTTATACATTATATTCAGGTTATACAATAAGGTTATACAATATATAACCTTATTATAATGTATAACCTTATTGCCACTGAAATGGCAATAAGGTTATACATTATAATAAGGTTATATATTGTATTCATTATAGTGTAATGATGTGTCTAAAAATAGGCATACTTTATTCGTCACTGAAATGGCAATAAGGTTATACATTATAAACACATATTCCTGAGCTGTAACCAGTTACCGGAGCTCCCCCCCCTTCCCCCCCCCCCCCCCCCCCCCCCAAAAAAAAAGACTAACCATATACAATCATCTTGAAAATAATATTATGTTTTTTCACAGCCAAATGACCCCGGGATTAACAATTGAACTAACCCATCCTAACCTACTATAGTAGATTCACATCAACCGTGCATCCGATGCCTAGGCCAGTCCCTTACGACGCTCATGATTGGCTGTTGATAGCCAGTCACAGGGCTGGAAACTCTCCTCAGTCTCTCTCAAGAGTTCACATAGGCAGGATGTGTGTTCCACGTCTTTCAGGAGAGGTGGAACATACATCCTGCCTATGTGAACTCTCGAGAGAGAGAGACTGAGGAGAGTTTCCAGCCCTGTGATTGGCTTATCAACAGCCAATCAGGAGCGTCGTAAGGGACTGGCCTGGACGTCATCAAATGCACCATTGATGAGCATCTACTATAGGAGTAAATATCCTAGATGTACATTGGTATTGCACCGGCCCCGTTTTATTTTTTATTCTTTTTTTTTTTTTACCATGCCCTAGGTTAGGTTGGGTTAGGTCAGGGTAGTTCCAAGAATCAACCGTCATGTCAGGGAAGGTCCTGGTACTCCGTTACATCTCGGGAATATGCCCCCCGGGTAGCCAGGCATCAATGTCAGTTCATCGGTGGCAGTATCGCCTGAGATGGGAATTGAAACTTTGAGAGATTAAATGAGATCGATTCCAGGAAAGGGTGAACTTGATTACGTTTCCCAACAGTTCTGACAATATGTCGACATTTAATAAGATCCGGTTTCCGAGAAGTCGTTGCCAAAACATGCAAATTACTTATTGTTAATTTGATTTGCACTTAGAATATGTCCGGGTTAGATGGGGAGAGGTCTGTCTACAGCGGCCATATATATATATATATATATATATATATATATATATATATATATATATATATATAGATATATATATATATATAATATTAATATATACATACAATGACCTGTTTATCTATCGATTTCTTCAAACTTGTTGGATATACTTATAGTCAGTCACTACCAAGGTCGTGAACCAGTGAAGACTGAAGATCCTTGTGGCTTTTGCAAATACGTATACGTAGATTTGGTGAAAGCAACCAGTAGATTCTATATATGATACGTATATAATATATATCTAATGATCTTATATAATATATTCTATATCTATATATGTATATATTATAATTATTATATATATATATAATAATATATAATATATATATAATTTATATATATAATATATATATGTATATATATATAATATATAATATATATTATATATATTATATATATACATTCTGTAAGTTTTGAAGGCATTTAAGATGTTAAGCGCATTGTTAACAAAAGCCATTCCTCCTAAACAGTAATACATAGGCCTACAGTCACCACCTCATGTAACCGCCTCATGTTACGTACGCACTTACGCGAACAGCATAAAAACAATTTATATTTGTGGGAGAGATACTGGTTTTCGAGAGCAGGCTACAGTGCTGTAAAAATCATTTATGGATGTGTGGCGATCGCTAGGAAGTGGTAGAATAGAACATTTGAATTATTTAGGCCTACGGTTGGCCAGGCCTACGGAGATTGTATTGGCGAGCTGTCTGAAGAGCAATACCTCTGAAAACGGGTGTCATTCATTATGCCAAAGGGCCTTCCCTACGAAGTTCGTTATTTATAAGTCAGGAACGACGGCTGTCATGCTGGTGTGCTAGATCACACGGATAGAATGACACCTTTAAGAAAAAATACATAAATACATATCGCATATGGTCTGAAGCTGTAGTAATCCCCATGTTTTGTCTTTAGCGTAGGCCTAGACTTACTTATTTAAGTCCAGGTGGGCTGCAATGCACAGACAGAATGAAACCTTCAAGAAAAATACAAAATTACAATTCAAACAAGATGTGAAGTTCGAGTCCTCGTGTCTTATCCTGAGCATAGTCCTAGGCTGTCCTTAGCGTAGGCCTAGACTCACTCGCCAAGCTTCGGTCTATGCACACTTTGATCGAAGAGGTTTTGTTATAGTTGGTTGTTTTTAGAGTACGCCCTAGCCTTGTTAAAGGGTATAAGATGCCCCGTGTAGACCTCTGGACTCTTTAAGCCAATTAAAACTGCAGATGTTTTTAAAGGTCACGAGCTGATGATATATTTAACACAGCTCTTCAATTTGAACTGGTTCATCGCATATTGTAGCAGTGTAGAATCGGAGCGATTGATATTTCATTGATATTCTTGATTCATTGCACAAGGAGCTATTTCAGTTTCCTTGCATTTGGTCTTTTACAGTCCTTGTTTAAGCAATTTACATTTGCATGTAAATTACGATATATCAACGTAAGAAACGTGGAAGTTATTCTGGGGTAGCGTCTGATAGCGAAAGCGCAAGTAGCCTACTACACTTTCTCAGCACATGACAAAAACAACATCCATTCTCTCTCTCTCTCTCTCTCTCTCTCTCTCTCTCTCTCTCTCTCTCTCTCTCTTTCAGTAATTTTTCACAAAACCCCACCGGGGAAATTTGGTCCAAGTTTTGACGTTAAATTTCTCCGTCCTGTTTTTTTTTTTTTTTTTTTTTTTTTTTTTTTTCTCTAAAAGTTGAAAAGAAGTTTCTGGGAATGTTTTTGAGGGAGAATTAAATCATTAAACGTTAGCCCTCGAAGTTGGCGACCGACTTTCAATTAATATTGGACGCGAAGAATAAAATAAAAGGCGTAAGGTGAGTTGCTTCGTTCACGCACCACCTGTGCACACGCATACCCACGCAGACACACACACACACACCACACACATATATATATATATAATATATATATATATATATATATATAAATAATATATATATATATATATATATACATATATATATATATATATATATATAAATATAGTATATATATATATATATATATATGCACACACGCAATAGATATATATATAAACAAATAAATAAATATATATATATATATACTATATATATATATATATATATGTAATATATATATATATATATCATATATATATATAGTGTATAACTGAATCACGAAAGTTAGGAACGTGATAAATCCATAAATAAAGATATATGCCACGAAGGAAAAATAAACGAAGGAATAGTGCGAGACCTTTCGACGTTAAACGTCCTTTACTGAGCAGAAGATTCGTATAACTGACAGATAGGGATTATAAAGAGATTAGTACCTAGAATCCAGGTGTGTCGGATTCTAGGTACTAATCTCTTTATAATCCCTATCTGTCAGTTTATACGAATCTTCTTGTATTGTTTTTGTTTTTCCTCGCATTTATGTCAGTTTCTGCTCAGTAAAGGACGTTTAACGTCGAAAGGTCTCGTAGTACTCCTTTGTTTAATTTTCCTTCGTGGCATATATCTTTACAGATATATATATATATATTATATATATATATATATATATAATATATATATAATATATATATTACACATATATATTATATATATATATATATAGAGAGAGAGAGAGAGAGAGAGAGGAGAGAGAGAGAGAGCGAGAGAGAGATAAAGAGAGAGAAGATAGAGAGCTAAATCGTTCGACGTATGACATTCTGAATCTATACCAATCAATCTATGTCCCAGCCCGAATGTTTTATGGTTAATATGGCAGCCCCTCGGATCTCACATGAAAACTAAGGTGAATCCTTTCATACTTGAAAATGTCAGATGGATGGATGAAGCCGCCCTTGGAAAGCTGTATATTTTAGTTTCAATTTTTTTATGTATGAGTCTCTGGAGAACGTGATTGACACAATTTACTGTGATGTCCATTCGTTGTGTGCTCTCAATAAGCTTGAGATAGATTTTGGCTTACTCGGGGAGTAAGCCTACAGACTACGTTGCTGTTGTTGTTATTGTTCTACTTGTACTTGCTGTTGTTGTTCTTGTTGTTGGGGTGGGGGGAGGGGGGGTGGGAAACCCAAATGGAAGAGACTAAAAAAGTCCGAAAAAGGTGTTTCGCGTTGAGTTAAAGGTACAGGAATTTTAGGATAGGATATTTATGATTTATTTATTAGAATGAAAATGTGAAAAATGAATAATGTTCGCGTTATACAGCATAGAACAATTGTATCTAATAAAGTATAGTATTTATTTTAATTTTCGTTAATAAAATGGCGCTCTATTTGACCATAGATTTTAGCACGCGCCCTGGGCAAGCTTGAGGTCGGATCATGCCTTGTAGGAATGTATTCTTCTTTTAAGACAGACTTTTAAAATATGCTAAGATGAAGACCATTCATTACATGTTCTCAACACCCTCGAAATAGATTTTAGGAATATATTCCTCATGTAAAATATATTTTCAAGATGTATCATGTTCTCAACACCCTCGGAAATAGATTTTAGGAAATATATTCTCATGTAAAATAATATTTTCAAGATGAATCATGTTCTCACCACCTCGAAATAGATTTTAGGAATATATTCCTCATGTAAAATATATTTTCAAGATGTATCATGTTCCCAACACCCTCGAAATAGATTTTAGGAATAATTATTCTCATGTAAAATATATTTTTTCAAGATGTATCATGTTCTCAAACACCCTCGAATAGATTTTAGGAATATATTCCTCATGTAAAATATATTTTCAAGATGTATCATGTTCTCAACACCCTCGAAATAGATTTTAGGAATATATTCCTCATGTAAAATATATTTTCAAAATGTATCATGTTCTCAACACCCTCGAAATAGATTTTAGGAATATATTCCTCATGTAAAATATATTTATTTCCAAGATTATATAATGTTCCCAACACGCTCGAAAATAGGTGTTAAGAATATATTCCTCATGGTAAAATATATTTCCAAGATATATTATGTTCCTAACAGACTCGAAATAGATTTTAAGAATATATTCCTCATGTAAAATATATTTTCAAGAAGTATCATGTTCTCAACATCCTCGAAATAGATTTTGGGAATATATTCCTCATGTACAATATATTTTCAAAATGTATTATGTTCTCAACACCCTCGAAATAATTTTTAAGAAATATATTTTCCTCAATGAAAATATATTTTTCAAAGATGTACAAATGTTCTAACACCCCTCCGAAATAGATTTTTAGGAAATATATTTCCTCCTGTGTAAAATATATTTTCAAAGTATCAATGTTCTCCAACACCGCTCGAAATAAGATTTTAGAAATATATTCCTCATGTTAAAAATATCAAGAATGTAATCATGTTCTCCAACACCCTCGAAATAAAAAGATTTTTAGGATATATTCCTCCATGTAAAATATATTTTTCAAGATGTATCATGGTTCTCACCCACCCCTCGAATAGATTTTAAGGAATATATTCCTCATGTAAAAATATATTTCCAAAGATATTTATTTTTTCAAACACCCTCGAAATAGGTTTGAAGAATATATTCCTCATGTAAAATATATTTCCAAGATATATTGTTCCTAACACCCTTATGTTTTGAATATATTCCTCATGTTATATTTCCAGATATTATTTCCTAACACCCTCGAAATAGGTTTTAAGAATATTCCTCATGTAAAATATATTTCCAAGATTTTATATTATTTTCTAACACCCCTCGAAATAAGGTTTTAAGAATATATTCTCATGTTAAAAATATTATTTTCAAGATGTTATCAAGTTCTCAACATCCTCGAAATAATATATTTTGGGAATATATTCCTCATGTAAAACAATATCAAGATGTATTATGTTCTCAACACCCTCGAAATAGATTTTATAAATATATTCCTCATGTAAAATATATTTTCAAGATGTATCATGTTCTCAACACCCTCGAAATAGATTTTAGGAATATATTCCTCATGTAAAATATATTTTCAAGATGTATCATGTTCTCAACACCCTCGAAATAGATTTTAGGAATATATTCCTCATGTAAAATATATTTCCAAGATATATTATGTTCCCAACACCCTCGAAATAGGTTTTAAGAATATATTCCTCATGTAAAATATATTTCCAAGATATATTATGTTCCTAACACCCTCGAAATAGGTTTTAAGAATATATTCCTCATGTAAAATATATTTTCAAGATGTATTATGTTCTCAACACCCTCAAATAGATTTTGGAAATATTTTCTCATAAAATAGGTCGTGTAAAATTATTTGATGTCTTCATGAAGCATCATATCGTCTCCCATTCAGATATTAATCTCCACTGTTGTTAAATTTCGCATTGAAGTCGTTGAAATGGAATGATGTACAGAAAAATTATTATTATGGGGGTGAATTTAGACCCACCAAGGTGGGCCATCGTTTTTGGGGAAGGAAGGGGCTCTCAGTATGCAGTCAGCAACTCCTAGCGTTAATTGAACATAATCAGGAGGTCGAGCGTGGCGAGAGAGAGAGAGAGAGGTGAAGAAATATTGGTGCATGTACTTGTATCCGACATAAGGGAGATTATTTTTAGATTAAATATTGATGAAGAGGTCAGAGTTGCCATACGGTGGTACTCCCAGAAAGAGAGAGAGAGATGGAAGAGAGATACCCTTCGAAAAGGGGACGTAGGCAAGAAAAAAAGAATACACGAGAAAAAAAACTTATTTTTTTTACCCTTTGAAAGGGTAAGATGAAATTTCAGACGAGTGTGAAGGGAGGAAAGTGAGGAGTGAGGAGAGAGTGGAAAATGAGAAGTGAGGGGAGAGAGGAAAGTGAGGAGTGAGGAAAGTGAGGAGTGAGGAAATTGTGGAAAGTGAGGAGAGAGAGGAAAGTGAGGAGTGAGTAAAGTGAGGAGTGGGGAAAGGGAGGAAAGACCATCCAGGATGTAGAAGGTGCTTTATCTTCTTCATATGAGGAAAGTGAGGAGTCTTTAAGGAACAGGGTAGTAAGTTTTTGATAGATGTAGTAATGAGTTTTGGGAGATCGATTAGTGAATACACACACACACACACCCACACACACACGCACAAATATGGATATTATTGTTGTATCGACAAGCGCATCTAAAATGTGTGAAGAAATCCAGTGATTTAAGTTAAGAGGTCTTTGTGGTAAGTGACCAATTACTTACAAAATGTACTTATATAAATTATACATATATTTTTATGTGTATAATGACCGCCTCAGCGGCGTGATCGGTATGGTCTTGGCCTACCACCTCGATGGCCGCGAGTTCGATTCTCGGGGATTCCATAGAGGGGTCAGAGATGTGTATTTCTGGTGATAGAAGTTCACTCTCGACGTGGTTCGGAAGTCATGTCAAGCCGTTGGTCCCATTGCTGAATAACCACTGGTTCCATGCAACGTCAAAACACCATACGAACAATATTTGTATAATACGCATGTATAAGTTTATAAAATATGTACATATATGTATATGTTTATTCATATATATATATATATATATATATTATATATATATATATATATATATATACAGAGAGAGAGAGAGAGAGAGAGAGAGAGAGAGAGAGCAACGATCTACCGGTTACTGTCGGCAGACGAACGTACTGCGCACGTATAGGCGTTAATGGCCGCAGTTTCACATCCTGACGGGAGCGAGACCTTCCACCAAGAGAATTACATTTAAATACGCGATCCAATACCTGTCGCCAGCGACGGCTGCATACAACAGGAAAAGCGAGCTTACAACAGGAAGGTAACGGAGAGACGAAGTTCCGAAGTTCCACCCACTGGACTCCTCGGGGGAATGACGAAGTACTGCCGTCCCCAAATGAAGTTAGGTTCAGTCGCTTTATACGACCAAAACCCGGGTTGGAGCGGTGGGCCAGCTTCGAGTATTTCTGTATCTTGGCTGTTTTGGGTGCGATGTGGCACTTTCGTTTTATGTATGTATATATGTATGTATGTATGTGTGTGTATATATATGTATAAATTATATATGAATTTTTATCCCGTCACCGTCATTCATAAATACATGCATGAACAAATGTCCTTTGATATCCAATTCGCTGTACCTCGGAATTAATATATTGCCATATATGGTAGCCGAAGGGGAATTTTTTAGTTGATAATTATCAACTAAAAAATTCCCCTTCGGTTAACATAAATATGAAAGTATATTCATTTCGAGGTAGAGCGAATTGGATATCAAAGGGCATATTCGTAGGCTAATGCATTAATTATAATGTATGCTTATATATATTAATCATGTATATATGTCTGTGCGTGTGTATGTATGTGTACGCGCTCGAGTGTGCATATGTGAGCGTCTTCGAAGAAGGGAACACTGGAGTATAAAGTATTGTGATGAAAAAAAAAAGAGATTGAATGCAGTGTGAAAATGTTTGTGGTTGCAAATGATACAATACTGACTGGGGTTACTGAAACGAGACTGTACTGCAGAAACCACTAAAAGATCTAGAAAGTATTTGTAAGAGGAGAATGTTTGTGTTTGCAAATGATACAATACTGAGGAGGAAGTTTGTGTTTACAAATGATACAATACTAAGGAAGAAGTTTGTGTTTGCAAATGATACAATACTGGGGAGGAAGTTTGTGTTTACAAATGATACAATATAAGGAAGAAGTTTGTGTTTGCAAATGATACAATACTGAGGAGGAAGTTTGTGTTTGACAAATGATACAATACTGAGGAAGAAGTTTGTGTTTGCAAATGATACAATACTGAGGAGGAAGTTTTTTGTTTGCAAATGATACAATACTGACTGGGGTTACTGAAACGAGACTGCACTGCAGAAACCACTAAAAGATTTTGAAAGTATATGTTAGAGGAGGAAGTGGATAGCAAAGGTGAACAGCAAGAATATGGATAAAATGTTAACTGGAAACCAAGTATATATGGAGCAGTGAATATTATTATTGATCGTGGAGGAATGAAAGCGGTCAATTCTTATAGTAAGAATTAGAAGTAAATATAACTGATGGTTGTAGGGCGAGATAATAGGAAATTCACATTAAAAGTGAAGCAAGGAAGATAGCAGGGAGTGTGCAATGGACTGGGAAGAGAAGCGTATGTCTCTGGAAGCCAGAGTGAGAGTATGGACGGTAGTTGAGCCGACGCTCTTTTATGGCAGTAAAGTCTGGACGCTGAATGTGAATGAATCTATAAAGTTTGACTTTCTTGAGATTAGCAGTACACTCGGCGTAAGAATGATTGAAAGTTTTAGAACTCTGGACATTCTTAAGGTCACTGAAAGAGAGGAAAGGATCAATTCTGTTCGAAAATGGTTCGGTCATGAGGAGAGAATGGAGGACAAATGGCAGGAGAAAAGCTTTGAATCCAGAACTATTAGAGGTGAGGGGAGTAGGAGACCGAAGGCGTGCTGGACACATGAAGCGAAAGAAGTATTAGAAAGGAGAGGTCGTAAAACATCTCTAGAATGGGATTGACAGATGAAGGTGAGGGGCGCACTGGGAGTGCGGGTATTAGCGCGTTGTGGATGAGCATGAAAAGGCTCATGTTATAGAAGTTTTCTATATTTGGTGGTGATCATAAGAAGTTTAGTTGTTAGATGTGTGTGCGTATGTGTGAGTGTACGTGCGCTCACTCGGTCTCCAAAGATATGATGACCTCTCTCTCTCTCTCTCTCTCTCTCTCTCTCTCTCTCTCTCTCTCTCTCTCTCTCTCTCTATCCGCTCTAAAAGGTCAGGTCCCCAGAACGTTTCAACCGGTCATTAATTTCGGATGGTTTTCTTGGATGTCGGCTGTCTTTGATGTAGAGCGTCCGCCGAGGAGTCTTTAATATTTATTATTATCGTTTGATGGAAAGTCGTATAATATTGAGGGTATTAATGATAATAATATTACTATTAATAATAATATTAGTGTTATGTAAGTGGAGAGACGTTCTGATGGTTATGGAACCGTCGAATCAGGAGCTATTGGAATAGTTTCAAACAATATTATGTGTGTGTAAATATATATATATATATATATATAATATCTATATAATATATATATATATATATATCATAATATATATAGAATATATCTAAATAACATAAGTTTGAAACTATTCTACCCCTTATTCATCGATTGTTCCTCGTTGGACGCGTCGGTTACGTGCCTGCCTACCGATATCAGGGTCCGGGTTCGATTCCCGGCTCTGCCAACACGAAATCAGCGGAATTTATTTCCGGTGATGAAGATTCATTTCTCGATGTGGTTCGGATCCCACAATAAGCTGTAGGTCCCGTTGCTAGGTGACCAATGGGTTCCTAGCCACGTGAAAAATATCTGAGCTGTTGATTAATCAGTTCAGTGGTTTGGTAAAACTAAGATACATGTAAATTAACCCTTTCATCATCTAATAGCAAATATACTCGTCGTTTTCTTGCCTGCGCGTCACATTTTAAATTGTACTGTGATTTATGTGCATAAAAAGTATGGTAAATTCAGAGAGTTACTAAGTCTACGGGCATAACCAGCCCTGTTTCGGGGAATCTCTCCCCCCTTCCCCCTCCCCCCTCCCACCTTTACCCAGCCAATGGTCCAATTTTAATTCAGTTATCACCATGACCTTTTCCGGTTTGATATTGACTTGCATTTAAAATCTCGTTAAGTTCAGTCAAGAAATTTGGATTTGTATAGCGTTCATACGAACAGACATTTTTCTCATTTATGTAAATAGATATTCACATGTATAAATGTATATACACACATACGTGCATACATATATATAGTATACCATTTTTACTCCATTTTACTCCAGATGATGTAGAATATACTCCCGCAGATACAGCGGTAACTTGATTAAGTAGAACAAGACGATCAAAGGTAAAACTTTCCCTAATCTCCGAGTTAGGTAAACTCCTTGACGTAGATGAAACCTGTTACAGAGTTAAAAAAAATAAAAATAAACAATAAAAAGATTCATTTATTGAGGCCCAAAATATGATATATATATCTATATATCCTATATATAATATATATATATATATATATATTATATATATATATATATATATATATTATATATATATATATATTATATATATATATATATAGATATGTATATATTAACATTTTGGGCCTGAATGAATAATTTAATTGTTTATATATTTTATATATATATATATAATATATATATATGTGTGTGTGTGTGTGTGTGTGTGTGTGTGTGTGTGTGTGTGTGTACTCCACGACCTCAGCAAGCTCGATAGAAAATCACCTGCGATGAATACTCGAACAAACTAGAACGATCAAAAGTGACGCCATTAGCATTCTACTTATCGCCAATCAAGGATTGCGGTGACTTCATTCTTTTAACTCCGCTTATGTGTGTTCGTTTGTGTGTGTGTGTGTGTTTATGCAAACACGCAGCAGCTACAGCCCTGGGCAAGAAATACACGCGATATTATGAGGCTCCGGAAAACGGGAATATAGGATTTCCACGGAATTAATTAGCTTTGCATTGCTGCCGCAATGATTACTAGGTGTTATCGCAAAACCCAACTCACAGTCCCTAATGATTTGCATTTGCCTCTGCAAATGGAATTTGCTTTCAGGGGTGGGGGGGTGGGAATAGAGAGAGAGAGAGAGAAAGAGAGAGATTGGGGACTCCTCAGATAGCGGGCAACCGTCTTTGGGAACCACCCGGTGACATCGGTAAGAATGCGCGCTTGTAGGCCTATGCATGTGTGCGCGTGTGGATTTGGTGTATGACAACAAGTTATGGATTACTGGAGAATTGTAGATTTACCCTCAATGCCTGTTGCTTTTTATATATATATATATATATATATATATTCTATTATATATATATATATATATATATATATATATATATACAGGCAGTCCCTGGGTTACAGCGGGGGTTCCGTTCCCGGCAGGGCGCTGTAAGCCGAAAATCGCCTTAACCCCGAAACATCATAATTATAAAGGGAATAAATAGCATCAGCACTGTAAGTCCAGGTTACAGCGCTGTAAAACAGGTTGACAGACCCATGATTGTTTGTTTGTTTGGTGTTTTTACGTTGCACGGAACCAGTGGTTATTCAGCAACGGGACCAGCAACGGCTTTACATGACTTCCTAACTACGTCGAGTGTGAACTTCTATCACCAGAAATACACATCTCTCACTCCTCAATGGAATGCCCAAGAATCGATCTCGCGACCACCGAGGTGGGACGCCAACACCATACCAACCACACCACTGAGTCACTTGACAGTGCCATGAGGCGAGCCCCTTAAGTCCGGAACGACTTAACCCGAACATGATGTAACCCGGGGACTGCCTGTATTTTATAAAGGCAAATGCCACAAAGGAAAAGTGACACAACAGAGTGGCTGCCAGGCCTTTCAACACACATTCCTAGTAAAGGACCATGTGTCAAAAGGCCTATAAATGACTCCGTTGTTTCACTCTTCCTTTGTAGCATTTGCCTTTATTTATACATTTATCATGTTCCATATGTTTGTGATTCAGTTATACATACATACATATATGTATATATATATACAATACATATATATATATATAAATATATATATATAAATATATATATATATGTATAATATGTATTATATATACATACTTGCATAGATATATATATATACATATATATTAATTATGTATATATATAAATATATATATATATATATATATATATGTATATATATATTAATTATGTCTATATATACATAATATATATATATATTATATATATATATGTATATACATATATATATACTATATATATATATATCCTATATAATTAATGTATATATATACATAATTCTTATAATTACCAAAACATTTCATCTTTTGTTATAGTTACATCCCACTATTCGAAATTAAATAAAAACAAATATTATATCTCTAATATTAGTAAACTTGAATTAAATAAAAAAAAGACATTAATTATTGAAGAAACGTCCTCTTACTCTGCAATGACTACATTTATTTTAACCTCAATCTCCACTGAGATTTGTCCATTATCCCAACAAAACATATATGCAAATTATTGGAGATTAGAAACAGTAGAAGGCTCTGGAAAGATGATCCTAATTCATGCAGAGTATCACCTCGGCGAGATGGGACATTACCAGAGAAACTGTTTTCTAGAGCGATTGGTATTTACCCATAACATTATTTATGTATAGTATTCAACGTCCATATACTTTATCTCGCCTCTGTTTTTGAATGATCACAACGAGACTAAATTTAAATGAATTCGATAAGATTTATAATCTTTTTCCGCTTCTTGCTTCATCGCATGAGATGTAAAATTAATCATTTACATATTGCCTTCAGAGTGGAAGCTGTGTTTACTGATTGTTAAGTTATTTCTGATACCAGATGAATTCACGACTGGGGAGAGAGAGAGAGACAGACAGACAGACAGACCTACAGATAGTAGTTAAGCTTGTCACAGTAAATTGTATTGAAATCTCAGTTTATCATAAGTATTAGTAACAACTGGAGAGAGAGAGAGAGAGAGAGAGAGAGATGTTTACTCTCTTCACAGTAGATTATATTCAAATCCTACATCATCAGAGGGCATTAGGCACACCTAAAGAGAGAGAGAGAGAGAGAGAGAGAGATGTTTACTCTTTTCACGGTAAATCCCGCGGGGTGGTCTCATTAGCATTCATTGCTTGCGTATTCCAATTTACCTGGACAGGCGGGATAGCAATTTTGATCAACACTCATTAATTATGCAAGGTATTTATGCACAGGCGTCCTTTGGCGCTCCTGCAGTGATACGTTGAGAGACCTCTGGTGGCAAACGTCTGCTGTATGTATATCGTAATTATTCATAAACTGACGGTTTTCAATTTTTTTTCTATTTTTTTTTTTCGACATCATACTTCCGGTTTAGGTTTATTGGCCGTTCCGGATTTATATTCTTCGGGGATTTACGAAGTTACGTCGTGGGGCAAGAGTAGTTTTTTTTTTTTTTTTTTCTTAACTTCTGTAACAGTATGGCAAATATTTTGACTTTGCTGTATACTATCTTGTACACCGCTGGGTATACCACAACAGTAATACGATAACAGGTAAATCGAATATGTCATGTTTTTATATATATATATATATAGTTTATATATATATAATATATAATATATATATATATATCAATATATATATATATATATTATATATATTATATAATCTATATATATATATATGAATATATATATATAATATTATATTATATTACATATATATATACTATATATATGATATACTATATATATATATATATATAATATATATAGCTAATATATTATATCTATATATATATATATATATTATATATATATATATATATATATATATATATAATTATAAGTATATATATATTTATCATATATATATATAAATATATATATATATTTATATATATATCTCTATCAATATATATCTGTATATATAGATTATATATCTCATACCCTATCTACAATATACTCTATCTATACATCTA
>NC_087215.1:68193707-68261207 GCF_015104395.2 Macrobrachium nipponense | reverse complement strand
ACAATTGTTGTTCCCAAGTTTCATGTATGCTCAGAAAAGTACCCATTATTTTTATTATTATTGGAAGAGACCGCTCCCTCTCCCAACTCTCAATATTATTGAAAATTACAAAACTGTGCTTTTTCCAGACAATTTCAGTAAAAAAATACATATTATTATTATTATTATTATTATTATTATTATTATTATTATTATTATTATTATTTTATTATTATTATTATTATTATTATTATTATTATTATTATTATTATTATTATTATTATTATTATCATTATTATTATTATTATCAAAAAATCCTCATAGTAGCACTAGTCTTCAAATGGAGAAACAAACCCACAGTTATGTAAATTTACATATATTTCAGTTTAAAAACAGCAAAGATAGGTTTTGGGAATCTGTTCGGTTCCCCTTATCAATCTGACACGTTGAAATAACAACGTGTCAGATTGATAAGGGGAACCGAACAGATTCCCGAAAGCTATCTTTGCTGTTTTTAAACTGAAATATATGTACATTTACATAACTGTGGATTTGTTTCTCCATTATTATTATTATTATTATTATTATTATTATTATTATTATTATTATTATTATTATTATTATTATTATTATTATTATTATTTTGTTCTAAAGGGTCCACAATAATACAAAGTGTAGGAAGTCCGTGTATAATTTTGAAGACTTTACAGAAAGCTATCGAACCCTTCCCTGGGTTCATCTTCAGTCCAAATGAACAAAAAGTTACGACAAGTACAGAGGTAAATTTTAAAAACAAGAGTCGTTGAAGATCGTTAACAACGGTCGTTAGCTCGTTAATGGGCCAGGTGAAGAAAGAGGGTAGTTAACAACAACTAGGTGATACCCTCTCCCCTATCAATCCTTCTGGCTGCAATCCTGTTGGATCTTCGTGCAGGTTGTTGAAACATTACATGAAGTCCTTCATCCAAGGGCGTAGATTACTACATTATTATTATTATTATTATTATTATTATTATTATTATTATTATTATTATTATTATTATTTCGGAAGAAGACCCACTTTTGAACAAATTCTGTCGAATAAAATGGCAGAATTAAGCGAATTAATCATATATCTTGTTTTTCCCTTTTTCATTTTTCTTACCACTCGCTTCTCCGACTCAGCGATACTCCTTAATAACTGGCCAATATTCACATCGGGAGAAATCTTAATGATGCTGAATGTAATGTTTTTTTTTTTTATTCAAAACAAAATTTTGCTGTCATAAACTGGTATACTGGTATTAACAGCATACCGATATACAAGGATGGCGGACCTCAAGTCCAGGTCTACGGGCTGCTTTAGGAGCAAGAGCCCGTGCTGGCATAAGGTCAGCTTAACCTCAGCCAACGAGTCCAGGTCAAGCAGGGGTTGTCGTCGGTGTGGGTACTGTTCCACACGCGAGGTCAATATCAGGCCGGGGTCGTCTCTGGTATTAGGCTGGTGTAGCTGGCTGATCGCTATACGTTTTGACCTCCAGTATAGCAGTGAAGGAAGAGGTGGCGTCTGCATTGCCTGTAATCATAGCGTTCTCGGAACCTAGAGCCATTATTATTGCTGGCGGAGATCTCCCCCGTCCCGCGAGCAGTAGTAATAGTAGTAGGTGGGATAAGCCTTTGAAACGGCTCCCAGCTTTCAATTTTCTGCATCGTCGTCTCCCAGCGAAGAACCTCCCGGCCCACCCGATCGGAAGTTGCCGATATTATTATAGCTATACTGTCGCCTTGGCCAAATGGGTCCTTATTGGACTTTGACGCGGGATGCGCCTTGCGAGATTTGGGGGTGGGGGGAGTCTGAGCCCGCAAAGAGTACGAGGGAATTGGTAATCAATCGTTTTGTACTTAAGTTTCTTCTTCTTCTTCTTCTTCCTCTCGGGCGAGAGATGGAGGAGGCTGGCGTCACGGGAAGGTGGGTGGGTGGTTGGGTAGGGAAAGGAGAAGGGTGGCGGGGTGATAATCTGGACCTCCTCGAAGAAAAAGAAGAAGAAGAAGGCGAAAGGGAAGGGTAAGAAGTGAGCAAAGACGATCGAAAAACGAGAACGCAAAAATAAAAAACGGAAAAGAAGGCACTCAAAATTTAATCCGAAGAAGAAAAGGAGGAGGAGGAGGAGGAGGAGGAGGAGGAGGCGAAGAAGAAGAAGAAGAGGAGGAGGAGGGGGAGGAGGAGGAGGCGATACGGAAGGGTAAGAAGTGAGCAAAGAAGATCGAAAAAGGAGAACGCAAAAAATAAAAAACGTAAAAGAAGGCACCTAAAATTTAATCTGAAGAAGAAGAAGAGGAAGAGGAGGAGGAGAAGAAGAAGAGGAAGACGCAGAAGGGTAAGAACGGAGTAATAAAGATCGAAAATGAGAACGCAAAAAAGAAAAAAAAACAGTGATAAACGGTACTCGAATTAAGGTGGGTGGGCTGGGGAAGGAGGGGGCCCGATAATCTGGTCTTTTGTAAGTAAGAAAAAAGGAAAGGTCAAGAATTTTTTTTTCTTTTTGAAGAACGAAGACCAGGAGGGTCGGCAAAGAAGGGAAAATAAAGAGACTAATATAGAGGATCGAAAAAGAAGAATAACGCAAAAAAGAAAAAGTTGAAATAGTCACTCGAATTAAGTTGGGTGGGTAGAGAGAGAGGGGAGGGGATAATCTATAAGACTTCCAGGAAGAAGAAGAAGAAGAAGAAGAAGAAGAAGAAGAAGAAGAAGGAGAAACTGAAACGGAAGTGTAAGCAGAGGACAAAGGAGGAAAGAGGAGACGAATGCCACCCCCCCCCCCCCCCACCAAAAAAGAAAATAAAATTTAAAGGTACTCGAATTTTCAAGCGATCAGCCTGGATGGAAGGTAAAAACCTCCCCCACCCCCCTTCCCTTTCTCTCTCTCTCTCTCTCTCTCTCTCTTCTCTCTCTCTCTCTCTCTTTTCTCTCCATTTCCCAGTCCGAGACACCAACCACTTAATGGGAACCGCCAGCTGCCATTTGGAAAGTTCCGACCGAAAGGGACGAAACTTTATGAAATGTCCCTCTCCCTGAAAAATGATGCTCTTTCAGCGTCTGTGGCTAGAAACTCGAGGGGAAACTGCCTTAAAGTTGAGAGAGAGAGAGAGAGAGAGAGAGATAGAGAGAGAGAGAGAGATAGTTTTATTGCTCTAGATTGTGTTTGAGGAGTCTTCTTCTTCTAGTTCTTCTGAACGAATGAACACTCCTGCATAAATGGGAGATAGGGAGGGAGGGATCTATCCTTGGACTAAATATATATATATATATATATATATATATATATATATATATATATATATATATATATATATATATATATGTATATATATATTATATATATATATATATATATATATATATATATTATTTTACTTTGTGAATTTCCACAGTTCATGGTAAGTTGCATCAAGTTTCTCACTGCCTTTCAAATAGGAAATTATACAGGGAATATGGATAGACAGAAAACTTCGTAAAAAAAATACTGCGCTTTGATATAAAAACTGGACTCCATTAGTATTCATGTGTGTGTGTATATACATATATATAGTAATATATATATTTATATACTTAGTATTATTACACTCTTAATCATATTATAATAATATATAAATCTAGATAGTTGGGCTATATAACTTTATCCCAGACGGTGCTTAGCTTAGAAGTAAATAAACTAACAGTTACCGTCATGCTTATCCTTTCACTGCCGAGGCAAGCACAAACCTTTTGTGTATGCGTTGTGTGTATGTGTGTACGTGTGTATGAAATGGCCATTAACAGGAATAAGGATATCCTTGCCATTATCTATACAGATTTAAAGTCCATACACTCCCAGAAGAATACGCAGATGAATGAAAGCTAATGGCTGTGTCCTAATTTACTATATCTAGACTGGTCGGTTTTGACAAAAGGGGCGTTGCCGCCAATTGACGGTGTTCCAATTCATTTCAGTTTCTGGATTATCAAGACGATTAATATCTGCATGTTTTGAAAGCAGATTGAAAGCGGTTCTCTGTCTCCCATAACGATGAAAAAACAAAAAAAAAGGGGGGGTTTTTTTTTTGTTTTTTGTGTTTTTTTTTGGGGGGGCCTCCCTCTTTTTTTAAATTTTTAACAGTATATCATGAATGGGGAGGTGACAGCAGATCGTAGTTATCTGTCAGATTTTGCTGGTTGATTTGTTCGGAGGTGGCCTCAGTTGGTAGGATAATTACCGTAATTATTATTGCTGTCATAGATGAGTTGCGGACTGCGGGCATGTTCTAAATAATAAGATTATTGCGCTCTTCAAACTGGCATTATAGGTGCCTTATCTACGTCCCCCCCCCACCCCCCCCAAAAAAAAAATGGGTATCGCCCGATTTCAACTATTGACATAACATGTAAAAATAAACATCAATTATTTTGCTTTAGAATTTTACAGAATTCGTAGGTAGGTTCTATTAAATTTCTCGTTGCCTTTCAAATAAAACCTGTGCGATAAATGTTGATTTACAGAAATCATCAAGGAAATACTATGCTTTGAAAAAAATGGATACTCCACTGATATTCTTAAAGGTGGTTTTATCCTCTAAATAAAAAAGGCAAATAATCGTACAACCTTCCCTTTGATTTCGGCTCCTTTTGTGGCCTTTTTTTCTCTCTTTTTTTTTAAGGATTAATTCCCGGCGCTTGGAATTTTCACTTTGCAGACTGGCACATTCCTCCCTTGTTACCATTTCCATTCCCAAGAGAGGACCGGAAATAGCAGTCATTAGCGATTTTTCCCCTCTCTCTCTCCTGAGGGAAATTGCGAGGATATCCTGAAGAGAGAGAGAGAGAGAGAGAGAGAGAGAGAGTTGCTGTAGAAGCAATTGACATTTGGTAAACTTGACTTGTTCATACACTTGTCACATAGACCCTTGTTATTTTTCCTTATTCTGGTTTCATCCCTACAGAGAGAGAGAGAGAGAGAGAGAGAGAGAGAGAGAGAGAGAGAGAGAGAGAGAGAGTTACTGTGGAAGCAATTGACATTTGGTAAACTTGACTTGTTCATATATATGTAACACAGACCCTGGTTATTTTTCTCTATTCTAGTTTCATCCCTAAACAACTACAGTCTCTCCTCAAAATTGCCTTTTATATTTCAAGAGAGAGAGAGAGAGAGAGAGAGAGAGAGAGAGAGAGAGAGAGAGAGAGAGAGAGAGAGAGAGTAGTCAGCATTTTCCCCAACAGCTGATTCGTCATATAAACGAGCTTGGAAGTTACTCATCATATTGTGTGGAATGATGAGGCATGAATATCAATTTCAGCTCGTGCGTCCTAACGTCTGTCTGTTCAAAAACCCAGATATGACATAGGAGAGCCACTCGCCTGAATTGTAGTTTTTCACAGAAAACAAAGAAGGGACGAGGTAGACGAGGGGTGGTACCCTTTGTGAACGGATTCGGGTACCTATTGGGAGGATCTCTGTGATTGATTGTGAGAGATGGTGATGAATTCGGGTTCCTTTTTTGCTTGTAACCGGAGCCGAAATAAACCAGTCCACCGTATGGTAATACCATATTTAACGTCTATTTATTATTATTATTTGGAATATATAGTTTAATAGACTGCAAATATATATATATGAATGAGGCAGATCTAGTTTACGTATGATCCGAAAATAAATGTTCATCTCTTTGTTTAATACAGCTATATATTAGTGTTGCCAGCATTTACCCGTACAAATAACTGTTCAATATCTACCTAGGAGTAACTTCATCATTCTTTTATCTCTCTAGATTCATTCAGAGTGATGTGGTCAATGTCATGGTCTATTGTTTTATTATTATTATGATTATTATTATTATTATTATTATTATTTATTATTATTATTATTATTATTATTATTATTATTATTATTATTATTATTATTATTTATTTTTAACAAGTCTATGGTTCAGATCCTGGCAGGCGCAGAAGTAGGCTACTTATCGTTTATAATTTCATTCACTGGTGACTAACTATAGTGATGTTTGAAATAAGTATTGGTAACTTCATTCACTTGTCGTAATTGTTTGATTTTTAATGATTTATTGATAGTCTCAGGCGAGACTATCAATAGTTTTAGTCTCCCAACGAAATGCGTTTTCTTTAAATATATATTTTTTTTTCATTTTCTTTAATTTTAAAGGGTGACTAATCTTAACTTTAACACATGACTTGGCAGGAGTAGAGACGGTAGAAAGGACGTAAAAGTAAATAATGATCAGAGAATTATGTAATAATGAGGGGAGTAAGTTACTGAAATATTATAAGATAAATATAAACATCAGTTTTTAATGGAAATATAAGGAAACTCCAGGAAAGAGAGGAATTTATTACGTAAAGATATTACAAGAACTACCATTTTTTTTTTCTTTTTTTTACTGGAACAAAGTTATAATTGAAGCCCTCCTTGTTGACAGAGGAATCATTACGACGCCCGATAGACTAGGTCATTCTTGGCGTTTCATTTTTGGCAACATATTGCTGTATTTCAACCATATTTACAATATATGACAAATTTTCATTCCCAAATGTGGCATTTTACCCATTTTTAAAGAAAGAGGCCACAGAAACCCCCTCCTCCCCCCCCAAAAAAATAAAAACTACGAAAGTATTTTTGGCAATTGAGAGTTGTAGGCCAACCCTGGGTGTCTGTGTTTGCCCGTGGGGTCGACCAGGAGCTCCAAGACCAGTAGGGATCGAGGGATATGTGGGTGTGTGGTTTATTTGTTATATCGCACTCCAGCTTGTTAGTCTAACTTTTGAGAGTGACTTGCGTGTAGCTACGGTACCTTCGAGGCAGAAATATAAAGACGAAGACGGCAGGACAGAGGTATATTTAAAAAAAAAAAAAAAATTCTTGGCTCTAATTAAAAATATTGGGGGTTATAAAGGTAAGAAGGGTCTCAATTCTTTTTAATTTGTAAAGGCCAAAACATTTTCATATAGAACAGAATTAAACGAGTGGTTAGGCGTCTTTTTCTGTTGAAGTCGGATTCTCGGAAGATTTTGTGATGTGCCGATAGGCCTAAGGACATTTTGTATAATGGCTGTATGATTAATTATTTTTCATAGTTTTTTGTAATAACTCATACTGATATCTGTTGGTATACATGGAGGAGGAGTGGGGAGAGAGAGAGAGAGAGACGCATCCATCGATCCTTGCTTATTTCCCGCGCTTTACTTAGATTGTCCCTTTCCCTCCCTTTATCAGGTTTCCCCTTGTCCTTCCTTCGAGTCGCGATGCGTCTTCCTCCATTCTCGATCGACCTATCGTTGTCGCTGTTGTTGTTTTTGAACAAGAAACAAGAGAAGAAGAAGAAAAAAAAGAAGCCTCCGGCCATAGATATTAACAAACATTCGTCCCCACACGCATTAGCGAGCAGTAAACACTTTCCTCAGATGATCGTTCCGCTCCAAAAACGTTCGGATGCTTGTATAGTATGCCTTATTTTTCTATGGTTCGTAAATCGTTTTTCGTTCGTTTTCCTTTTTGCATTTTTTTCTTTTCATTTAATGATCAGACATTCACCTTAAAGCTTAAAGACTTCTATTTATTTATTTATTTGTTTATAAATCTTTTTATTTTTGTGTTCCGTCACTCATTCACCTCCTTTGGATACAAGGAAAAATAACGTATGATTATATCTATATCTATATATATATATATATCTATATATATATATATATATATAATATATATATATATATATATATATATATATATATATATGTATATATATATACTAAAAAATATATATATAGGTATATAGTATATATTAGTATATATATTAATTAATGACAGCCATGATTATCCATGATTATAATGACAAAATACCGTTAATCCATAATGTCCGCCGTGGTTATAGTAAATGATTTTAATCATTCCATTGGTATATAAATGGAAAATAGATACAAGTTCTCCGCCATTGATATCACCTAGTAGATTATCTGGACAGCGTGAAATCACAAGGACTTACACCTGATATGATTAGCGCCCAGGGTACAGGACTACAGGGCATCTTTTGTGATGAAAATAGCTGATAACTTATAAATTTTACTTGAATTTATGTTTAAACAATATTATATGGTGGATGGTAAGTACGTGGCAAATGCTGGTATGTTACGAGAATGTTAAAGTGGTTAATTTGTTTTATTTCATTGTTTTTTTATGTGCTTTGATAACCAGGGCACAGAAACATATGCGGTTTCAAAACCGATAAAATTAGGTTCAAAACAGTCAGTCTCATTTATTGTCCAGTGCACCTCTGGAGGTGTCCACTGACAGTAAAAAAAATAAAAAATTATAATAACCAAAAAAATTATCATTAGCCATTGGCAACTTGCAAACTGTACTGACAATGCTGCCTTTCATTTTACACTAGGTGATGTAATATTTTATTAATCCAATATGTGTGTCATAAATTTAAAAGTTATTTGTTCCGATGCGAGATACTTCCCTCGATACCATTCCATAGGAGATTCCCGGATGTCGATCCGGGTCCGACCAGAAAATTCTGGTTATATGCCGCACCCAGTCAGGCCTATGCCCCAGGGGTCGAAGACCACGCCATCCTAATGACCTATAGTCAGTCCTTCTCTGGTCGCAGGAGCGTGCATACGCCCCTGCTCGTCCGGTGTCCGGCCCTTATCCTTTGTCCGTGTGTGTGCTTTGAGTGCGTTGTGTCGTGTTTTTGTGCGATGTCGGCTTTGGAGCCTCAAACGTCGTTTGCCCTGGTCCTGAAGGACGGGTTTGTGGAGCTTTTCTCTCGCCCCTTCTGATTGATCCACACTCTTTGTGTAATTCGTGTAGGGGGGCGCTTGCTCTAAAGCCAACACGTGCGTGGAGTGCATTTCTTGGCCATCGTATCAGTGGATTTAGCTCCTTCCACCAAGAAGAAAAAGAAGTCTAAAGCTTCGTCGGTGAAGATTTCGCGGGGATCGAGGAGTGAGCGCATTGCAGCAGAGCACCGGGACGGCGGCCCTTCTCTCCTTCGGTATCGTCGGAGAGGAAGTCTCCCGCCTTTTTCTACAGGTTCTTTCTCCTGCCCCCTCCCAGCGAGGGGGCCTAGGTGAGTCCGTTGCCGGGTCTCCCTCCAGGGGGGGTCCCGATGAGTCGTTTCCCCAAACATTGGTGGTACCAGAGGCTTCCGCGGTGCTGAGGGACTGCTGGTCGCGGTTGCAGCTACAGGGCTCCCCGTCCTGGTCCTCTCTCTTAGCATCGGTGCAGGGGGGGGGACCCGTCCCTCCCCTCTGCGGATCTTCCCGCTTCGACTCGCCCCGCTCCCGCTCTCCCCGCTTCGCCCCTCCCCTCTACGGCTCTCCCCGCTACAGTTCGCCTCGCTGCCGCTCCTCCCTCTCTCTGAGCGGAACTCGCCGCTCGCGGCCGGAGCCGGGCCGGTTTACCCGGTCACGGATCCACCCAACCACCCGGCCCGACCCTTTTTCCTTCTGCCATTTGGGTGGGGATGTCTTTCCCCTCGTACTCCGGGCAGATCCCAGTGAAGGACGATGCCTTCCCATCTGGGGCTTCCCGTCTAGGGGACAGGAGGAGCCGGGGATGGCCTTGGGAGCGGCCTTCAGGGGCGGTCCCGCTGTGATAGGGTGTGGGCCCCGAAGCGGCCGAAACGTCCTCGCGTTCCGCCGCACGGGAGTCGCAAGAGACGTCGGGATTCGTCAGGGGAGAGGAGTTCTTCAAGTTCCTTCTCAAGGGAGCGATCCTCCCGTAGGAGGAAACGCTCCTCCAAGAAGAGACGCCGTCATGGAGACGCAGAGACGTAGTTACTCCTCGTCCTCGAGCGGCTCTTCCCGCTCTCATCATCGTAGCCGGGATTGTAGAGGTAGTAGAGGGTGAGTGACAGGCGTCGGGACAACTCCCCCCAGGGGCGGCGGAGTTCTCCTTCTCTGAGGGTGGCCCCCCACCCCAGTGGCCCCCAGGAAGATCTCTCATGGGGGGTTCCCAGCCGTCTCCCTCCTTACTCGTCCCTCGGTCCCGGCGGATCCTGCCTCGGTCTCGTCAGCCATAGGGTTGGCCTCCATGACCGAGCGGGCTCCCTTCTTCCGTGTTCCCACACGATTGTCACCTTCGCGGATGGAGCCTAGAGCCGATACCTCCTTAGGGGGTTCAGAGCCCCTCCACCGCTCAGGTATGAGTCCCTCCTCGGGGGGGTGGGCCAGGCGTTCGGGGCATCCCCCCTTGCAGGAGACCGGTGTGCAACCGGGTTTAGGAGCCCCTCTCCGGGGAGCTTCTCCAGCTTCCTCCAGCTAGGGTCTGGGGCCTCTCCTCCGTCGCGGGACGCTGAGGAAGAGACACTTATCCAGGAGGTACTCCAGAATGCCCTGGAGGAATTGGGTCCAGTGGATGAAGGTTCTACTTTTAGGAGAGTCCTCTCTCTGATTAGGTCCATGAACCGGCTAGAGGAGCCAGCCCCGACGGTAGAGGACAACAGATCCATGGCGGTGGACTTTCTGTTCAGGGACCCAGAGGAACCCAAGCCTTCTCTCAGCCTCCCTAGGTCCAACAATACGGAGAAGGCCCTGACGGTGGTGGAGAAACTCATTGCAGGCTCCAGTAACTCCTTACATTGGCACTCCTCGGCTAGGCTACTCCCAGCGTCTAAGCCGAGTCAGAGGAGGCTATATGGCCCGGAAGGTGCCCCTCTCCTCCCAAAATCCGTGGAGGGTAACATAGCAGCCCTAGCGCCCGGACTCTCGGAAGAGAGGCTCACATCGGGACTAGTCTCCTTCTCTCACCAGGAGGTTATGGCTATGGAAGTCACAGCGTGGACCTCGATTCATGTGGCTTCTTGGTTAGATCTGTGGTCCGGGGCGGTAGCCAGGTTCCCACCCTCCACGGACTTGAGGGACGAGGCCTCTCTTGCCCAATCAAAGAACTAATTTTGTCGGGGGGTAAGTCCCTGGGCTTCCTCACGACCCAACTGGTCTCGTCTTGGCGAACTGGATCTTGAGGAGGAGGGATTCTGTGCTAGCCAAACTCCCTAGGAGCATTCCAGAGAGGGAGCTAAGGACCTTCGGAACGCCCCAGTGGATGGAGCTGCTCTCTTTCCAGAGAAGCTAGTGGAGGAGTCTGTGGAACGGGGGAGGAAGGCCAGCCAAGGCCAATCGTTTATAGGGCCCCTCCCCTACGTCAGTCGGTGCCGAAAAGACCTAGTCAGAGGCCAAAGTCCTCAGAATAGGACCCTCTCGGCTCCCCCCACGGAATCACCCCTGCGGAAAAGGAGAGACCACTGAACTCAGCCCTCCCCCAGGACCCTCCCTCCTTCCCAGGCACCCTTCAGGTCCGACACCCTACTTCTTCCAGGAGGGGTCGTAACAACCGCTTTCCTTAGGAGGAAGTAGGAGTCGAGGCCCCTACCGTGTCTTTCGCCACTGTGGGGGGTTGCTCTCGAGCTGTTGGCCAGAACTGGGAGGATCTCGGAGCCGAGCCCTGGACAGTCCAGGTCCTCAGGGAGGGTTACCGAATCCCCTTCTAGACCAGAAGCCTCCCTTGACAGGGGAGCCGGCCAATCTGGCCTCTCAGCCCCGGAACCCTGTTCACAGGGAGGCCCTAAGGCTAGAAGTTCAGGCACTGCTGAGAAGGGAGCCCTCCAGCAGGTGGTAGATCGCTACCCCCCCGTGGGTTCTTCAGTCGACTTTTCCTGGTGGAGAAGTCGTCGGGGGGGTGGCGACCGGTCATAGACCTTTTGGTCCTCAACTCATTCATCCTAAAGACGCCCTTCAAGATGGAAACACCACGCTCGGTGCTGGCTTCCGTGAGGGAAGGGGATTTCATGATGTCCCTGGATCTCAAAGACGCCTACTTCCAGATCCGGTACACCCGTCCTCCAGAAAATACCTTCGCATAAGTTGGGAGGACCGGACCTTCCAGTTCAAGTCACTCTGCTTCGGACTGGCAACAGCCCGCAAGTGTTCACGAGGGTGTTCTCCCTGTGTCGTTTTGGGCCCACAAGAGGGGTATACACCTTCTCAGGTACCTAGATGACTGGCTACTCCTTTCCTCCTCAAAGGAGCGCTTGGTAGAACAGAGAGTGACGCCCTCCTGGCCTTCTGCAAAACCCTGGGAATTGTGGGTGAACTGGGAGAAGTCCCTTCTAGCTCCCTCCACCAGGATGGTGTACCTGGGGATGGAATTGGATATGGAAGTGGGGCGAGCTTTCCCCTCGGAGGACAGGCTGGCAAACCTCCGAAAAATTGCCTGCAACTTCCTAAGCCACCCCCCGAGACCGGCAAAGGAGTGGCAAAGGCTTTTTAGGCCACCTAGTCTCCCTGGAAAAAAACTAGTCCCCCAGGGAAGGCTGAGATTAAGGCCACTACAATGGGACCTGAAAGTAGGGTGGTCCTAGAAGGAGGAAAACACCTCAAAAGCCGGTTTGCCATCTCACTGGCAGCAAGGAAGGCCCTCGGTTGGTGGCTGAATCCTGCAAACTCTCGTCAGGGTGTGCCCCTCGGGTCAGTGCCCACGGAGATGCTCCTGTTTACGGACGCGTCGTAAGGCACGGCTGGGGGGGCCCACCTGAATTCCCTCTCGGTGCGGGGGATATGGTCGCAAGAGCAGAGCACCTTCCACATAAACAACTGGAGCTCTTGGCAGTAAAGCATGCCCTCAAAGCATTCAAGGAGGCAGTGGGAGGGACACTCGGTGTGTCTGATGTGTGACAATGCCACGGTGGTCGCCTATGTCAAGAAGCAAGGAGGCCTGAGATCAAGGGATCTCTGCGGATTGACGGAGGAGATCTTGAGCCAAACCGAAGCCCTCGGGACCTCCTTGACGGCAAGATTCATTCCCGGCAAGAAAAACGTAATCGCCGACGGCCTCAGCAGACGGGGTCAGGTGGTGGGATACCGAATGGTCCCTACAACCCCACGAAGTAGATAGGGAACTAATAGGGAAGGGGGTGGGGCTCCCATCCCATGGAAAACCTGTTTGCTACAAGGCTAAACACCAAAACTGCAGGTGTACTGCTCCCCCCTGTGCCGGACCCAGACGCGTTTTGGGAGGATGCGTTCCAGCACCCGTGGGACGGCCTGGACATGTACGCGTTCCCTCCCTTCGGAGTCCTCAGGCAGGTCCTCAACCATCTGAGGAAGGCGAAAGGGGCGGCCCTGACGTTGGTGGTGCCTTGGTGGCCGGACAGGGAGTGGTTCCCGGACCTTCTAGAGTTGGCCTCTCTTCCCCCTTGGGAGCTGCCCCCCAGGCCAGACCTGTTAAGACAGCCTCACTTCGAGAGGTTCCACAGGAACATTCCAGCCCTCTCCCTTCACGGCTGGAGACTATCGAGCGGCTGTTAAATAGGAGAGGGTTTCTGGGAGGGTGGCTTCTCACATGTCAGTTACTTGAGGGAATCCTCCTCCTAACATCTACCAGGCAAAGTGAAAGGTTTTTTGGGGCCTGGTGTAGAAAGCGGAACCTGGAGCCTCTCCGAGCGAAGATCCCAGACATCGCAGAATTTCTTGACCTACCTAGAGGTTGGACAAGGGCCTGTGAATTCCGGCAGTCAAAGGAGCCAGGTCCGCATTGAGCCAGGTCTTCTCCCTGAAAGGGCTGGATCTGGGGAACTCGAAGCCTCTGTCCTTGCTCATAAGGAGCTTTGAGCAGAAGTGTCCTCCCAGCGCTGGCTTGGTTCCCCGCTGGGATGTTGCAATAGTTTTAGACTCCCTGAGGAAGCCCCCGTTCGAGCAGCTCAAGGACATCCTGGATAGGGAGCTGACTCTCAAGACAGTGTTTCTGCTAGCCCTGGCCTCCACGAAGAGGGTGGGGGAGCTCCACAGCCTCTCGTATGTAGTGACCCACACGAGGGGATGGAAGGAACTCTCATTCAGGTTTGTCCCCTCCTTCGTGGCTAAGAATCAGAACCCCTCGGGCTCAGATCTCAAGTTCGTGTTTTCCATCCCTGCCCTCCCGAAATCGGACCAGCCTAAGGATCTCCTCCTTTGTCCGGTGAGGGCAGTTCGGAAGTACATGGAAAGAACAGCCCGATTCAGGCCGGAGGTAAAGAACCTCTTCGTCACCACGGGAAGGGTGAAGAAGGCAGCCTCGAAAAACACCATCTCCTTTTGGCTGAGAGAAACCATCCAGAGAGCCTACGAGAAGGGGGGCCTTTCCCCTCCAGAGGGAGCCAGGCACCCATGAAAACTCAGGGGAATTGGGGTGTCCCTTTGCAATCTCAAAGAACATGGCAGTGGACCAGGTCCTGAGGGCAGGAGTCTGGAATAGGCAGTCGACATTCACAGCCCACTATCTAAAAGACTGCACGAGAAGGTCGCTCGATGCCTTTGAGATTGGCCCCATGGTGGCAGGCCAGCAACAGGTCTAGGTCCCCTCTCCAATCTTCTTGGAGTGGACGGGCCGGTGTGTATTGAGTGTATGTGAGTGTGTGTGGCTTTTCCTCAAATCCCCCCTAATCCTTATCCTTGTTATCCCTGGGCCTTTGGTTGGAGCGAGGAATCCAGGATACTCAGGTAAGATACGCAGGAGTGCGTATGGTTCTCAGTACAAACCACAGTTTTACATGTCAAGGTTTGGTTATACCCGCACCAGGCTTGCTTTGCACCCCTCCGAACCAACCACCCACGATAACGGGGCTGGGTTGAGTTCTAAGGGGAGCAGTCGCCCCTCCTCTGACCTATCACCTTTGGGGCCATTCCCTCCCCTAACCTTCGCCCTCCTCCTAAAGAGTAAGTCTCCTATGGGATGGTTCGAGGGAAGTATCTCGCATCGGAACAAATCACAAATTCTTGGTAATTTGTATTTTTCCTAGCGATACTTACCTCGAACCATGGAAGTAAACTCCCTCCCTTCCAGCCCCGCTGAAGCTTAGGGGAGACACCTCGGAGTGGAGTAAGAAGGACTGACTATAGGTCATTAGGATGGTGTGGTCTTCGACCCCTGGGGCATAGGCCTGACCTGGGTGCGGCATATAACCAGAATTTTCTGGTCGGACCCGGATCGACATCCGGGAATCTCCTATGGAATGGTTCGAGGTAAGTATCGCTAGGAAAAATACAAATTACCAAGAATTTGTGATCTTATTGCAATATAAGGATAGCCATCATTAGAAAAGCCGCTTAATTAAATGTAAGTAAACAATTGTTATATTTCTGTATTTACAGCAAATAAAAAAAGCTCTGGATTTTGAGTCAAACCAGTTGTTTTTCCCCTTTTTAAGCATAAGTGGCTAATATCCATACACATTCAAACAACAAGACTGAGTTTGTTTCTCTCTCTCTCTCTCTCTGCCTTATCACAACATGATGTTGTAGACCCCATGCCCCAACCATTTGGTGACTTTCAAACCATGCAGAGCAGTGAGTTTGCTATTACGTTCTTTTCCTGGAATCCCAAGGAAAACTGGAAACTGTTACTGCCAGTGGCCTCTGGAGCAAAGGCTATTTGCCTTACAAAGGGTACAGCCCACAGAGCCTTGCAAAGGGTACAGCTCACAGAGCCTTGCAAAGAGTACAGCCCACAAAGGGTACAGCCCACAGAGCCCTGCAAAGGGCACAGCCCACAGAGCCTTGCAAAGGGCACAGCCCACAGAGCCTTGCAAAGGGTACAGCCCACAGAGCCTTGCAAAGGATACAGCCCACAGGGCCTTGCAAAGGGTACAGCCCACAAAGGGTACAGCCCACAGAACCTTGTAAAGGATACAGCACACAGAGCCTTGTAAAAGATACAACCCACTGAGCCTTACAAAGGGTACAACCCACAGAGCAGGGTGCAGCCCACAGAGCCTTACAAAGGGTACAGCCCACAAAGCCTTACAAAGGGTGCAGCCCACAGAGCCTTACAAAAGGTGCAGTCCACAGAGCCTTACAAAGGATACAGCCCACAGAGCCTTGCAAAGGGTACAGCCCACAGAGCAGGGTGCAGCCCACAGAGCCTTACAAAAGGTACAGCCCACAAAGCCTTACAAAGGGTACAACCCACAGAGCAGGGTGCAGCCCACAGAGCCTTACAAAGGGTACAGCCCTCAAAGCTCTGCAAAGGGTGCAGCCCTCAGAGCCTTGCAAAAGGTGCAGTCCACAGAGCCTTACAAAGGGTACAGCCCACAGAGCCTTGCAAAGGATACAACCCACAGAGCCTTGCAAAAGGTGCAGCCCACAGTCTTGCAAAGGATACAGCCCACAGGTGTGTTATGACATTTCTTGGGAGTCTTCCATCCGAGTACCTTATCCAATATTGCTTAATTTTGCTGATTACATGCATGTCTGTATGCATGAAGGTCCATTTCATGGTTTCATTTTGTGCTTCGTGCACTACTTTATTGGTTTTACAGAATATAAAAAGTTAGATGGTTTCTCTTTTCGGCAATTCATGATCTGCTTGTTAGTATTTCCAAAATCGCATATGCAGAAATCCTCAAAGATTACTTATTTTTTTACCAAACACAATATTTACAGCGATAAAAATATTATGAGTACAATATTTTACGTAATTTATATAAACTTATGAAGATATATATTTTTAACACAGTTATAAAAAATAAACACAATGGTTTTTCGTGGAGATGAACAAACGAATTAGGGTATTTCTCTAGGGAAACATTTAAAAATAAAGAAACGACAAAAAAGTTAAACCTTTAAGATTCAATTACGCATTTTTTCCAGTGTAATATCAACATTTCTGAATACGCTGGGTTTAACTTATCCTAGCCTGAATTATTTTAGAAGTAAATTATCTAATCTCCTGTGTGTTCGGGTTATGTAGTTGCCAGATGTTGTAAGTCATAATTTTGCATACTAATTTTCTGACTTTTTCAACTTTCACGAATTAGCCATAGTGGCCATTGAATCTTTATGTATTCCATAATTAATAGTGTAAATTTTGCACAGCCCTTTTTAACATCGTGGACGTATGTACAAAAAAAGTTGCCAGTTACTATGTTAATGCATTTTAAGTAAAGCTTTTAAATAATCTACAGTTCTTACTCACTTATGTATATAGAATTCATGGAGCATACATCTAGAAATATTGATATTCATTTAACCCTCGGATACTGTATCGTCTGCAAGTGTGACTATTTCAGTGTTGCAGTGTTGAGTTTGTTGTTCCGTTCCCCTTGGGAATAATGTCGGTATCTTAATCTACAAAATGCTGATATCAATTTTATAAGTCAATCTAAATCCTTGAGTGCTTAATATGATGAATGATGAATTTTATCTACCTAAGTACCTTTTCCATTATCGGTGTAACGACTTTTTAACTTTACGTTGTGTTTCACTTTATTCCTCGGGTCAACTTTTAGTTTTAGTCTGTCAGCATATTTTACCAGACAGTATTGGCAAAACACCTTCAAGATGTCACGTTTTTAATTCAAATATACCAGTAATGATACTTATTTGCTAAGTATTAGCTTTTATGGAATGTATTTATTTAATTTTATTACCTATAATGAAACGATTTTATTTTCAATGGAATGTAAGCCATAGTTATTTCTTTTAAAGCCCTCTACGACCTATAGTTACTAGCTAATGTTTTATATTTACATTTATTTGAGCTTTTTTTTCATATCAACAAATTTATTTTAACTGCAAACGAATAAAAGTTTAGTTTGTAATATATAGGTTACATAAATTTTTATGGATCTTGTTACAGTTTACGTGAAATCGAAGGTTACATCTTAGGCCTAAAAGTAGGTGCCGTTAGTATTTATTTTTATTTTTTATTTCATGGTTACTTTAACTGTCAATAGATGGCAAATAACGTCGTCATCCCTAACAAAATTTTAAAAGGATAACGGACCTAAAATAAATTATGAAACGGACACGTTAAGTTTATTAGAACAAATTAAATATATATTATAAATATGAGCTTTTAATATATTATATTGTATTATGAACATGAGATTACAATATAATATATCAATCTAAGGTGACGATATCGAATGATATTTTATTTTAGTCTCGTTTCCCCTTCAGAAGTTGTTTAGATAGATAGATAGATATTTTTACTGACCACAATACAAAATAATATGAATTTTTACAAAAGAGTAATAGGTCCAAATTACAAAATAAAAAAGTACAGTAGATTTTGTACAATCTCTTATACAAAACTAAATGAATTTCAACTTACACATATATTGTACTAAAACTAAAATAAAACCAATTTAACCATACGCCATCAACAAGTTCCAGTAATTACATTTTACACATTATAATAACGTGATACATTCAATACAAGGAAAGAAGCTTATGTACAATTTTACATCCTACATCATAATCGGTTCTGGTCACTAGCAAGTCTAAAGCTGTGGTAACGTTATACGTCTGCCTGATCTGTAACGAAAGTGGGCAATTTTCAATGACATGAGTCTCTGTCAGGACCTCACCGCAAGAACACTACCTCTCATCCATCGGCAGACGGCCCCTACCTCTTCTGTTACACCGACCTGTCTCAACTGCCAATGAATGAGCACTCAACCGCATTCTTGTCCATGATACACGTTCTATTTCATTAAGTCTTGATTGGTTTGTATAAATGTCATGAACGACTAAATCTGGGTTAACAGTTTTATAGAACACAATCCTATTGGAATTGGAGTTTCTGACCTTTAATTGCAGTTCACATCCTTCCTCAATCCTCATCAGTATTATCAGAGATAAGGTTTCGTATATACCTCGAAACAGAGTCATTATAGTTCATCACTATTCGCATGGCGTGAATTAAAGGGTCATCATCCATATTATTTCTTTCAAGCCACATCTTTTTGAAGAATCTTCTTTGCCTCGATTTTATTAATGCCCTCATCGGCGGAAGTCCCAGTTCTACCATGCATACGTCATTATTGGTAGTTTTTCTGACCCCCAAAAGTTGTTTAATACACAATTTATACTGCTTTTTCGATGGGTTTAATATCACCATTTAGCCATGACACACATGAATATAATATAGTTGACATATAGCAGCATCAAAAATTTTCTTCTTAACTAAAAATGGCACATCCTTGTTTCTACTTATAAATGAAATAAATTCAGAGTATGACACATTTTACTTATTGCATGCTGCTTGATAGCTGTTGTGGGAGAACCATCATCCGTAAAAGGACTGCCTAGATAAATGTACTGATTACAGTAACTAATCACATCAGAATTACATATTATGGGTTCTTTGTCTTCCCTAGTACCATTAATCACCATAAATTTAGTTTTACTGTCATTAATAATCATCCCATAGGAATTACAAAATTCATACAAAATCCTTATTTTATGTTCCATACCATCCTTTGTAGTGGATAGGAGGACAGTGTCATCCATCATGACCATAATATGCAACCAAAGCAAGAAAACCATCCAATGGGCAATTACGTTTTATCATTTGTATCATGTCATTTACATATAAAACAAATAAAATACACGAGGTAGGTGAGCCTTGGCGCACACCAACAGTAGCAGCAAGGAGAGAGGTACCAATCACACTATTTGTGCAACGATATACAGCCACCAATGCCAAAAGCATAGTCATCCCACATCCCATTCGTTTTAGCACAGAAAATAACTTATGTCTAGGTACACAATCATAAGCTCTTCTAAAATCAACAAAGGTTACAAAAAGCTTCAATTTCTTCCTCCTAGCTACGTCCACCCAAGGTCCTTTAGATATACTCTGAGTATATTTAAAGGACATTGCGTCCACCAATAGCCTCAAAGTTACTATTTGCTCTACACATCCCCTCCCCTCTTGACTTCCTGCTTGCTCCCTACACGGCTTAAAACCACTGACTAAGACGAGCACATAAGAGCATATCGTAAATCTTAGCTATACTATTAATTACATTAATGCCTCTGTAATTACCGGCGAAGCCCTACTTCCTCGTTTGAATATTGTATGCATCTTGGCTGCTACCACTAAATGGGTAAGAACTAGACAAAAACAGATTATTAAATATGTAGCAATTAGCATGATCCACTCAAACGGTAACATTTTGAACAAACCTGGGGGTAGACCGTCAGGTCCACTGGCTTTATTGGGCTTTAACCTTTTTACCTGAGTCTGTACCTCAGCTGGAGTAATTGGATCGTCCAATACAGGTATAGTTACATCTGAATGAAAATCGTCTATATTAAGACTGTCTACATTAGGAGGGTTAAATATTTGCTCAAAATATTCTTTGAATTGCTCATCACTCGGCTTAGAGTCTGAATTACTTGGGTCCTCTATAATTTGACCTTTCCAATTAATTGCACCCCAGATCAGAGCCTGATCATTTTCCTCCAACAATCTATCCCATCTACTCTGGCAATTATTTATTAAAATTCCTTAAGGATTCTCATGAGATACACCAGTGGAGGCACAATCATATAGAGTATTGCTAAGGCGTAAGGCTGACAAATCTATATCCTCATCTCTATCTAGCTCTACTCTGTGGCCACTAAGCTTAGTCAGAAACACATCACCGTCTATCTTTTGAAACTGAATTACATCTGGCCGACGATAAGTGGCCGTGACGAAGTTCGAGTTGTCGGTAAAATGTTATCTTTCTTGAATTGAGTATTTGTGTAATGTTAATTTTGATTCAATCAAAGGTTACTGGTGACGAATTTATCGTTGAATTAAGTTGATAGCCACGACAGTGAAAGGTGTGTAAAGTCTACTCCTGACAAGTGAGTTAGGTAGTGTAAACAACCGCATGGACTGACTCAACTCACCGACGGTCACGGCTGGACACCTTCCGAAAAAGTACTTATAACGCGTCCTGACACCGGAGATGGCCATCAGTTGTTGGTGAGAGATGGAGCTAAAGACCTCTACTCTCCCTTCGAAGTAAGTATTTTGTCCAAAGTTTGAAATTAAGGCCAAATTTAAAGCATTAAACGGAGGGTAGTGAAAAGGGTGGCCAACGCAGTGCAAATCTCACCAAAACGCTTTCGAAATTTTTACTTACGCTTAAATATCTTAGAAGATTGACGCCATCTCGATGTTTGTGGAGTCGCTTGTGTCAACAAACTCCCCATTTCCTTTGATAAATCCGCACACCACCTGTACCCATAGACGCTGGGGCACTTTCATCACAACAATCGGAACACCGGTCACTGGGCACAACGTTTTTAAGTAAACAACTGTTTTGGTAGAAGACGACGACGAAGCGTGCACTAGATAATTATTTAAATAAATAGTCAAACATCAATATTTTACTTATTTATGATGATTAATATGAAAATATTCATTATTGAAAAAGTAACTCGATTCTGACTCAAATTTAAGTGATTATTTTTCGGAATTAGAATGTTTTAAGTCCTGTATTATGACGTCACGACATCTTGACTTTCGTACCTATTGTAAATGAATTGCTATACTCAACTTTCTTGCAGAACAGTTTACCAGTTATTCATACAGATTGTTATCAGCTATTCATGTAATTGTTATAATCGTAATGCGCATATATATCTTTATTATTTACTTTTTGGATATATGAAGATGTTTTACTGCCGGATTACCGCCGTAGTGTGACGCAATCGCTTTCGCTCCCTGAGCCTCTGTTCTGTTTTTTGTTTGCACCATATCAGAAATTAATGGGGCCGAATTTGCAATGACCAGAAAGTCGTTAAAGAGGAAAGTAGCATTGAGGAGCATATGTTTTGATTGAGAAAAATACAAATTTATTCAATAGCTAGCTTGTAAAAAATACTTGATTACAAAAAACTTGATTGACAACTAAGCAGCATACCTACTATGGGTTTCAGAGACAGTGCAAGCACGTTTTTTGGCAATATTTCTGTAACGAACACTCGTATCAGAACGAGATTTTGCCATAGTCTATTACACCCAGTGCCGTAATTTATAAGGGTGTCGTGAATCACTAACCGTAAAGAATAACGACACTTGTCCTTGTACCAAGAGACAAAAACTCCATTATCCAGAAATGGATACGAACACATGTAAAACGCTCCACCTACCCTCTCCCCCCCTCCACCGCCACCCCTGTCCTTCTTCCTTTCTTCACCTCCTTTTTCTCTCTCTCTCTCTCTCTCTCGTCTCTCTCTCTCTCCTCTCTCTCTGCGCCTCTCCGCTCTCTCTCTCTCTCTGTTGCCAATTGGTATGTGTTCACCCTCCAAACTGGGTATAAGACTTACACAAAATATAAGACTTACACAAAAACGTGGAAATTGGTGAAATTGCCTATGTATTGAAAGTATATACATAAATATTAAAGCAATTTTATCATTATAGCATTACTATGACAAATAGAGTTCATGGAAACAGTTTATGATAATGCATCGGTGTATGTGTGAAGCCCCACTAATGAGGCAACGATGATTTTGCCATTCTTAGCATGCAAATATTGAAAAGGTTACATTTATTTCTGGCATACAGTTGTTAAAAAAATCAAAATACTAATATAGACTTAAATCAATGAAAAGTGCTAGAAAAAAAAAAAATATATATATATATATATATATATATATATATATATATATATATATATATATATATATATATATATATATATCTATATATAATCACTAATCGTCGTCTGCTCCGAGATGGTTTTCGGCAGCCAGATGTACGACAAGGTTAGAAACATTGGATTGTATCTACTTTAGAAATATCTGTAATTTTGGGGGTAATTTGGTTGCAAAAAAGGGATAGACATGAATTAAATAAAATTTCTTAAATAACAAAGTAAAGTTAAACTAAATAATGAGTAAAGTAAACCAAATTAAGGGAATAAAGCCTTGTACCTCATAAACAGTGCCGTCGTCTGCTACTCGTAACTGTTTGTGGAGTAAGCGCTTAGGAACCAGGAACAGCACCGTGGTTCAAGTGCAATTTGGAGTGAATTAAGACCAATAATGTGTATAATTACAATCAAATAAGCACTGTGGAGTTTCAGTTGTGATGGCAGTAAGGATAAAACCACTGATTACAAGGTAAAAATGAATTCAGTTCAAACCATGACCCCGGGAATAACAAGTTTCATACTTTCACTAATATAGGCAACAAAATGTTGTTTTATTGTGCTGATTACAACTGCAATCTTGAGTAAGATCAATAAACTTTACATATATACGCTAACATTGTTCAAATGAGTGCTGGGAAGACTGGGAAAGATGGTGGACAGTCCGTGATTAGACCGGCCAGCCACACGATAGCCGCCATATTGGATTTCAAAACTGCCTTGAAAACATATCTTACGAAGAGCGTCACATGCTTATTTTAGTCGTGTGGGGCTTTCATATATCACATTATGTTGACGAAACTTCAATCTTTTGAATGGTATGCTTAGAGTTGTAATTGTATTCTTGTTTCACCAATTAAATATCGAGTGAATAAGACCCGGCCAGCGTGATGATGGTGGATCGTTCAGTGAGTGCATTTCGACCCCTCTTTGAAACGTACAGTTGTGAACCAACCACAAAGATTAAGGTTAGTCGTCGGACTTCATTGGAGTTTGCTATTTTATGAGTAACGGTTATGTTTCTACATTAGTTGCCACAAAGTCAACTTATACATGCTCTTAGTTCTTTGCTCGGAAGATTAAGATTTTAATGAGATGTGGAACTGGAGCTAAATCAGAGTTTAAAAAGTTGGACACCTAAGGAGAAAAAATTAAAGATAAAAATGAGAAAGGACTGTAGTAATACCCACCTTCATTACCATCTACTTTCTGCCATGCAAAGTACACTGTGAGTGGTATCCCTCTCAATGGCATTTACTTTCTTTTTCAGTCCTCAGATATGTAGATACAAGTTTTTTTTTTTTTTTTTTTTTTCTTCAAGTAAGTTGTAGGTTTTGATATTGTTGTAGAGCTGATCTTTCATGAGATGAAGCATTATCACTGTGCATAGGAATGGATTTTTTTTATTAGGCACTGTGTATCTCCCTCTCTCTCCCTCTACCTCTTTCGGTTTTATTAAACTCCGTTAACTGTTGAGCCTATCCTAATCTTCAGTGATCATGTCAAGTACATTCTTTTGCAGCTGTAATATATATGGAATTGTTTTATGCTGGAGGAGTATTGCATTAAAGATTTAACGTCATCACCAAGGAAATTTTGGTCCTATCAAGTAACCTTGAGCCCTGTCTCTCCTGCTTATCAAAATGAAGCCTTTCTTTAGGAGCACAGCCTAGTGACATTTTGTTGCCCAATGTACAGCATTTTTTACTGGATGAAAGTTTAAGATTACATTATTATTGATGTTCAGAGCATTTTTGTGTTTATGAAGTGTATTACAAGTTGTTTGGTTAAATGTTTAAAAGGATTGTGTCCATATGAAACTTACTGGGGTTAGTTTGGTACATTACTGTATTAGTTAAGAAATATTCTCAATTTTGCTTTTATTATGACTGTATGAATAACTACGTATAGTACGATTTTTCCTTGATTAGTAATTCCATTGGTCAGAATTCTAAGTGCATGAGGGTGGAGAATCAAGGGATTGTGAATAATGTAGTGGACAAATCTTATGAATATTTGCAGATAGGCTGCTAACTACATTTTGTGGGAAATGTTGCACACCTTAAACCAAAGCTAAGTCTTCTTAGAAATTAACCGTTTTTGTATATATATATATATATATATATATATATATATATATATATATATATATATATATATGCAAAGAGCTATAAAGCAAATTAGAGCAGTAGAATCCTTTTATCCTTCAAACTATTTAACAAAATAAGTGATTACTGTACTTGAAGAATTTCAGACAAATAGATGGGTGACACATTATAAACTTTGATGGTACTTCTATAAAATAGTGAAATGGGTATCCTAGCACCCATGCATATTACAAACATACACTTCTGAAGGAACATAACTGCTAACACAGTCAATAGAGTACTAGATGCCAACAATTAAGACATGTAAACTTTGATGATTACTTGATTTCAAGATTAGCCAGGCCTTTCTTAAAGAATCAAGTCAATAAGAGCTGGAAATTACTGAGGGCTTAACCAGTGACCTACTTTCAGGTTGAGCCCTACCTGTAATGAATTCCAGAGCAGCGCTTAGGTTATACTAAGAGGTTATGTTGAGACTCTTGATCAAGACTCATGCCAAGACGATGACAAGCATTCTAGACAAATTTGGAACAGGTGGCGCAAGACAAAACAATACAGCACACTCTCCAGGAATAAGTTTCCACTACCACAATCATTGCTGGTACATCAGGCTTCTAAAATGTATGAGAAAATCGGCTCCTTCCAGATCCTACTGGTAGAAAGAAGGATTAAGAAACTCCTGCAGGTGGTTTCCGTCGGAGTCTAAGATTGAGATAACTGGCTGTCGGACTGCTGCTGCTCACACCATCTTAACTGAAGTCAATATTTTTGACGGCTAAGCTACGAGTAACGAGTACAAATGTCTGTTTGAAAATGTGTCGTGGGGAAATTAACACAAGCAACAAGTACTACTTAATAAATGTAGGAATTTAGCTATTTTGTGTCTTAAACATATAAAATAGACTTATTAATGCATCATATATATAATAACAATTTTCCTTTAACAATAACAATAATTATAATATTTCAGACACAATCATCTTGCCTTTTATTTTCCAGACTGAAGTTTACGCAAAGAATCAAATCCCACTTTTTTTTATTAGTGAATTAGCATTATAATCAGTCTATCATACTAATAGTAATTATGATTTTGAATGAGTAGCGTTTCGTTTAGATTCTTATAAAACGGTACTCTAGATATTCAATCAATGTCGAAACATCCTGATTTTTCTATGTTGCTCTTGGTAATGAGGACTTAGGTGTAAGATGCTAGGAACCTTTTTATATGTAGTTTGTGCTTATTTTAATACATTATTTGCATGTTGCACAATTTCGCTTGTTCTCTTCTCTACAGAAAATCATCTGCAATCGGTAGGCTGATCCAGCTGAAATTCTGGGGCGGTGCAGTGCTTGCTGCAATTCTATAACAATTCTCAGGTCACCTTATACAATATCTCAAGGTTCAAATGCAAGATGACCTCAAGATCTAACATGCACAAAGGAAAATCAGCCAAGCAATCTCTGATACCCCAGGATTTTTATGTGCTTAGATTTATATGAATCTCAACCTATATTTTATTGAGCTATTTGCGTACTTAACTTCACGGGAAGGTAATTCTTATTGTTTTAGGATACATATTAATCTTAATATGTTATCTATGTGTTAGGTGAATGCATATAAATACTTGGGTTTAGTTACGACACATCATGAAAGCTCAGCTGTCAGCTTGGTTATGACTAAAGAATCAACCATTTCTAGTCCAGATCATCAGACCAAACTTTCACAAGTTAGTCCATCAAATCAAGTCAGTTATGTATATGTTGATGCATATCATTGGCAATTTTAACTTTTGAGATTGTTATGAATGGCGGCCCTCTGCTAAAATGCCGCCTTTTTTTTAGGAGCATTCCACAGAAAGTACCTTCTTCACTTTAAAATGACACTGGATTGAGTACCATAGCATGAACATCAGCTTCACAGTCAGTTTACAAAGTAAATTTTCAACATTTTGCAGCTGTGAATATAGTAATGAATATTTGCAATTACTGCACTTGTATTTCTTTATGGTTTTTATTTACTATTTTAACAAAGTATAAGAGTTATCATACATTATTACTCTCTTTCAAAGATAACCTTCCTCAGAGGGTGAGAATAGGCTAAAGGAAAATTTAATCTTTGTCCTTTAGGATAAACTGTAAATGTCCAAGGCTTATTTCAGAGGACCTTTAGGATAAACGTAAAGTCCAAAGCATATTTTCAGAGCCTTTAGGTACAAACTGTAAATGTCCAAGCAAGGCTTATTTCAGAGGACCTTTAGGATAAACTGTAAATGTCCAAGGCTTATTTCAGAGGACCTCTAGGATAAACTGTAAATGTCCAAGGCTTATTTCAGAGGACCTTTAGGATAAACTGTAAATGTCCAAGGCTTATTTCAGAGGACCTTTAGGATAAACTGTAAATGTCCAAGCAAGGCTTATTTCAGAGGACCTTTAGGATAAACTGTATGTCAGCACCTTTAGGATAAACTGTAAATGTCCAAGGCTTAATTTCAGAGGAACCTTTAGGATAAACTGTAAATGTCCAAGCAATTTTTTCAGAGGACCTTTCATGAGGACCTTTAGGATAAACTGTAAATGTCCAAGAGGTTGGATAAACTAAATCAGATTTCAGACCTTTAGGATAAACTGTACATGTCCAAGGATGTGGCTTATTTACAGGAGGACCCTTTAGGATTAAACTGTAAATGTCCAAAGCATATTTCAGAGGACCTTTAGGATAAACTGTAAATGTCCAAGGCTTATTTCAGAGGACCTTTAGGATAAACTGTAAATGTCCAAAGCATATTTCAGAGGACCTTTAGGATAAACTGTAAATGTCCAAGGCTTATTTCAGAGGACCTTTAGGATAAACTGTAAATGTCCAAGGCTTATTTCTGAGGACTTTGGGATCCTTAGATACGTAAATGTCCAAGGCTTATTCAGGAGGAAACCTATAGGGATAAACTGTAAATGTCCAAGGCTTATTTCAGAGGAAAAAATGGCATTTTTGACCCTTGAAGTTGTAATACAGTACATAGTGGTTGGTATGGTATTAGTGTCCCACCTCGGTGGTCGCGGGTTCGATTCTCGGCCATTCCATCGAGGAGCGAGAGATGTGTATTTCTGGTGATAGAAGTTCACTCTCGACGTGGTTCGGAAGTCACGTAAAGCCGTTGATCCCGTTGCTGAATAACCACTGGTTCCATGCAACGTAAAAACACCATACAAACAAAGTACATACAGTTCTTGGAGTTTATGACTGCTTAATGGATGATAGTTGATTAGTTATGAAGAATTGATTGTATTGATGTTTTGTTTAATTCTTTGTGACAGCCAGGGATAGTCGGGTGACACTGAACCTACAAGGCATTAACTTATGCAAGGCTGATAGTATTTTTTTGTCATAACAAATGATAGTTGTTCAATGTGCAGTATGTATCTTAGAGATATCTTTTTTAATAGCTTTTTATCTTGGTAGCATCTGGAGTCAAAGCATCTCTTATACTCCTCCAACGAGCTGTAATCCCTATCTTGTTCAGGTACTGAGTTATATCAGAGGTAATTTACAATAAATTCATTAATAGAGTCTAGGTCTTGCACTATGATAATATTAAGTAAGCACTGTTACTTATATACCCGGCTAATTAGACATGTTACGTGATAACATGTTTTAACACAGGGGATATCACAGCTTGCAGTGTTCAAATGTTTGCATTCCAGGACAAGAAATATTTCAGTTTAGTTTACTATTTTGACCTCAATTTGTTACCAGACTAAGAATTTGTCACATTTAGGGATTAAACAATAGTCTATTCATTTTTTACATAGTTTTCCTTGACAATAATGCTTGGCTTAAATCTATACCTATTTTATGAATAATGTTTAGTACTGGTGAGTACCTACTAATTAAGAGCATAATGTGTTGCATAAGTACATTTCAACACTGCTGACGTTCCAATTTGAAATTGTTACTTTATGAACTTTTGTATTTTGGACAAAGGCATTATGAATATGAATTAAGCAAGCCCAATGCCAGACATAATACAAATCAATAATAAACTCAATTATGAAAACGGCCTGTACTTGAAAATGCTATTTTCGTAGGTATAGTTACTAGAAAAATTAAAATCATTATGAGAACTAGCCAATATTTTTCACTTAGCATTAAAGGTTTATATGACCTTTTTTTGTTATCTTAAAAAAGAAAATTATCATTTTTGTGGACTTCTTAGTTGTTAGGATAGCTGTATGCTACATCTCTTTTCTTGTGGGTTTTTCATGGGGTTGTTTTTTCATGGAAGGTGCAAATTACAGAGACAGAGTTAAAGAAGTCGAACAGCAAAATGGTAAGAGATTAAATTGTCTGCATTGGGCAGCATCTAATAAATCTGGGACAGAACTATAAATAATTAAAAATCTCAATTACAAGGGCACAAGTAATGTCCTTTAAGGTCCACAGTAATATATCTGATGGTAGCAGTTGTCAAAGTTTACAAAACTATAAAAGCATTCAAACCCTTCCCTGGGTTCATCTTCAGTTCAAATGAGTTGAATTTTATAGTTTTATGAAGTTTTACAACTGCTACAATCAGATATATAGGTATTACTGTGGAATTTAAAGAACAAAAATTAATGAATTCTTTCTTCTCCTTCTAGCTATCTTAGCCTTCCATCCAGAATAGACTTCCCACTCTTTACAAACTTGAAGACACAAACTAACTATTCATGGGCATTCCATCTGTCTCCTGTACAATCTTGGTACCTGTAAACACTACAGTTTCATAGTTAAACTTGGAAGCTGCAGAATTGTTTACTTTTTGCACTGTAAAAGAAGATGTAATCATTTTAACACTTGTCAGCAGGAGACTTCGATGCTTTGTGCTGTAGTTGAAGTTCTACCCTTATTTCAAAAATGTGTCATCTCTCCGTAGGAGTAGTTCCATCTGTACATTTCACTTGGTGCACTTTTAACATTAATGAAGGGTGTTATATTGTACCTTCAGCTGCTGATTGGACCTACAATTTTTCCTTTTACCTCCATTACCATCTCCTTTTTTTTTTTGCATCTTTCTCTTCAAAATTTATCTTTTTCCTTAGAGCAGGCATTGGGTTTGTTTCAACTTGAGGTTCTTGTACTTCATCTCACTTATTTTCTGGGGGTCTTTATCATGGAAACCAACAACTCCATCTTTTTTAGCCCAAATTGATTCATTTTGTTTGTATCTCCTTTATTGATTTACTGAAACATTACTGCACTTTTGACATGCTTTGCTGGTGAATTCTCTTACACTTTATATGCTGTCGTGAAGCTGTTTTATGCACACTACATACCGTGAAGATGCTCGTGCCAATTCTTACTAACATGGGTAGGAAGTACCTCAAGCTGATCTTGCTCACAGTTAATGCTTGCTCTCATTACACTTACTCTTTATAGTCTTACCTGTGTAATTCTTCCATGATCAAAGATATTGGGTGTCCTGGGTTAAGATAAAGCTTTGGGTGTAAAGTTATTGGGGTTTGTCAATGATTTTCTTCAGTTAGTTTTAAAGTATGTTTCCATAAATTTTGTGCAATTAATGTTTTTGCCTCAATTTAATTACAGTAGTGCATTTTATCTTGTCATATTTCTTAAGAAGGGAGAAATCTAATGTTGACAAAGTGAGGAATAGAGTAGTATCTCCAAAGATTACTTATAAACCTGGCAGTTGAACAAAAACTTAATTATTGCTTGTTATTCAAGGGACATAAGCTGAATTACAGAAGACAAGACCTCATATAAGTACATACTGTATCGATAGAAAAATGCAAAGATTTAAAATAAAATAACTGGAGTCAGCATTTCAGTGACTCAAGGAGAGATTTGTTCTCAGCGGTAGTTATTTTGTCAAGTGTCGTTTTGAGACTTGCAAAAAGGCGTTTTCTAAGATAACAGCTAATTACTGAAATAGGAAGAGTCCTTACTTCTTTAGTGCTTTTCCAGGTGTATCCCAGTTCTCTGTTACTGTTTAAGAACGAAGTCGTGAAGAGAAAACGAATTATACACAGAAGCTCTAAGGGAGTTGGTTAGGTTACTACTGAGATAAGCCTTAATGTATGTTGTCTTATGATCTGGTGTAGCCAAAGGTTATTACTTCCAGGATTTTGTGTTAGATTGTATACATAATGACCAAAAACATCTAAGTTAATTTCTCTCTGAATAACATGTTTGAAAATTACCAGTGTTAAACATACAATTTAGGCATTAAGTTTTTAGTTTTTAAATTTTGTTTTCAATTTTCATTGTGATTTCATGGAGAACTTTTTCTCATGTCTTGTAACAGAAAATGAGTCTTAACATTTAATCTCGTAAAAAGTCAAGGGACAGTTGGCAAAGGACTTGGTTATAATGAATATTTGTTTTAATGTACGTATTAGCCACTGAATAGGTGGCTTTGTAGCTGACGATTCGTCCCGTAAGGTCTGTGCATAGATTAACTTTTAATTATTAGTCAGTATTTTTATATGATTCTTGGTCTTCAGAGAGACAATATAATGTATAAATGCTCCATATGAATGACTTCGTATGCTTTTTTTAATCTTCACAGGTTTTAATCCTTAATTGTCATATTTAAATATTGATTTTAATGGTTAGACTAAATATTTTCAGTTAGTACTTGTTTCCTGAAAACTTAGTCAGTATGGTGATGCCATTTGAAAAATTTGATCTTGTAAAGTATTATTTGCTGAGATCAAAAAGCTTATTTTCTTAAACAGAGTTTATTTTTGCTGAAGTTGAGATTGTCTGAGTGTAGCACATACTGGTTTTTGTAAAGGTAATTTACATGAAGCTCTTTTAAGAATGATTGTTAAGTATTGGCTATATTTCGTATTCTTAAAAGGTATACGTAAATTTGATACAGATAAGAAACTTAGAAAGTCATCTTCCTTTCTTGGGGCTTAAACGCCTTCTCATCTCAGGCTGACATTTCATTCGTGTATATGACATAGTTAGGAGGGATAAATACCACGATGGCCACTTAGAAATCTCTGTGATAAGTAATTACAAACTTTAACATAGCCAATAATTGGACATAAAAGGGTGTACTTGTGCATCTTGGAGGAATTCTGATAGAAGTCTTTGGTCTAGACTGGCTAGAAACAAACCTATCAGATAAAATTAACTAGATATTTAATAATCTAGGCTTTTTTATAAGTTGAAAATGGCATTATGCTGTCACTGAATATTATCCCAAAAATATATGATGTAGGTTTGTGGCTCTACAGGAATTCAGATTTTAATAATTGCAAAATCTGAATTTTAAAACTATGGTTTTATGTGTGCCTTAATAGGGTGAGGAAACTGTCCTAATTTTTAGGTTATCTGTCTAATTAAAAATCTAACTAATATGAAAGTATTCCAGATGAAAAACTGGGCAAAATTGTTATGAAGTAGAAGCTATGGAGAGGTTAGTGGTTATTTCTTTTCCTAAGTTGCACAAATATTTAATGCCAGTTTTGAGATTTTGTGTTAGTTTATGATAGGTAATTGTTTCCAAGTGTTGACAGGATTCCTGTGAAGGTTAGTTGGCTGTGAAAGTATTATAATGGTTAACTGAAGTAGGTAAATGCATATAATTGTAAAATGCTACATGGCCCTATGTTATCACATGCTGCTAGTACTGTACTTGATGATTTTAGGAATTTCCAGGTGTTGTAAAATTTTATATGAAGTTTGAATTTTTAACTATCAATGGTAATGCGTGGGCATAAAAATGGTAAAGCTTTTCCAGTGCTGTAAAGTTGTCTTGGAAAGCCTCTCTGAAATATGGCAGTCATATAAATTCCCTGAAGCTGAATTTCGATTTTATGGACAAAGTACCAGATTTAAGCAGCTTAATTTGAAACGGATCAGGATGTTTGTTATGATTTTATCAGATTTATATTGATGAATTGCACCTTTCAAGCTGTCAGCGAGTTTATGTAGAGGTGTGAGGTTTTCTCAGTTTTGATTTTTGAGAATCGTGTACAAAACTAACATCATAGTGGCATGCAGAAATCGTACTAATGTTGTCGTAGTCTAGGATTAATAGAAGTCTTTTTCATGATATTTAATTGGGTTTATTAAATGAGTTATTTTTTTCTTTTTTTGCCCATAATGTTTTTATGTTACAGTTTTCTCATAATGGTATAAGAGAAGTTAAAAATGAAGTCTGGTGTGTATAGTGGACCATATTCCCAATATTATACTTAGTACTATAGTTTTTGGAAGCATCAGGGAGAGCTTGTAATTAATGTGATATTTGTTCATGCTTGTATATTTTAGGCCATAGAAGTTTTCTTGATACATACCTGGTTTGTGATTCATAAAGGGATTCCATAATGACATTTTTTATTATATAACAGGCATTGCTCTTTGATAGTATGTATTTCATAAATTGTTTGCTTGTGGTCTAGTTTTCCACCAAGGAAAATGTTGCTTATATTAGTTAAGGATGGGATTTAAACAAATTTTTTTTTAGATATGGTAATCAGATATTATTTAGTGACTAGGAATTTGAACAATGGATTTGGTACTCTACAATTTTTAGAAGACAGTGGATTTGTTTTTCAGCAGTCTCTCTATGACGAAGGATTTGGTATTTAGCAATGTGATGATGAATGGAGCTTGGAATTAGGAAATTTGATGACTGAAGTTTGGTACTCAGAAGTTTGTGAGGTCTGTGAATTTTGGTATTCAGAAGTTAATTCATAGCTGTGGAATTTGGAATGTCTGATGGTTTATAACAGCAATGATTGACATCCTGTTTTAGTGTAGTTTGAGGTTCGGTTTGTTTGCTGTTCTTTAGAGTAATCTGGACTCCAAGCATTATGCTTTATTTGATGTGTTTATATGATTATGTATTCATCATCATCAATATTGAGTTCATGATACAAAATTTACAGTGAAGGATGCTCGAACATTATTAGCTGGGATTCAGCCTTATTGTACAGTTCAGAAAGTCTCTGTGAAGTTTGTGATTTTAGGAAGTCTTTGTTATTGTTAGATTTGAGAAAGTGCCATTTTGTGATATTTCTGCCTTCAGGGAAGCTGCTGGTCTAAGATTTGTGGATTTAGAGAGTAAGCCTGTCTGATATACTTTGACTTTTGTAGAAGTATATGTAAATATTTTGTATTCAGGAAGTTTTATATTGTGATACTATATATCTGCAAAAAGTCCTATTTTGCCAGACACCTATACATTAGAAAACCTGTTAAATTGCTATACTTTAGCTTTCAGGAGGTCTGTCAGTTCATGATACTTTCTCCTTCAGAAAGTCTTAGTTTTTCATTTTATTTTTATATTTGCATTGAGGAAGTGTTGTTTTGTGAGAGAAGCAAAACTCCAGAGTATTGTTAGTTTGTAATACATTTTCATTTACAGTGCTGGTAATGCATTTGGCTTCAGAAAATCATACTTTGTGTCCTTTGGCTAGGTTTATAAGAGTTTGTACTTAGAAAGTGATGGTTTGCATATTTTTTTTCAAAGAAAGTGTTAGTCTGTGTGTGTAGCTTAGAATGTCTGTTAGTCTGTAAGTTATTTTGCATAATGTCTATTCATGAGATTTTGACTTAGTATGTCCTCTAACTTGTGAATTATATGCTCAGAAAATCTGCTAGTTCATGAATATTTTACTGAGAAATTCAGTTAGTCAAGTGAGTCTCTGTAAGGAGAGAGTCTGTTCATGAGGTAACTTCCATGAGAACTTTAGGGTATTGGAAGTTCATGAGATTTTCTCTTTTTGTGTTGCAAACCACTAGGACCCAGTTGAGGCTCATTGGGATCACCTTCAGTGGACCCTGCTTCTGGTTCATTTAATTTTTTTTCTTTTAACAAAGGCAAGTCTGCCTTTGCCTTCTTTTGAGAGGGTTCCTGAAGTAGGAAATGCCTTTGTCATCTGTGTGGTTTGTGCACTAGAAAATCAATTCCTTGTCTGGGTTTTTTGCTCTTAAAAAACATGTTACTTGTTTCCAGTGCCGAAAGCATCTCCTTGATGTCTGCTGTAGGAATCTCTGTGGAGCCACATTCCCCCTCCTCTTCCTCAGATTTGTGCTTCTTTTTCATCCCTTAGTTTGGCGTGATCCAACTCCTGTAACTCTTCAGTTGCCAGCTCAACACCATGCTCCTTTGCCAATTCTTCAACATCTGTGTCCACCTCCAGCCCCAGGAAGTCACTTATTGCAACAATTTCTTCAATGGCAGGTCATTTTGAGGGGCTGGAAGGTCATTTTCAAAGCCGTCAAAATCCTCTTGTTGGGTTATTGATGGCATTTTTTCCCAAACAAACCAATTTCATCACATTTGAAGCCTGGTTTGGACAAAGTTTGAGGCGAGGTACGATCTGTTCAAATTTTTCTACGACCCTCGGCAGCCTTGATGTCGGCTCTTGCTCCCTTGCCATACCTACTAACACTGAATGCCACTTAATTTTTTAAAGTCTTGAAACCATCCTCTACTGGCCCTGAACTCATGATCAGCATTGTACTCAGAATAACTGTCAATGATATCACCGTCAATCGCCTTAGCCTTCTGGCATATTATCATTTCTGATATGCTATTACCAGTAGCTTGTCTTTCTTTCTTTTACCCAGATTAATAAGAGCTTTTCCACTGCATCCTCTGCAAGTAATTGTTTTTGGAAATAATAGAGATACCTTTGAAACACTGCTTTTATTTATTATTTTATTTTATTTTATTTTATTTTTGAGGATGGTTCATATGGTCGATGAACTCATTTTATATGTGCTATAAAGGTCGGCAACACGAACACCTCTTCCGTGTTTTTCGATAATTTCATTCTTTCAATGGTAATCACCCCACTGAACCTTCTTGGATTTTGAAGGATCAGTTGACTTGTGCGATGCATGGGTATTTATCAAAACTTAATAACTTTTACAAAAATAACAGCCCAAGAATCACACAATGTATCAATGTGATATGTACAACGCAAGCTACCACGCAAAAATGACCTTGTGGATGTATTGTTTACACTTGTTGCAATGCACTGCAGAGGTGAACTTGGTGGTCGTGGCAACAAAATTTTTATTAAATAAAAGCCACTCTTGGGTACAGGTGCAACTGTATGTATTTGGATGTGGAGAGGTCTCTGTAGAGAAAGTCTATTCTGGGTAGTTTATTTTATGTACATTCTTTGTTGACATTTATTCAGCTGGGACGTATATTGTCGCATGATGAGTCAACAAGCTTTTAGTAAAGAAGTTGCTTAGTTTGTGGTATGTATACAAAGTGTTAACATTGTGGCATGTATACAAAGTGTTAGCATACAAGATTTATTTCTTTGTTCAGAAAGTGGAAATAGTTAATTTGGAGTGGTATCTTTTATGCTTAGAAAGTGTAGTTCAAGTTGTTAAATTTTTGCCCAGAAGCTCATACGAAAACTTTTGTGTGAGTGTGTGTGTAATAGCATCGTGAAAAATATAGGTTTAGGTATTATCTCGGAAATTTTGAATGCATAAAGTGATTGTATAAAGAATTTGGAGGTTAGTAGAGGAAATACACTAGTTCCTAAAACATTAACAAACAAATGTTTATCTGGAATAAGATGAAAAATCACAAAAATTGGCACAGCACTTCATATTATTAAGCCTCGGCACTATTTGTAAAAGTAAATATTGGGTAAAATGCCATGAATTTAAAGTTATATAAATAGTCTGTTATATTTATTGAAGAAATAAGATTTTAAGAGTCCTTAATGCTGATCAGAAAAACTGGAATACATTTTTGTGAAATTTAGGTTTTTTTTAGAATTTTGAGTTAAGAATATCTTAATTAAAAGCGGTGAACTTTAAGTCTTATCAGCATTCATTGGTCATGAACTTAGAAATGTATGTCTGTGCTCTTACAACCGAGACATAGTGGGCAGTTTGACTGCAATTTTCATTTTTATCCCAGGCCTAATAGTCAGTACGAAGCATCAGTTTCCAAGTTCCAGGGAATAATATAAAAATAGCCTCTTTATTTGTTGGCTTGTTCTGTTAAGCAACATGACACTGAAATTTTAGTCTTGTATATTTGTGCTAGGGAGCAATAAAAAGCAGTATTTTTTATTTGTAGACCTGTGGTAGTGAGCATTATGACACTGCAGGTTTTAGTCATGTTGCTTGGTTTAGTAAACAAAATAGCTTTTATAGTTTTGCAACCCATTTTGATAAGCAATACAAATGGCAAGTTTTATATTCATATATTTATTGAGTATAATTTGTCACCACAGTTCTTATAGGCTTGTAGTTCTGTTCTAAGGAGCAAAATGAAATGTATAGGTATTGTAAAAACTTAGGCAAAAACAAAATTGACCTGAAATCCTAGCTTGAAAATGCCCTAAGAAATGTCTGCGTCAGGTGTTAGGTATTTCTCTCTCATGACTTGGCAATGGGATGGTTTTGTAATACACTCACACAGAACCTAAAGTGGCTTGGTGGTCCACGTGTACGGTGAAGGTTGACGTTAGTCCGACCTGCTGTCCTGCTGGGGGAGGAAGAACGGGTCAGGAGGATAGTAGCTTTGCACATCTTTGACCATTTACCCGACTCAATCACTTACATTGAATGGTGTTGGGTCATAAGATGATTTATTAGGTGTTTGGGTCGCTTGTCTGCTTTTGAAAGAAGTATATGTCTATTGTGTGTGTGTAATTAATTGCTTTGTTACAAAGACTAGAGGGAGACTTGTAATAAAGGTAAAGTTATAAAAACATTTGTCTAATTTCATTCTTGTAAAGTTCGTGTATATCAGTTTTAGTTGTCAGTTTTTATACTGATTTCCTGTTAATTGGCTGCTTATGTGAAAATTTGATGATCTTGTGAATCAGTATGTGCACAGTAGGTTTTACTCGGCTATAATATAGTTTTCAATTAAGGTTGATATATGCACAGTATATTCAGCAGAATATGTAATGTAATATTTAATAGGCTTTTCAAAAAGTACTAGTAAAGTGGTTCAAGCACAGTTAAAATAATTTACAGTAGATAACTTTTAACCTTCATACGTAACACTGCATATGAAAATAAAATTAAAATCAATCATTAATTGAAAGGTTGATTGGTATATAATGTTTTCAATTCCTACGTAGCTGTGCTTTACCAGTTGTAATTAAATTCACAGGCATCAAACATATAAACGAAACCTAGTGCTAAAAGTTTGGAGTTTAAAGAATATTGAATGACAGCATTTTAAGAATCAAAGCAATCGAAGTCATTCATTGGGTAGTTTTATTGTCGTGATGTCACTTTCTAATCAAGCTGACAGTGACGGCTGCTTGTCGAAAATCTTAGGCTAGTCAGTGGAAAACAGGAAACAAAATATTCTTACTTATTAATAAGTAAATTAACATTTAAAAGCTAAGTTAATCATTCGGTCACAAAATATTCTTACTTATTAATATATTAATAAGTAAATTAACCCTTAAAAGCTAAGTTAATCATTCGGTCAGCTACAAAATTTATCACGATGGCTAAAACCTGCGAGAAAATATTTGTTGCAGTCAAGTGTTGATTGCTAACTGTTCCTTGGTTTTCTATGATGGTAGATGAGACCTGTTTTCTTTATTAAGACAACGAAGCCGTTCGGGAACTACAATGAAAACTGACAACACCAACAAAAGTCTGTGTATGTTTAACCTGCGTAGATTCATTCTTGTGATTTATTGAGGAACCTGGCTGGAGTTTTATGGTCATTATGCATTAATAGTACACGAAATCCTCGTTGTAAAATCCTAAGATACCCTATTTCATAAGATGCTCTAAGTCATGCAGATAATCATTAGCCTATGTACAATGCCATAAGACTGAACGTGAAAAAAATAAAAACATCTCAAGTGTAGCCCTACCCCCTACCCATGTTAGGCTCAAAACATGACTCGTTTTCTCCGATGTAGTTCTTTGGGAGACAGAGAATGGGAAAAACATTTTGAAAAGCACGAGTAGTATTGGCTTTTCCTACCTCGGTAGTAAGCTTAGGAAACATCTCTAAACCAGGCACCTGACGAAGTCTGCCGAGGACAACTCTACTTGGGTTGTGTAATTTGGCTTCAGAGGAAAAAATATTGTACTTGGAGTTGAATAAAAGCTAGTTTTAGTAATCATAATTTTATTATCCTTTAACAAATTAGAGCATACATAATTTTTGACAGCAGGTATTTTGTGATTTACCATTCACCCGTTATGGACGATATTCTAGTCGACTAGAATTGTACGCAACCTTTAGAATGTACCAATGACAAATATATTTCATAATTTTTGTTATAACCTTGCTACAGCAGCGGGATAAAATTTTTCTCGAAAAATGAAGATTAACTCTACGGTTTTCTATGTTTTTTTTTTTTTTTTTTTTTTTTTTTTTTTTTTTTTTTTTTTTTTAGACTGCCAATTTAATGGGGGCAAAAGCCTACAGAAAAACTTTTGACCATTTTGTATCGGTACTTCATTAAAGAAAACTGGTACAAACTTTTCATCAATAACTACATTAGAATCCACGGCATTTCATATACGATCTTGCACATTTGTAGTATGGAATTTCGTTAGTTAACATCAAGGTAGGTACATTTTTGAGGTCTCAAACATTAATTTTGAATAAACTTAAATATCACCTTTACATTTTACTGGTTTTTGTTTGTTTGTATGGTGTTTTACGTTGCATGGATCCAGTGGTTATTCAGCAACGGTACCAACAGCTCTAGCCAAATGACTTTCGAACCACGAGTGTGGACTTCTATCACCAGAAATACACCACACACACACTTCGAGCCTTTGTGCGATTAGATTAGATTATAGAATTTTTCTTTGAGCACTGCTTCCCCTCCAACTGGCAACACTTTCTCAGGCAGTCTCATAAGAAAGATATATATATTAGGAAATTAAAGGCCTGTTCACATGACCGGCGGACCTCCCCTCTAACGGGCACACTTGACAGGCAAACCGTCATATAGCCCGATGAGTCTTAGCAAAATCACCATGGTTTGAGCTTCGACCCTGGCAGACGTACGTTAACCATATACATTTCTTATATTGAGCCATTCTTTGCACCATATTCTCTTCTTTTTCATAGCACACAAAGCAATTATCATGCAACACAATATGTTTATCGTACTGCATTGAACACACTACTGGCATCGACGGGCATGCCCACCTCTCCATCACCTCGCCCGTGTGGACAACATTCACGCATTAGCCCGCCAGAATTTGCCCGTCAACCCCGGAACAAGCCGATCAGGCCCGCTCGTGTGGACAGGCCTTTAGGGACAAGCCCATGCACAGGGACCTATTGAAGATAATGAAATTTAGGGACAAACGCAAGCACTTTTGGTATTCAGCACAGGGTAGAACTGTTGGTCAGTTTTTGTTTGTTTGTATGGTGTTTTGAAGTTACTTTGATCAGAGAGAGAATCCTGTTTTTCTGTAAAGCGAGAGGGAAACAATAGAATATTTTCAATTAAAAATGTAAAACCATTGCAGTTGCACTAAGAAACAATTGATAGGAGTAAGTTGGAAGACAGGTTGAGGACAAAAACGTGAATAGCAATATAGTAAAAGGAATGAAAGTAACGCCTATAGTAAACTGATGGCAACACTGCCCTTAGGGGAGGAAGGGGTAGGAAAATTCAAGTAGCCAGAAAGTAACACATCATGGGGAAATCTACTTCTGGTTAGGACAGTTATCTATTATCTTCACAAATTAATTTAGCACTTGAAGCTATGAGCAACAAACCAATTAATCAAATATGAAGAAAAGATCCAAAGGTGATGATATGCAACAATTCAGTACTGCGGTTACCTGACAGCACGGCCTACAAAGAATGACTTCTCTGATCTACACAAGCAAAGTTTATTCACCGCTGGACGGGGAGTTAATCTGAGACACGAGGAGTAACAAGAATCTTAAGGCCTGTCCACACGAGCGGGCCTGATCGGCGTGCTCCGGGGTTGACGGGCAAATTCCGACGGGCTTACCCGTGAATGTTGTCCACACGGGTGAGACGACGGAGAGGTGGGCGTGCCCGACAAAGAAGAAGGTTTTGTGTAGCATGATAATTGCTTTGTGTGTGATGAAAAAGAAGAAAAATAAGAGAACATGGTGCAAAGAATGGCTCGGTAAAAGAAATGTATACGTTTATTGTATCTGCCAGGGTCGAAGCCCAAGCCATCGGGCACCACCATGGTGATTTTGCTACAAGACCCATCGGGCAATTTGACGGTTTGCCCGTTAAGGTGCGTCCACACGGTTGAACAATGTCCGACGGACAAATAATGTTACCATATCATAGGCGAAGCAGGATGACGTCGCCGTAGGCGTTGAAACGATGGACGTAGATCTGGTAACAAACAGTGGTACCAGATGAGGTTGTAAATCACTGTTTTTACTCTGCACACAAGGCAAAGACCGGCAGACAATTGTTAATTGGTAACATTGGTTGTCCGTCGGACATTGTTCGACCGTGTGATCGCACCTTTAGAGGGGAGGTCCGCCGATCAGGCCCGGTCGTGTGGACAGGCCTTTAGGTAGAAAGCTGAGGCAACCACACAAAAACTCAATCATGTTTAGTTAGGTTAGTATATTCTCCTTTCCAAGGACTGTTAATGGCTCCAAAGAACAGACGGCCAAATTTGCAAAATATTCCAAACTTAAGACAACTTTCTACACCGAGGAAAGAGGCTGTACTGCATACATGCATGTCAGGCCTTCCAACAAGAATGGAAATTTAATCATAGCATAAATTACATCGAATGTACAAGCTAATTTGAAGCTCCTGCAAGCAAGTCTTAGCAACTGTCACATGCCAAAAACATGAAAACCGGCAAATTTCCTTGCTAGGTAATTAAAGGTGAAATACAGAATTCAACTGCTCTTACCTGTCAAGACACGTAAAACCTGCTTTGAGAGAGAGAGAGAGAGAGAGAGAGAGAGAGAGAGAGAGAATGGGTTAACAAAACACACAAGTACTTTATTTGAAAAAACATCAAATGCCATAACTAGTCAAAATAAAAAAATAAAAGGGGTGGGGGAGCCAAAAGCTCTAGACTCTTAAAGCACACCTTTTCCTAGTTTTCAAATGAATTTATGTAAATTCATGACACTATAATTACAAAGAGAAAAATCCATAAAGGAGCAAAACTCCACACTTTCATTAGGCCTTTTCAAGGATGCTTGCAAAGAACGAATAAAAATGAAAATATTTAGATTTACAACAATGTTCTTTCTACTTTCGTGGCTCAAAAATAATTATTACAATGGGTATCAATCTATTTTTTTGGGGGGTTCAAAATTAACAATTATAGACCGGAATACATAATAATTATTTAACATCTTATGGCATACCATGTATTGTGCAGATTAACACCCTTTAACTTGTGCTACTCCAAACTCCAATATCGTGACTATTTAATTACAATAAAATAGCCATAAGGAAGAGTGAGGCTGGAATTTATTTCTACATGCCTCCATTAATATCTCTGTCCCACACTTGCTTTAAAGCACTCCAACATTATCATTTTTGCACATGAGTAAAGTGAACGTCCTAACCAGTTTTAAAAATTTTCAAACTCCTGTACATAATCAGCCCCTGTAATGGAGGGAGCTTAGAAATGACAACTACGTATCTACTTAGCTCCACAACAAGGAAATCAACAATAGACAATCTTTACAGAGGCATCTACAGTACAACACCTGGCAAAACAGTTTATACTACATCTTGTTCACAGACTTCGAAAAAGTGTCTGAAGTGTTGACAAGTGATGGCACTGTAGAATAACAAAAGATGCAGCGTAGATACAATATTAAGTTTAGTGTATCAGTGGAATTTGAGATTAAACGGAGTCCATCAAGAATCAGCAGCATGTTATTAACTCCTGCAATGACAGAAGTTACAAAAGCATACAAAATGGAAAGCAACTAGGGGCTGATATTCGAGCTGGACCTGGTGTCAACGGCAGAGACAAAAGACAAACAGGAGAGGTCTTGGAAAAGTAGAGATGATGGACAAGATAAACGAGGAGAGAATCAAAATTACGATCAGCAAAACCAAACATACAGTGAAGGGAATGAAGGGACAGAAAAACAAAAAATGTCCACTGTGGAAAGGAGCCATGCAGATGCTGTGCGAGATATTCCACAGGAACGGAAACCAGCGAGTGTTACTGATGGTTGTCAGATAGGCTTTGGACTACAAAGGCCCAAAAACAGACTAGATCACAAAGATTGCCATGCACTGAGAGAGAGAGAGAGAGAGAGGAGAGAGAGAGAGAGAGAGAGAGAGAGAGAGAGAGGAGGGGGACATGAAGACCTGGGACAAATGAGTATTCAGGTTGAGTGCACAAGACAACAGAGATGAAAAAAAAACTCTACAAATAAATCCATACAGAGAAAATTGGACAAAAATATAACTGGCAATCATAATGATAAGCATATGTACATACAGCATTCATACTGACAATGAAACTTGTGCTTATTAGACAATCCCCTTCTGAAATGCCCTGATGTATTACAACCAACCACAAGAAAGCATAAAATCTTATGCATGAATGGGAAAAATACTCAGACATGTTTGTTTGTTTGTTTGTGTGGTGCTTTTACGTTGCATGGAACCAGTGGTTATTCAGCAACGGGACCAACGGCTTTATGTGACTTCCAAACCACGTCGAGAGTGAACTTCCATCACCAGAAATACACATCTCTCGCTCCTCAATGGAATGGCCAAGAATATAATCAGGCATACATGAACTTTGCATAAGGAGTAAGGTCATGTGACTGGCAAAAACAATAGTAAAATTGCAAACAAACAAAAATAGTGAAAATTTAACCGATATTCAGCAGCACACTGACTGATTAAACCAACACTGAATAAGGATTGAAAGTCTTTTTCAGGGTGAATTGTTCAGATGTTATACTAAATTAACAGTGCAGTAAAGAACAGCATGAACAAACTGGATAAAGTGGATAAAGATCAATGAATGGTGGCAAATTAGTGTACTATTTGTCAACAGCAAGAAAGTAACACCACATACCATAAAAATGCAGAGAGATATGGTAATCACAAATTGGGGAAACAAAAGGAACACCTCAAATTTATGGTCTGAACTCATGGCATCATGGAATGAGAAGAGAGAGAAGCATGGCATGTGGAGAGAGAGAGAGAAAAAAAAAGGACTAGCAACGAGGGCCCCCAACTTCTGAGTGGATTTTGATGAACACCTGGAAATCCATGCTGAAAGCAGTTACGAATGATGTTGGTATAGTTAAATATGCACCTAAGTAGTACTGTACTATAACTGACAAAATGCATGATGCGATCTTAAACCTAATTAGAGCGAATACTGAATAGAAGGAAGACTTATTGCTTACTTTGAAATTTGCTTCTAAAGTAAGCCAGTGAACAACATCACAGACAAATCTTTTCATTTCTAACACTTCCTCTTTCCTTAAATTTGTCTTCAGACAAGAGCATGCCCATCAAGAGAGCTGGGATGGTTCTCCCAGTAAGAACAGTTTTATATCTAGGCATGAAATTCTTTATATGTAATCTTCGAGTATCCATAAAAATTACAAACCTCATTTTTAACAGATTCAAGAAAATTACAAGATTACTCATTATTATTATTGTAAAAATGAGAGGAAAACTTTGGAAGCCTGAAACAGCTCTGACTATTGAGGTAAGCTTTCCCTTTGCAAAGAGAAAACCAAGAGAATAATAAATGGATGCGGTAATACATTAATTACCATACAATTACAAATGCACAAAATCAAACTAAAGAAATTAAGGTAATGGTGCATAGTGTTCAGGAGTACTGCAATCTCTTTCATGCTTACAAACATTGGCGTCGAAGATGCTTCCCAATACCATATGAACAAATTATATTTTGTTAACAGCGTCCAGATCCTCCTATACACTAAGTGTTCATTTACTTGATGTAAAGCATACATATTTAAGTATACGCACGGACACCAGCCTATAGGCTAGGCTTGCACATAAGACTTCATACTGTAACACAATAATTTATTAATCCGTGAATTAAACTTGCAGAGTATCTATTTTAATACAAAATTTGTATTAGAATTCCCTGTCACTGTCTTTGAAGTTGTCCATAGGAGACCGAGATGGAGGGGATATTTACAAAATGCTTTCTACTATCACTAAATTACTTTTTTTTTAAATTACTTTCCAAGATTTTTCCTGCTGCCTGATTTTCCTGTTGCATGATTTGCCCAAGTTTTTCTGCCATTATATGTTTCCATATACATTTTTTTGGAAACATATAACATTGTATGTTTCCATATACATTTTTTTCTTGTTTTTTCAACCTGAAATGGGAGGGGGAGGCAAGGACATCATCTATGCTATCTAATACAGCAACGAGAAATAAAATCACTCTCTTCTATTCTTGGATTGTCCAGTAGCCTGTTCCTTACTGAGACTCACATGCTGCCAACATTACCTGAAACCAGATAGGACAGGTTAGTATAAACAGCTCCACAACTTTTCTTTTCACACCTGACTAGCTGTCTGCTTACAAGGCATTTCTAACCTATTGTTTTGAACATATCAAAAGTTGACTAAAAATTCTTATACTGGAGTTCCTTAAGATTATATACCAATATAAATTTACATTATAAAATGAGACCCTAATAATCCAGACCTACTAACAATTTCTGCAGCAATTCTTCGGTACAAACTTTTTTTTTTTTTCATTAAACCTTTTCAATCAATTCTGACTAGTCCCAATGTCAATTAGAAGACAACCTCAATCACTTATGATGCAAAGACAAGTCAGACGTTTTTGACCTTCAGGCTATTAATTCCTTTTCCTTTAGATAGAAATATATTTATTTATGTAAATACAAGATCAAACGATGATACACGTACTTGGCAAGGACAAAAATAAAGGAATTGTATGCATATACCAAAGGGACAACATTAACAGTGTAATTAATGGCTAAGATCTAGTCAGTAAGACCTCTTCACTAATGAAGCTAAAATTTGCTCAACAAAATGATCTCATCAGAATTAAATTATGTAAAGATTTAAGTTATCCCGATTCAAGGCTTCATCATTACTGAGCTTCTGAGTGTGATATCAGCTTTATATGAATACTGCCATCCTGCACTTCTTAAGAAGTGAAAAGGCCTCTTGTTATATCAATAACTTTCATTGAAAATACACTTCTGTTAGATCAGATACACTGTACAAGTGAATATGCAAATTACCCAATTTACAAGCCACCACAACCACTAGTGACACATAGAAGAACTTGCATAAGATACATAGAATACGTATAGGATTCATGCTAAAGGCCAAGCACTGAAACCTATGCGGACATTCAGCGCTGAAACAGATATTGACAGTAAAAAAGTTTCAAGGTGTAACAAGAGGAAAAACCTCGCAGTTGCACTATGAAGCAATTATTAAGGGAGGGTAGAAAAGAAGGTGGACTGATGGCGCTACTCCCCTACGGGTGGTAAAACTTGCATTAATTGTTAATAAAACAATCTAGGCTGAAAACTACAGCATCAAAATAAAAAAGAATAAAAAAAATTGCAAGGTCTAAAAGGAAAGAGTGAGTTAAATTGTAAGTGACAAGAATGCACAGTGTCGAGGTTAATATTTTACCACAGAACTGCATAAAAAATAAAATAAATCTTTATGACCTCAGACTGCAATGCTAAACTGGAAAATCATAAACATTAATCTATACTTACTCAGAAAAATAAACGATGATGCAATCTCAAGAGTAGTGATGACGATGGCAATAAACACTCATGCGAGATCTCAAGATTTGCTTAGTGTGTATCTTCCAAATCATCGGGCACTGCGCAGAAGTCAAAGTATGCTGTAAGAATAAATGCAAGGTAAGTTGTCAAAGCAAAAGATAACTTACATAATCAAAAACTTCAAATAAATTAAACACAAACAACGCTCATTTAAATTAATAAATGTCAAGCAGCAATGGAATTGGATCTGAAATACAGCTTAGGAGTTAACTAGTTAGTATGAGTAGCATAATGATAACATGACATAGCACTCCGAGTCCACAGAGCAAAATACATCAATCTGGGTCTCCAAGATGAGTCATACATGTCAAGGAATGCTGTATATAATAAACATATAACCCAACACTATCAATACTTTAGGGCAAAAGCCCAATAACATCCCAAATTTACAAACAACTCAGACCTCTAACAGATGAATCCACCCCACAAATGGCACCAAGACATGGTTAAATACTTGTGGCACCATGCTCAGACCAACACACTATTGCTTAGAATAAGACCTTCCCTTCAAAGACATTGTGCAGTACGCAGATACATACTTCAACCGAAGATGGATAGGAATGTCGAAGTACGTGCCCTGCACATTGATAGAAATGAACCAGTGGCCCTCCCCGATAGTCTCCACAACCAAACTGGATGACTCCACCAGGACAGAAGTCAGATGAACAAACTTGCCGAAACTGGAGACTTCCAATACATAATGGGTCTCCAGCTCCCCAACCTTAGGAACAAGAAAAAGATGGTTGTAAACCCCAGTAACTGGTCTAAAACTTGCTCAATCAATTTCCTACTGCACAACTTGAAACTTCTCTGCGTGATGTGGGTACGTGGAGAAGGATATTGTATTAGGGATGCCAACGGGTGGGCATGCAACAACACTTGTCCCTCCCATAGATTCATCACCACCGAAGGTTCTGATCTAAAGCTTTGCTAAACATTCCAAAAACTGTAGACAGCCTCCTACTAGACCAGGACTCGAAATATCAGTTACAGTTTCCTTTGTAATTCTTTCCTGTGAATGGTAGCCTTGATCACTTTTGAGGGCTTACTGGAAGTGAAAAAACTATAAGATGGTTTGGGTCAATATTCTGCACAAAATCTTCGGTGCAGGATCGGCTGTAGGTACTGGCATATGATGTATGAAACGCGACTTTGAAGACTATACTAAGAATTCCCTCCTCTACTGTGTCAAGACACTTTGGGATTAAGGAAACAATTATGAGGCAGATCAATAACAGCAAATGATATTACAACTGGATTCATATGAATACAACTGTTTGCATTTCTTAAAAATTTAAATTACAAAAATCAGAAACTGCTGTCCTGAAGCACAGGAAACAGCTCTACCAAAGTGAAGTAGCACATAGTCTTTCATCAAGACTGTCATACCTTCAGGACTAACATCACATTCCACTTCATGCAGGCAGTAAATGAACCTTATTCCACTGAAACTCTACCCTTTATCTGAACCACTACCAATTGCCCTACCTCCTCCAAGAGGCTATTTCCTGCATACCCCTACTGGTCCTCTGCATTCAACTGTCCTGTTACCAGCTGTGTTGATAAATCCTCCAGAGTTCTGTTATCCCCTTCGTAATGCTCTTTACCACCACTTTGTGCAAATTCCCTCTTTACTCAAGCCAAATGTGAATGAGTCCTCTACAATGACTTCTGTCTTACGCACTTTCCCTGTGGTCTAGGTGTTCACCCATGTCCTTTTTCCCTAACTATAGAGCATTCCCAATGGTCTTTATCTTACTATCTCCACATCAATTATTCTGACTCGGTTTATAATCGTTTAAATAAACTCATTAGAATACAGGACAGCAGCAGTATTGGACACAGGTTTGTCTCACCACCAGCTTAATTACTGTGGTGGACAATATTTATACAGTGTTCCCCTATATTCGTGGGGGACGCGTACCAGACGTCCCCCACCCCCCAATAGCTAGAATCCGCAAATAGTTGAAACCCCTATTATGCTTAAAACTGCCGTTTTTGATAGTTAAAACTCAAGCAAAACCCACAAAAAATGTTAACATCTGGTTTTTTTAAATAGTTTTATCACAATGTGCATTTCATGAAAATAAAAAATAAAAAAGTAATTTGTGGAAGTCTTGCAAGGGGTCGCAAACAGTCCTTTTTTTAAGTTATCGTGAAATGTGGGTAGAATTTTAAAGTTTTTTCTTACACCATGAGCATCTGCATATATGTTCCTCTTTCCGGTGATGTTTTTTCTTAAATTGGCCGACCTCAAAGTCTGCCCCAGTCTGGGGTATGTTTTCTTTTTTGCCCAGCACTCAAGGGTTAAACTCTAAATAAATTATGGGGAGCCAGAGTGTGAAATCATATTTTTAGGTGGGAGAAAATGCAAAAATTGTGTGAGACAGGGATATGTTATACCCAAGATACTTTCGATTTTGTTTTCATACATTCCTCAATATCAATTTCCTTTTAATTTTCCTTTTCATCCAAATAATTTTATTATGCTTAATATGGAAACCATAATGTCTCAGATTTACTGTAACATATCTACTGCACTTCAACTTTTTCTAAGTTCTTGTGTATGTTTCAATGTTAAGGTGTGTGGGGACCCTGATCACTTTTTGAGTTAGCCCCATTAAAAGTGTAGGTAGAGATGAATAGTGTATTACTTTTTTTTGCCAATGTGAATGGACAATTCTGAAACCTAATGCAAGATCTGAACCTTATTAAGGTAACTTTTGACAAATGTTCAATAACTTTTCATCATAACTTAAAAACATTTTTATCTTTTTACCACAATTGCATACTTCGCTGTACTATATATTTTACTATGTTTTAGTGTGTTTTCAACGTTTTGGCATTTAATTTGGTAACAAGCAGGTAGTATCTTAAAAAAGGGCAATGGGACCCCCTATATCGTAAGAGAGGTGGCCACTTCTTCGCCTTTCGGTCACTTATCCTACAGACCCTGGTTGTGTTAGATTGAGCTGGGCTAAGGCTGCAGATTTAAGTGGCCTAAATTATGTTCAGATTAAATACAACCTTGAAATTTCTCAGGTTCTCATAAAAATTACCAATTGACTCTTGAACATCAGAAATGGGTAAAACTTGAGACTGGCCTAGACTACTAGGCTAGCCTATTGTGGCCTGGTTTCCGCCAGTCCCTGACCAGGATATTTACTGCCTTTTCTTTAAATTTTTGTTATGTATAGCCAAAGTCCTTATGATATTTACTGTAGTTCATTTTTATAAGTATATTCAACTGAAACTGGTATTGGCTAGGCTAGGCTAAATAAGCTAGGTTCCTGGGGTCCACTAGCAAATACCTTTATTCCAATAGACATCAATCTGTAGCTAAAATCATACGCTTACATAATTTATCTCCAAATGCAACTTATGTTGGTTTAACATAGCAAACAAACACTGAAAATTAGAAACTTTCAAATAGGCTGACGTTCAGCAACCAAAGCCTCTTCCACGCTCCTGACGTTCCAGTAACCTCAAACAAACCAATTTCTTTTGCCAAATAAGACCTTGTTTTGACTGAGATTAACTAATTAATAAGTAAAATTACGTCTACGACTCTGGTATCTTACCCAATATACTTGATTTCCACAGCTAAACGCAAAGATTTTAATTGAAATTAAGTAATTTCAATTACAATTTTTGACAGAGTTGCCAGTTCGTAACTTTAATCTCTCATTAATTGTGCATGCGCATACACACGTATGCATATGAGAGTGAAAAAGCACGCACGCCACCAATGACCAAAATATACATGCAAGTTTTAATAGAATGTATATCTGTGCATTTATTTCCATAGAAATGTCTAAATATACATCACATTTTATTACGCTTCTAGTGGCTGTTAGAAACCGCGACGGAAAAGTAATGGTTCTTCAAGCAAATGAATGTTAATCCCTAACAGGATTTATTACTATACGTATCTCTTATTACGATAATAAGTATTATCTTTGGTAAATCATTTTGAATAAACAAGATAAATGTACGCTGTACACTTGCTCACTCCAACACAGTGAAGATTTACTTTTAAAGTAAGGTTGGAAGAATTGGGTATACAAGAGAAGCAGTAATAATGCCGAAATATTGCCGGAACTGACATGTTCTTATAAAAGGACAAAATGAAACCAAAATCCGTGTATATGTGGATTAATTAAATAGGGAAAACCGTACATTTTTTTTCTAGTGATAAAATCTTTAGGGTATGAATATAAAAAAAAACACTAAGGTGGAGAAATAATGCAAAATGAAAATAGGAAAAATTTATACTTACACGCAGTGTTGCCGAAGTGCGGAATTTTCGTCTGCTATGCGGAATAAAAAGTCTATTGGGCAGCTATCCAAGTTTGTATGCCGATGCGGATTCCACATCTGCATTTTCAGCGGCAATTTCTTCATGGCACATTCATATAAATTTATCATATACAAATTGCAATATTTTTTTTACTTTTAAACAATTTCTCATTCAAATACAATATTATAAAAGATAAGACTTATCAGAATATGACGGTATGACGAAAGTACATAAATCTGTTAATATATTATAAAATTATTTCCTATATGATTTAATGAGTTATATACTGATACATAAAATATTTCCGACGTTCAGAAAGCTGCCTGCATATTATATGAAACATACGCAACGTCTTACTAAGGTTGCGTTCACACCAAACGCGTCGCGTCGAGTCGCGCCAATTCTAGTGTCATTTTCGCCTTAAATAGGAACAGGGATGTTAGTGTTTTCTACTTTGTTTTCATACTGCATTTCAGTTTACGAACGCGAGTTATGTTCTAATAAAATTGTACTCCTTTATATCTTTTTTCACTTTTATGTAGGACAAAATGTATAATATAATTAAATTTCAATTCATCTTTTCTTTGTATCCATATGATATACATTTAAAATCTTAAAACTTACCTATAGTTTTTGAAAATGTTTATGGTTGAGTATATATATAATTATATATATATATATGTATATATATATATATATATATATATATATATATATATATATATATATATATATATATAATATATATATATATATATATATTTCTCTTGATGTTTCGGATAATTCGCTTAGAATTGTATCTTTTTATTAGTTATCCTGTAAAATTCAATAAAAATGAAACTTGCCCTAGAAAAATGGCCATTTTTCCCCTAAGTTGCAACTGCCCGCCTATAGGTAGTATTGTTTTTCTTATAGACAAAAAAAGGTAAATTAAGGAAAATCCCCAAATTTATTTCAACATAAAATTAACAAAAAATCCCGCATGGAGAGAGAGAGAGAGAGAGAGAGAGAGAGAGAGAGAGAGAGAGAGAGAGAGAGATCAGACAAAGAAGATACGTACTGCAAAAAATCCCTGAGAATATGAGAGATTTCAGCAAATTATAACACCAAGAGACAAGGCAGTTTAAAAAAAAATGTTCAGAATAGTTCCTGCTATATTTTGATAAATCGAAATATCTCTCGTGGAATATAGAAAATCAACGAAAAATCGAGAGAGAATGAGACAAGAGTATGTGAACTGGGTATGTCCAGAACTCCAGATATTGTTCGAAATATAGAGTGAAGTCTAACGCAGGAATAGTCATCTTGTTTATTGTGGCTGCCTATTCACTGGTGAGGTTCTTCCTGACTACTGTTGATGGAGTTGAACAGCCTAAGGAGAAGGAACTGAAGGAGAGAATTGCGGCTTGGCGAGACACCATCCAGTGCCAGAGAGAGCAGCAGGTGAACGTGGACAGGATAATTCTTCAGCTGCAACAGAGGCTCGACAACAATAAAGAGATTCAGAAGGCGGGCGGAGGGGAAGAACACACTCGGGTGATCCAGATCACTCAGGTGGTGTTGCAACAGCAGGCCTGGCAAGAAAGGGCCTACTCGCTCGAAGCTGACACGTTGTTCCTGAAGAGGGAGAACGACCAAGAAAAGAGGGAAAATCGGCAGCTGGAAGACAAGATCCTCATGATCACAAATGAAAATCAGCAGCTGATGGAAAAGACAAAGGAAATTGGGGAGAGAAACGATGCCTTATGTGAGAGGATAAGGGAACTAACAGTGCGTTTGGCAGAGGCAAACAGCCAGGTTGAGAGGCAAGAGGAACTCGTATGACAGAAGGAGAAAGACCGCAGTTATAAAGCGAAGAAGCGGCGCGGATGGCGAGGCTCATCCAGGAAAAAAAGGACGCGACCGAAAAGCGCGAATCCGGCAGGAAAGACGTCGAGGTCAGGTTCAACCACCTGCAGAGGGAAGTGGAAGACCTCAGGAAGGAAAAGTGTGGACTCCAGTGTGAAGTTAAGGCTGTGAAACTCAGGAGGAAGGAGCTGACATGCCTTCTACAGAAAGGAAATCGTGGCTGGAGAGGAAGACCAGTGTCCAGGGCGAACGGAATGAAAAGCTGGAAAATGAGGTTGGACAGCTGCGAGGAGCAAAGGAGAAATTGGTTTACAAGCTGAAGAACCTGCAGGGTAAAAACAGACGCCTGGAGAAAGACAACTGGAAACTGAAAGAGCAGCTGTTCATCTTCAAGGAATGGCTCGATCTCCAAGGAATGGCGCGATATTCTAGGAATGGAACTGGCTCACAAAGACGGATGAGATGTAAAAAATTTGAGGACAATGTTTGTTGTATGGAAAGTTTAATGTTTATTTGTAATAAGTTTGCTTTGTTTTTCCTTCAAGGAAGTTGAAGTTGAAGGGAAATAAATATGGTAAAATGTTTTCTTAAGAGTTTTATTGATTCCTGAAAGGGAAAGGAAGATGGGAGGATTGAAAAAAGGTGTTGTCTATGATGGGACGGGTGGGCGAGGCCCGCCACGCGTCCTTGGACGGAAGGGCGGGGACTGCCACGCGTCTGTGGACAGGAGGGCGGGGCCCGCCACGCGTCGGTGGATGGGCAGGCGGGGCCTGCCACGTGTCCCAGGACAGGCAAGCAGGACCCGCCACGCGTCGGGCAGGGCTCGCCACGCGTCCCGGGACGGGCGGGCAGGGTCCGCCAAGCGTCCGGGGACGGGCGGGCGTTACCCGCTACGGGTCTGGTAACAGGCAGACAGGGCCCGCCACGTGTCTGAAGGCGGGTGGGCATAGCCCACTAAGTGTCCTGGGACGGGTGGGCAAGGCCCACCACGTGTCTCGGGACAGGCGAGCGAGGTCTGCTACTCATCCTGGGACAGGTGGGTGGGGCCCGGCATGTGTCCGGGGATAGGAGGACGGGGCCTGCCACATGTCCTGGGACGAGCAGACGTGGCCCGCCACGTGTCCCGGTATGGGAGGGCATGACCTACCACGTGTCCCAGGACAGGCAGGTGAGGCCTACCACGTGTCCCGGGACGGGCAGGCAAGGCTCACCACGTGTCCTGGGATGGGCAGGCGAAGCCCGCCACATGTCCCGGGACATGTGGGCGTTGCCAGCCACGTGTCCCGGGACGGACAGGCGTATCCCTCCACATGTCCAAGGACGGGTGGGTGTGGCCCACCATAATTCCTGGGACAGGCAGGCGAGCCCCACCACGTGTCACGGGATGGGCGGACAACGCCAGCCACGTGTCCAGGGACGGGGGGGCGAGGCCTGCCATGTTTCCCGCGACGGCGGGCGAGGTCCGCCACTTGTCCCGATACGTGAGGGCGACGCCCGCCACTTGTCCTGGGACATGCAGGCGTGGCCTGTCACTTGTCCCAGGACAGACAGGCGAGGCCCACCACGTGTCCCAGCACGGGCTGGTATGGCCCGCCAAGTGTTCCGGGGACGGGTGGCCATAGCCTGCCACGTGTCCTGGAAGGGGTGGGCGGGGCCTGCTACGCGTCCGGGAACAGGTGGGTGGGGCCCGCCATATTTCCTGGGATGGCGGACGAGGCCCACCACTTGTCCCGGGAAGTGCAAGCGAGGCCCGCCACTGGTCCTGAGAAGGCCGGGCGAGGCCCGCCATGTGTTCCAGGACGGGAAGGCATGGCCTGCCAAGTGTCCCAGGACGGGTGGGCATAGCCCGCCACGTGTCCCAGGACGGGTGGGCGTCACCCGCCGTGTGTCCCGGGACAGGCGGGCATGGCCTGTCATGTGTCCCGGGATGGTCAGGCAGGGCCAGCCACGCGTCCAAGGACTGGGGCGCAAGGCTTGCCACGTGTCCCGGGATGGGGGTTTGCAGGTGCACCATGTGTCCCGGGACCGACGTGCAAGGCCCGTCACTCAACCTGGGATGGGCGGGCCCCAGGATGGGCGGGCCCCCAGGATGGGCGGGCGGGGTCCGCCAAGCGTCCGAGTACAAGCGGGCAGGGACCGCCACGCATCCGGGGACGGGCGGGCGCGGCCCGCTACAGGTAAGGGAACAGGCGGGCATAGCCCACTAGGTGTCCCGGGACGGCCAGGCAAGACCCGCCACGTGTCTCGGGACAGAAGGATGGAGCCTGCCACGTGTCCCGGGACGGGCGGACGTGGCTCGCCACGTGTCCCGGTACAGGCGGGAGTGATCTACCATGTGTTCCAGGACAGGCGGGTAAGGCCTGCCACGTGTCCCGAGACGGGCAGGCAAGGCTCGCCACATGTCCCAGGATGGGCAGGCGAGGCCCCCCACGTGTCCCGCGACGGTGGGCGAGGTCCGCCACTTGTCCCGGGACGTGCGGGCGAGGCCCGCCACTTTTCCCGGGACATGCAGGCAAGGCCTGTCACTTGTCCTGGGACGGGTGGGCAAGGCCGCCACGTGTACCAGGACAGGCGGGTATGGCCCGCCAAGTGTCCCGGGATGGGTGACCATAGCCCGCCACGTGTCCTGGGACGGGAGGGCGTCACCCATAACATGTCCTGGGATGGGGAGGCGAGGCCCGCCACGTGTCCCCTACAGTGGGGGAGGTCCGCCACTTGTCCCGGGACATGCAGGCAAGGCCTGTCACTTTTCCTGGGATGGGCGGGCGAGGCCCACCGCGTGTACCAGGACGGGCGGGTATGTCCCGCCAAGTGTCCCGGGACGGATGGCCATAGCCCACCACGTGTCCCGGGACGGGCGGGCGTCTCCCGCAACGTGTCCCGGGATGGGCAGGCATAGCCCGTCACGTGTCCCGGGATGGGTGGGCAGGGCATGCCACGGGTTCCAGGACGGGCGCGCAAGGCCCGCCACGTGTCCCGGGACGGGGAGGGGGGGGCTCCAGGCCCGGCAAACATCCCGGGACCAGCCAGCAAGGCCCGCTACGCGTCCAGGGATTGGTGGGTGGGACCCGCCACCCGCTCGGTGACCGATGGGTGAGGCCCGGGGGTCAGGGCCTTCCACGCGTCCGGGAACAGGTGAGTCGCACCCGGCACGTGTCCCAGGATAGGCGGGCAAGGCCTACGACGTGTCCCGGGTCAGCAGGCGGGGCCTGCCACTCGGCCCGGGACATGCGGGCAAGGCCCGCCACTTGTCCCGGGATGCGCTGGCGAGGCCCGCCACTTGTCCAGGGACAGGCGGGTGAGGCCTGCCACGTGTCCCGGGACGGGCAGGCAAGACTCGCCACATGTCCCGGGATGGGCAGGCGCGGCCCACCACTTTTCCCGGGACATGCAGGCAAGGCCCGTCACTTGTCCTGGGACGGGCGGCCAAGGCCCGCCACGTGTACCAGGACAGGCGGGTATGGCCCCCCAAGTGTCCCAGGACGGGTGGCCATAGCCCGCCACGTGTCCCAGAATGGGCGGGCGTCACCCGCAACGTGTCCCAGGATGGGCAGGCATGACCCGTCACGTGTCCCGGGATGGGTGGGCAGGGCATGCCACGGGTCCCAGGACGGGAGCGCAAGGCCCGCCAAACATCCCGGGACCAGCCTGCAAAGCCCGCCACGTGTCCTGGGATTGGTGGGTGGGGCCCGCCACGCGCTTGGTGACCGATGGGTGAGGCCCGCCACGCGTCCTGGAACGCATCCCTGGACGGGGGTCAGGGCCTGCCACGCATCCGGGAACAGGTGAGTGGTGCCCAGCACGTGTCCCAGGACAGGCGGGCGAGGCCCACCACGTGTCCCAGGACAGTGGACGGGGCCCGCCACTTGGCACGGGACGTGCGGGCGAGTCCCCCCACTTGTCCCGGGACAGGCGGGCGAGGCCCGCCACACAGGGCGGGCAGGTATGGCCCGCCAAGTGTCCCGGGATGGGTGGGCATAGCCTGCCACGTGTCCCGGGACGGGCGGGTGTCACCCACCATGTATCCTGGGACAGGCAGGCATCACCCTCCACGTGTCCCAGAAAAGGCGGGCATGGCCCGTGTCCCGGGACTGGGAGAGGCAGGACGTAACCCGCCACATGTCCCGAGATGGTCGGGTATGGCCCAGCATGGGTACGCAAAGGCCGCCACGTGTCCCGGGACGAGGAGTTGCAGGCCCGCCACGTGTCCCGGGATGGGGGGTTGCAGGCGACCATGCGTCCCGGGACCGACGTGCGAGGCCCGTCACTTAACCTGGGATGGGCGGGCCCCCGGGATGGGCAGGCAGGGTCCGCCAAGAGTCCGAGTACAAGCGGACAGGGCCCTCCACGCATCCCGGGATGGGCGGGCAGGGCCCACCATGCACCCCGTGACCAGCGGGCGAGGCCCGCCACGTGTCCTGGAACGGGCGGGTGGGGCATGCCTTGCATGCTGGGACGGGTGGGCGGGGCCTGCTGCGCGTCTGGAAACAGGTGGGCGGGCCCCATCATGGGCGAGGCCCACCATGGGTGAGGCCTGCCACACATCCTGGGATGGTCGGGCAGGGCCTGCCACGACCCGGGGGACCGGCAGGCAAGGCCGGCCATGCGTCCTTGAACAGGCGGGCAGGGCCTGCCACTTGTCCCCGGACGTGCGGGCGAGGCCAGCCACTTGTCCCAGGACATGCAGGCGTGGCCCGCCACGTGTCCCAGGATGGGCAGGTATGGCCTGCCAAGTGTCTCGGGGATGGGTGGCCATAGCCCGCCACGTGTCCTGGGATTGGCGGGCGTCACCCGCCACGTGTCCCGGGACGGACGGGCATGGCCTGTCACGTGTTCCGGGACTGGTACTGGCGGGCGTAGCCCACCACATGTCCGAGGATGGTCGAGCAGGGCCCACCACATCTCCCAGGACAGGTGCGTGAGGCCCCGCCATGTGTCCCGGGACGGGGGTTTGCAGGCTCACCACGCGTCCCGGGACTGGCGTGCGAGGCCCGCCACGCATCCCGGGATGGGCGGGCGGGGCCCGCCACGCATCTCGGGATGGGCGGGCGGGGTCCGCCAAGCGTCCAGGGACAGGCGGGCAGAGCCCACCTCGCGTCCGGGAACGAGTGGGCGGATCCGCTACGGGTCTGAAAACAGGCGAGCAGGGCCCAACACGTGTCCGGGGACGGGCGGGCATAGTCCACTAAGTGTCCTGGGACGGGCGGGCAAGGCCCGCTACGTGTCTCGGGACAGGCCGGCAAGGTCCGCCACTTGTCCTGGGACGAGCGAGCGAGGCCCGCCATTTGTCCCGAAACATGCAGGCAAGGCCTGTCACTTGTCCTGGGACCTTGCCCGCCAAGTGTACCAGGATGGGTGGCCATAGCCCGCCATGTGTCCCGGGATGGGCGTACGTCACCCGCAACGTGTCCTGGGATGGGTGGGCAGGGCCCGCCACACGTCCCAGTACGTGCACGCAAGGCCCGCCATGTGTCCCGGGGGGGCAGGGGAGATGGGGGCAAGCCCGCCAAACATCCCAGGAGCAACGTGCAAGGCCCGCCACGCACTCAGTGACCGATGGGTGAGGCCCGCCACGCGTCGTGGAAAGGGCGGGCGGGGCCTGCCACGTGTCCCGGGACGGCGGGCAAGGCACGCCACTTGTCCCGGGACGTGCGGGCGAGGCCCGCCACTTGTCCCTGGACGTGTGGGCGAGGCCCGCCACTTGTCCCGGAATGTGCGGGTGATGCCCGCCACTAGTCCCGGGACGTGGGGGCGAGGCCTGCCACTTGTCCCGGGACGTGCGAGCGAGGCCCACCATGTGTCCCATGACGGGCAGGTATGGCCCACCAAGTGTCCCGGGATGGGCGGGCATGGCCCGTCACGTGTCCTGGGACGTGCAGGCAGGGCCCGCCACTTGTCCCGGGACATTTAAATGAGGCCTACCACGTGTCCCAGGACGGGCAGGCAAGGCTCGCCACGTGTCCTGGGATGGGCAGGCGAGGCCCGCCACGTGTCCCAGGATATGCGGGCGTGGCCCGCCGCATGTCCCAAGATAGGCAGGGGTATCCCGTCACATGTCCCAAGAAGGGCGGGTGTGGCCCTCCACATTTCCCAGGACAGGCGGGCACGGCCCGCCACATGTCACGTGATGGGCGGGCGACGCCAGCCACGTGTCCCGCGACGTCGGGCGAGGTCCGCCACTTGTCCCGGGACGTGCGGGCGAGGCCTGCCATTTGTCCCGAAACATGCAGGCGAGGCCTGTCACTTGTCCTGGGACGGCGGGCGAGGCACGCCACATGTCACGGGACAGCTGGCGAGGCCCGCCACGTGTCCCGGACATGCGGGCGAGGCCTGCCACTTGTCCTGTGACGGGCGGGCGAGGCCCGCCACGTGTCCCAGGACTGGCAGATATGGCCCGCCAAGTGTATCGGGACAGGTGGGCATAGCCCGCCATGTGCCCCGGGACGGGCGATTGTCACCCGCCAAGTGTCCTGAAACGGGAGGGCATGGCCCAGCACATGTCCCAGGACGGGTGGGCGAGGCCAGCTAAGTGTCCCGCGACGGCGGGTGAGGTCCGCCACTTGTCCCGGGACGTGCAGGCGAGGCCCGTCACTTGTCCTGGGACAGGCGGGCAAGGCCCCCCACGCATACCAGGACTTGCGGTTATGGCCTGCCAGGTGTCCCGGGATGGTTGGCCATAGCCCGCCACGTGTCCCGGGACGGGCGGGCGTCACCCGCAATGTGTCTCGGGATGGGCAGGCATGGCCCATCAAGTGTCCAAGGATGGGTGGGCAGGCACGGGGAGGGGCTCCAGACCCGCCGATCATTCCGGGACCAGCGTGCAAGGCCTGCCATGCGTCCTGGGATGGGCGGATGGGGCCCGCCACGCTCGCGGTGACCGATGGGTGAGGCCCGCCACGCGTCCTGGAACGCATCCCGGGACGGGGTGCGGGGCCAGCCACTCGTCCGGAAACAGGTGAGTGGGGCCCGCCACGTGTCCCAGGATGGGCGGGCGAGGCCTGCCACGTGTCCCGGGATGGCGCCTCGCCCAGCAATTGTCCCGGGACATGCGGGCAAGGACCGCCTCTTGTCCCAGGATGTGTGGGCGAGGCCCACCACTTGTCCCGGGACGGGCGGGCGAGGCCCGCCTCGTGTCCCAGAACGGGCAGGTATGGCCCGCCAAGTGTCCCGGGACAGGTGTGCATAGCCCGCCATGTGTCCCGGGACGGGCGGGCATCACCCGCCACGTATCCCTGGACGGGCGGGCATGGCTCGTCACGTGTCCCGGGACGTTCAGCAACGAGGCCCGCTACTTATAGTACTTATCCCGGGACGGGTGGGCGAGGCTCGCCACGTGTCCCAGGACGGGCAGGTATGGCCCGCCAAGGTGTCCTGGGATGGATGGCCATTGTCCAGGGACGGGCAGGCGTCACGCCTCAACAGTGTCCGCGGATGGCCATAGCCCACCACATGTCCAGGGACGGGCAGGCGTCACCCGCAACGTGTCCCGGGATGGGCAGGCATGGCCCGTCACGTGTCTCAGGTTGGGTTGGCAGGGACGGGGGGGGGGGGTGGGGGGGGGCTCCAAGCCCGCCAAATATCACGGACCATCGTGCAAGGCCCACCACGCATCCTGGGATGGGCGGGTGGTGCCCGCCAGCCACGCAGTGACCTATGGGTGAGGCCCGCCACGCGTCCTAGAACGCATCGCGGGACGGGGGCGGGGCCTGCCACGCCTCCGGAAACAGGTGAGTGGGGCCCACCACATGTCCCAGGATGGGCGGGCCACGTGTACCGGGACGGCAGGCGAGGCCCGCCATATGTCCCGGGATGGCGGGCGAGGCCCGCCACTTGTCCCCGGACATGCGGGCAAGGCCTGTCCGCCTGCCTTGGTGGGGAAGGGCACCCAATGGTCCTCACTGGTGGAGTCCGTCTGCCTGCCTCGGCAGGGAAGGGCACCCACTTATCCTTTATAGTAGAGTCTGTCTGCCATCCTCGGAGGGGAAGGGTAGCCAAAAGTCCTCGCTGGTAGAGTCTGTCCACCCGCCTCAGTGGGGAAGGGCACCCACTGGTCCACGCTGGTAGAGTCAGTCTGTCTGCCTCGGTGGGGAAGGGTACCCACTGGTCCTCGCTAGTAGAGTCCGTCAGTGTGCCTCGGCGGGGGAAGGGCACCCACTGGTCCTCGCTTGTAGAATTTGTCCGCCTGCCTCGGCGGGTAAGGGCACCCACAGGTCCTCGCTGGTAGAGTCCGTTCTCCTGCATCGGCAGGGAAGGGCACCCACTGTTCCTCGCGGGTAGAGTCCGTTCGCCTGCCTGCGGGGGCCAGGAGAGGCGGCCCATCCCCACCGAAGCAGGGGGGAAGGGCTCGACTGGCGGGGTCCAGGAAAGGCTACCCATCCCCACCGAAGCAGACTGAAGGGGTTGACCGGCGGGGGCCAGGAGAGGTAGCCCAACCCTGCCGAAGAAGGGGATGGGCTTGACCGGCGGGGCCAGGAGAGGCTGCCCATCCGAACTAATGCAGGGGAAAGGGCTTGACCAGCAGGGGCAAGGAGAGGCTGCCCATCCTCACCGAAGTAGGGGGAAGGGCTCGACCAGCGGGGGCCAGGAGAGGCTGCCCATCCCCACCGAAGCAGGGGGGATAGGGCTCGACAAGTGGGGGGCAGGAGAGGCTGCCTATCCCAGCCGAAGCAGGGTGAAGGGCTCAACCGGAGGGGGCCAGGAGAGGTAGCCAAACCCTGCCATAGTAGGGGGATGGGCTCGACTGGCGGGGGCCAGGAGAGGCTGCCCATCCCCACTGAAGCAGGGGAAAGGGCTTGACCGGCAGGGGCAAGGAGAGGCTGCCCATCCTCACCGAAATAGGGGGAATGGCTCGACCGGCGGTGGCCAGGAGAGGCTGCTCATCCCCACCAAAGCAGGGGGAAGGGCTCGACAAGCACAGGCCAGGAGAGGCTGCCCATCCCAGCCAAAGCAGGGGGAAGGGCTCAACCGGCGGAGGCCAGGAGAGGCTGCCCATCCCCACTGAAGCAGGGGGAAGGGCTCAACCGGTGGGGTCCAGGAGAGGCTGCCCATCCCAGCCGAAGTAGGGGGAAGGACTCGACAAGCGGGGTCCAGGAGACGCTGCCCATCCCAGCCGAAATCGGGGGAAGGACTCGACAAGCGGGTCCAGGATAGGCTGCCCATCCAGCCAAAATAGGGGGAAGGACTTGACAAGCCGGGTCCAGGATAGGCTGCCCATCCAGCCAAAATAGGGAGAAGGACTCGACAAGCGGGTCCAGGATAGGCTGCCCATCCCAGCCGAAGTAGGGGGAAGGACTCGACAAGCCGGGGTTCCAGGAGAGGGCTGCCCATCCCAGCCCGAAGAGGGGGAAGGGACTCAACAAGCGGCGGGGTCCACGAACTGCCCATCCCAAGCCGAAGTTAGGGGGAAGGACTCGACCAAGCGGGTCCAGGAGAGCTTGCCCTCCCAGCCGAAGTAGGGGAAGGACTCGACAAAGCGAGTCCAGGAGAGGCGCCCTGCCCAATCCCAGCCCGAAGTAGAGGGAAGGACTCGACAGCAGGGTCCAGGAGAGGCTGCCCATCCCAGCCGAATAGGGGGAAGGACTCGACAAGCGAGGTCCAGGTGAAGCTGCCCATCAAGCGAACCGTCCCATGTGGGGGAATGGACATCGACAGCTGGGGTCCAGGTAGAGGCTGCATCCCAGACGACGTATGGGGAAGGACTCGACAAGCGGGGTCCAGGAGAGGCTGCCCATCCCAGCCGAAGTAGGGGGTAAGGAGAGGCTGACAAGCCGAGTCAGGAGAGGCTGCCCATCCCAGCCGAATAGGGGGAAGGACTCGACAAGCTGGGGTCCAGGAGAGGCTGCCCATCCCAGCCGACGTATGGGGAAGGACTCGACAAGCGGGGTCCAGGAGAGGCTGCCCATCTCAGCCGAAGTAGGTGGACTTCACCAGTGGTAGGTAATGGCTAGCTGGGGGGAACCAGCCATTGGCCCAACTGGCAGAGTCCGTCCACCTGCCTTGGTGGGGAAGGGCACCAATGGTCCCTCGCTGGTAGAGTCCGTCCACCTGCTTCGGTGGGGAAGGGCACCCACTGGTCCTTGCTGTAGAGTCCGTCCGCCTGCTTCAACGGGAAGGGCATCCACTGGTCCTCGTTCTGGTAAGGGAGTCCGTCCGCCTGCCATCCCGTGGGAGCCAACCACCCTGGTCCTCGCTGGTAGAGTCCGTCCGCCTGCCTCGGTGGGGAAGGGCACCATTCGGTCCTCCGCTTGGTTAGGGAAGGTCCGTCCGGCCGTTCGGGTTGGGGAAGGGCACCCATATGGTCCTCGCTGGTAGAGGTCCGTCCGCCTGCTTCGGTGGGGAAGGGCACCCACCTGGTCCGGTGGTTAGGGAAGTCTGTCCGCCTCTTGGTAAGGAGGTCCTTCCGCCTGCCCTCCGGTGGGAAGGGCACCCCAATGTCCTCGGTGGTAGAGTCCGTCCGCCTGCCTTCGGGGGGAAGGGCACCGCCAACCTGGTCCTCCGCCTGCCGGTGGGGTAGAGTCCGTTCCGCCTGCTTCGGTGGGGAATGGGAAGGAGGCAACCCAACTGGTCCTCGCTGGTCGAGTCCGTCCGGCCTGCTTCGGTGGGGAAGGGACACCCAATGGTCCTCGATGGTAGAGTCCGTCCGCGCCTGGCTTCGGTGGGAAGGGCACCCACTGGTCCTCGCTGGTAGAGTCCGACCACTGCTTCAAAGGGGAAAAGAGGGCATCCTCGGCTCCTCGCTGGTAGAGTCCATCCGCCTGGCCTCGGTGGGGAAGGGCACCCACTGGTGCCTCGCTGTAGAGTCGTCCGCGGCCTCGGTGGGAAGGGGCACCCAATGTCCCCCTGCGCTGTAGTGTCCGTCCGACTGCTTCGGTGGGGAATTGCACCCCACTGGGTCCTCGCCTGGTAGAGTCCCGTCCGCCTGCTTTCGGGGTAAGGGGCACCACTGTCCTCGCTGGTAGAGTCCGTCCGCTGCTTTCGGTGGGGAAGGGGCACCCATGTTCCTCGCTTGTAGAGTCCGTCCGCCTGCTTCGGTGGGGAAGGGCACCCACTGGGTCCTCGCTGTAAGTCCTCCACCTGCTTCAACGGGGAAGGGCATCCTCTGGTCCTCGCTGGTAGAGGTCCCGCCGCCTGCCTCGTGGGAAGGGCACCCACTGTCCTCGCCTGGTAGAGTCCGTCCGGCACTGGGCCTCGGTGGGGGAAGGGCACACAATGGTCCTCGCTGGTAGAGTCCGTCGCTGCCTCGGTGGGGAAAGGGCACTCCAATGGTCCTCGCTGGTAGAGTCGTCCGCCTGCTTCGGTGGGGGAAGGCACCCACTGGTCATACGCTGTAGAGTCCGTTCCCGCCTGCTTCGGTGGGAGGAGCACCCCTGGTCCTCGCTGGTAGATCCGTCGCCTGCCTCGGTGGGGAAGGGCACCCACCTGCGGCCCCTCTCACTGGTCCTCGCTGGTAGAGTCCTCCGCCTCTTCGGTGGGGAAGGGCACCCTGGTCCTCGCTGGTAGAGTCCGTCCGCCTGCTTCGGTGGGGAAGGGCACCCACTGGTCCTCGCTGGTAGAGTTCGTTCGCCTGCCTCGGTGGGGAAGGGCACCCACTGCCTGCCCCGGTGGGGAAGGGCAGTTGCTGGCCTCTCTTGGTGTAGTCCATCCACCTGCCTTGGTGGGGAAAGCCAGGCTTTGTCACCCGCAAGCTAAGTCCAGGACCAGACTTTTTACCTCTCGTCCGTCCTTCACCATCTGTTTCCTCCTCGCTGGAACTGATTCCTTGTAACCTTTTGATGGACTTGTTTTTTTCGAGCCTGTTTCATTTGGCTCTTTTGCTCCTTCGTCTTCTTGCGGCATTTTTTCGCTTGCGGATTTGGCGGCCTCATCTTCTGTAGTCCCGGAATTCGTTTCCTGGGTAACCCTGGAATCCGCCATACATACTCTTGAGCCTGAGTTTTAGCTTTAGCTTTAACTTTAGGCCTCTTATGTTCTGAGTTCTCATCCACTTCCTCTTCTTCTTGATCTGATTCCTTCACAGCCTCCTCATCGTCTTCAAAGTCCTCCTCATCTTGTTCAGAGTCCTCCTCATCCTCTTCAGAGTCCTCCTCTTCCTCTTCAGAGTCCTCCTCATCCTCTGCATCCTCTTCAGAGTCCTCCTCATCCTCTTCAGAGTCCTCCTCATCCTCTACTTCTGAGTCATCCTCGTCCTCCTCATCTTGCTCTTCTGAGAACTCCCCATCTTCTGAGTCTTCCCAATACTGTGATTCTTCGCTGTCATCATGTGATTCGTTGTTGTCTTCCATTTCTACAGTGTCCTCTATTATTGAATTTTCTTCAACTCCTGATTCAGGTTCACTGTTCACAGGCGCATAATCTTCACTCTGGTCTCGCTGCCTCTTTCTCCTTCTGTTTCTCCGTTTTCCTTTCTTCTCCTCTTCTATCCATTCTTCTTCCAATTGTTCCACATCATAGATGATGTTGATGGGATTGGCAATGGATAGTTGGGCCATTCCCACGTCGACCTTCCCAGCAGGTAGTGATGCATCCTCATCTGAAAGGTTTGGACTTCCAGATCCTCCTTCTTCAGGTTCACCGTCTTCCACTTCAGGTCTGGCGGTTGCTTCTGAAACAATGGTGTTTTCCTTCGCAAGACGCTCTTGCTGTCTCTCCTGCCTCTTTCTGTTTCTATTTTTCCTTCCTTTCCCTTTCCTCTCTCTGAAGCCTTCTTGTTTCACTTTCTCCACTTCATTCAGTGAAGTAGGCAGAATTCTGTCCTCATCGACTGAGGGTGTCTCACAACTTTCTTTGGGTTTACCTTTGGGTAACCCATCATCTAACACTGGACTTTTCTTCTCAAAACGCTCTTGCTGTCTCTCCTGCCTCTTTCTGCGTCTATTTTTCCTTCCTTTCCCTTTCTTCTCTCTGAAGCCTTCTTCTTTCACATTCTCCACTTCATTCAGTGAAGTAGGCACACAACTTTCTTTGGGTTCACCTTCTTCTGGTAACCCATCCTCTAACACTGGACTATTCTCCTCAAGACGCTCTTGCTGTCTCTCCTGCCTCTTTCTGCGTCTATTTTTCCTTCCTTTCCCCTTTCTCTCTTTGAAGCATTCTTCCTTAATATTCTCCACTTCATTCAGTGAAGTGTGGGGATCGGCAATTGAGAGTTCGGTGACTTCGGTTTTTTCTTCTTCCCCAGCAGGTAGAATTTTGTCCTCATTGACTGGGGGTGTCTCACAACTTTCTTTGGGTTCACCTTCGGGTAACCTATCGTCTAACACTGGACTTGCCCCGCTTTGAGGGAGCCTTTGCCCTTGTAAGTCCTCTTCTATTTCTGGGTGACAGACGGACTCTTCTTTCCCCAACAGTTCTTGTTCTCTTTCCTTTAATTTCTGATCGAATTCCATCAGAACAGATTCCTGGTGGCGGATGGACTCTTCCTTGGCCACCAGTTCTTCTTCTCTTTCCTTTAATTTCTGATCGAATTCAATTAGAACAGATTCTTGCTGGCGGGCGGACTCTTCCTTTGCCACCAGTTCTTCTTCTCTTGCCTGTAATTTCTGATCGAATTCCATCAGAACAGATTCTTGGTGGCTGATGGATTCTTCTTTTGCCACCAGTTCATCTTTTCTCGCCTGTAGTTTCTCATCGAATCTCAACAGATTATTCTGAGTTTCGATGACAGCCTCTTCTTTGGCTTGCAACTCTTCATCGAGCTTCATAACATTATTTTTCAATGTGAGGACAGCTTCTTCTTTACCTCGCAACTTTTCTTCTAATTGAAGGAGGTTCTTTTCTTTATTGAGGAGAGCTCTTTCCCTCGTCTTCAACTCATTCTCCAATTTCAGTAGGACATTTTCCTTCTCCAGAGCTGATTGCCCTGCCTTTTCTGCTTTCTTCTCTTCCCTTTTGATGTCCTTCTTCGCCTGTTGTAAATTGGAGAACTTTTTGTCCAGCTCCTTTCCTTTTTGGGAGAGATTTTTCTCTCTCTGTTCCAGATCCTTCTTAGCATTTTTCATGTAAAAATCGAAGCCTTTTTCTTTCTGAGTGACTTCTCTCAAGCGCGCGTTCAGCTCTTCTTCCTTTCTTGAGACTTCTTGCATCTGCTGTCGAAGAGCAGCTTTCAGTCTCTCGCTTTCTTCTGTCACCCTGCCTTCGACTTCATTTTTCCGTCCCAGTTCGTCTTTTTTCTGCTTTATCAACTCGTCTTTTTCCACAAGGCGACGTTGCAAAGCCTCGTTCTGGGCCTCTGCCTCTTTTAAGAGGTTATTTGTTTTGCACTGCTGGTCTAAAGCCACCTCCAAGGCGTCTTTGGCAGCCGCAATTTCAGTTTCTTTCTGTCGTAAACTCAGCTCGTTTTCATATTCCATTGCCATCATTTCGTCCTTCAGAACCAGGACTTCTTCTTGTGTTTCTTCCAGACATTCCTCTATCCTGTTTCTTTGACTGGCAGCATCTCTCAGTTCTTCCTCTAACTGCTTCTTTTCCTCAAGCAGTTCCTCTTGAAGATGCAAGATGTCTGCCAATTTGGAATTTTCTATGTCATCGCCTGGTTCATTGTCATATTGCACTTGACCCAGATGTTCTAGACACACCTGGGTTTCGACGTTCCTTTTCTCGGTTTCCTGGTGTTCCTCCACATCTGGTTCGTGGTCAGGTTGCGGTTGTCCCAGATGTTCTAGAGACACCTGGGTTTGGGTGTTCCTCTTGTCTGTTTCTTGGTCCTGGTCCGCATCTTCAGTTTCCTTGCCGAAACTATTCCATTTCCTGTACGCCAACCAACCTAGGCGACCACCAACAACAAGACCGGTGGCAGCAATGCCTGCCGCCGTTGGTGAGTTCCACGGTCCGTTCACGTCGTTCACGCAATCGTCATATAAATGTGTAAGATCATAATCGTTTCCCTCGGCACCAATTGACGTCCAGAGGGCGTCGAACACCGAGGTATAAGCAGCATTCACAATAGCAGCTAATAAAGCACAACCAAATGTACTAATGGGTTTCATTTTGTTGTATAAAACTATACAAGCTGCTTCCTCTTGCCTTAGTTTCCAAATCTGCCACGGGAAAA
>NC_087215.1:68186207-68188707 GCF_015104395.2 Macrobrachium nipponense | reverse complement strand
TTTCTGATTTGAATATAATAAAAACAAAAAAAATAAAAATGGTGAAATAATATTTAATAGTTCTATATATTAAATATACATAAAAAATAAATAATATAAAAGGAAAATAATAAAAAACTCTATTTGAAATACAACAGATTTAATGTGTTTAATATCGACTTAATAGTTAAAATGCAATTTATCTTACAAAAAAAAATATATTTTACTTCTTATATAGGTTAAAAAAAATAAAATATTTTATTATTTATTTATTTATTTACATATATTTCATTAATAAAATTAGTATAACCAATCATTTTGAAAATATCAAATGAGAATTGAATAATTTTGTAAAAAAAATTTACAATTTAGAAGCAAAAAGACTATTTTTATAAAATTTGAAATATTTGAATTATTAATAATTATCTGTGAAATAAAAAGACTTGAACTTTAAACTCAATTTAAACCACCCTCAACTAGGTGTAAATTAAATTGAATAAATAATAAAATATAGTTGCCAGACACACACATATATATATTATGGTTCTATTGTTATCCTTAAAAAGATGTTTGCATTCCTAGCTATAATGACATCTTTTACAGTGAGGCGATTTGAGGGAAAATACACGAGTTTTCCCTCAAATCGCCTCACGTAATATTAAGAAATATTTATATTCTATTTTCACCCCAGAATTAAACCCTGTACAAAAATTTATCATTACAAAAACATTTCTGAGTGGTTTTTAACCTCACACAATCTTTCATACTACTTAATTTAAGATCAATTTTCTTTCTCAAAATATGTTTTATCTTCATCATAATAATCATTATATACAAAATCCCTGCTTATTTATTTATGATAAAAATGGAAATGAAAACCTAACAACGGTATATTTGCAAAACCAGAAGACAAAAAGCTAGTTAGGAGAACCTAATTCTAAGAGAGAAAGTATAGTAACAAATGCATTCACAAGAGTACATTTACACATTATGCAACACAGTGCAATAGCAATTTTGGAATCTGCGTTCGTCGTATTATTTAATAACTAAAGATTTTCAGGGAAAAAAAATTGAATTTGCAATTGAATCTGTCCTTAAATACAAGAAAAAACAAAAAACAAAATGTATGTGGAGTGATTACTGTAATAAAATTCTTAAAAAGCTTTAATTGTTATATTTTTTTTTTCATCAATAAAAAATAAAATACAGAAACCATTTTCAATTATACCAAGATTGTTTTGGAAGTCTCAAAAGATAAGTAATATATATACATTATGAAAATATAAATGTTTTGTGGAATTCATGCAATTTTGTATATATTATTTCACTTAATTGCAGGAGTTTGTAGCTAAGCAAAACATCGAAACTCAGACCTACAAACAAGAAAATAGAACTGCAAACGAATACTTCCTCGTAGGAGAATATCAAATCAGAAGTTCCTGCTGACCTACGAGGGGTTTGAGACATTTTTTAATAGGGCTATCTTCAATAACGACAGTGACAGTAATGAAATCGGAAAATTTATAGTCGTAGAAAAACGGAAGAAAAAGCGCAACTCTATGGAGTCCCCTAAACAGTATTTGATCGGGAAACACTGACTGTCCACGTGGTGATGGAGTTATTGTTGTTGATACATTACGACGATGCCAGAGGGAAAAATATCGTTCCATAACAAGCAAAATAAAAATCAATATCAAAGCAAATAATTGAAAAGTAACTAGGACAGTGGACGTTATGGATGACAGATAGATTCTGCACAAAAATTGCATTTTTTACCTATTAAAATACTTCAGATCGCTTTCATCTTTCGCTTGGCAACATTACACACCTCTAGGATGCAAGGGTAGAGCATGAATGTAATATTAGGTCCAATTGACGCCACTTACCACTACTGTCTCTCTCTCTCTCTCTCTCTCTGACAAGCATTGTGATGTTGATATAACCCACGTTTTTAAGCGTAAAAATAATTGAAGAAAAAATGTAAAAATATATAAATGTATATGAAGGGTTACTATCGACATAATCATTAAAAAAAACTGTTTTTTCTCCCAATGTTAAGTAAATCTTTAAAAGCCATGTATTCTTGGGTTTAAGATAACCTTCTAGCTTCTACACTCAGGATTCTATTTTATCTTTCTTATAAACTCCAATAAACTTGGTTGTGTAAAAGATAATACGGGAAGAATAAAATTCATAAATAAATCAACATCTTTTGAAAAGATAATATATCCTCTAAAAGCGGCCAGTATACGTCGCCAGCCGACACCCCTTATGGCAACTTATAGTGTCCTCATTATCACATACTCAACTTGCACTGCAACACGAATACACTTGTGGTTATATTGAGACACAGTTTTGGCTGGAAAAATGAGACAGTCCGTTAAGAAGATCCTGAAAGAGTTCTTATTGTGTAAGAAAGCACAAAATCAACCTCTAAGTCTGCTTGGATTTCCCCCCGTTACCACCCGAACGAGTTAAGCATCAAGTCCGCTAATAAAACTGTCAGCAAATAGTTAAAAAC
>NC_087215.1:68182235-68185707 GCF_015104395.2 Macrobrachium nipponense | reverse complement strand
TATTCGGCAAACGCATATTTCATCCGCATTTCGCTCTCGTCATTGATGGTGTATGCCCGTGCATATTTTCCATGGCGATGCTCTAATGGAGTTGGTTGGGGGGGGGGGGGGGGGGGGGGGGGGGGGGGGGGGGGGGGGGGGGGGGGGGGGGGGGGGGGGGGGGGGGGGGGGGGGGGGGGGGGGGGGGGGGGGGGGGGGGGGGGGGGGGGGGGGTGGGGGGGGGGGGGGTGGGGGGGGGGGGGGGGGGGGGGGGGGGGTGTGGGGGGGGGGGGGGTTGGGGGGGGGGGGGGGGGGGGGGGGGGAAGGGGAGCTCCATCAAGCTGCTGCTGATGCTGTTTTTAAAACCACGATTTACAATATGTTGGGTCTGGTACTAAAATTGTTATGTTATAAAAATGAGAAAACTACCTGATAATTGCTTTTCTCTCTCTCTCTCTCTCTCTCTCTCTCTCTCTCTCTCTCTCATCTCCCATACATATATATATATATATATATATATATATATATATATATATATATATATATATATATATATATGTGTATATATATGTCTATAATTATATGTATGTATGTGTATATACAGTAACATAAATTATATAGTATGATATATACTCAACTATTTATCATTTTGAACGAGACTGCACCATCACATCCACCTCCACCCTGCCTGCGACCAACAACCAGTCGATTAATTACCCTGCGCTTAAGCCAGGAAACGCAACCCGTGCTATTACCAAAATAATAATAATAGTAATAATAATTCTGAATAATTTCTCGCGAAATGCATCAGGGAATTCCATTTTTTGTCTAAAATTCTTTGTTGCAAAGCACAACAACCACCTTTTGTCTTTCGAAGCGTCGTATTATATGAACAGGAATAAAAATGCGAAGGAAAAAAAATACAGCCTTTGATCGGAGTTACGACACATGATTTACGACAGTGGACGTAACTGAAGCATTACGATTCGCCAATCGATTTGACGCGTCACTGCATCACCGATGGGGCTCGTATTTTATTCATTTCATTCATTTATATTTTTAAATTTGTCTTCATTCGATAAATGGAAGCCAAAACATTCGTAAAGCTGGCCATTGGCTCGGGGGATAACGACTTTCCTTCATGACGACTTTCATTCATGACGACTTTCATTCATGATGACTTTCATTCAAACTACTTTAATTCATGACGACTTTCATTCAAACGACTTTAATTCATGACGAATTTTATTCATGACTACTTTCATTCATGACGGCTTTCATTCAAACGACTTTCATTCGTGATGGCTTTCATTCAAACGACTTTCATTCATGACGACTTTCATTCACACGACTTTCATTCACGACGACTTTCATTCACAGGACTTTCTTTCATCAAACGACTTTTTCATATGACGACTTTCATTCATGGCGACTTTTCATTCATATCGCTGGTGACGGCGATGCACGAAGAATGTGGTGTCCTTTAAATGAGTAATATATAAACGTAAGTAGTAAATAATGTAGTATTTTTTCTTTTATTTTTTTTTTGAATGAGTGGTTACCTGGACGTTTAATTCCCAACACAGGTCGGTTACTTAATAATCGAATGCTTCGGTAATCCTGTGAGAAAGATGGCTGAATATATATATATATATAATATATATATATAGATATATATATATATATATATAAATAGTATATATATATATAAATATATATATATATATATATATATATATATATATATATATAAATAAATCACGTGCTAGAGTGTTATTAATACATATATACATAAAATAAATAAATAAATATTACATATATATATATATATATATATATATATATACGTATATATATATATATATATATATATATATATATATATATAGATATAGTATATATATATATATATATAGTATATATATAATATATATATATATATATTAATATATATATATATATATATATATATATATTATACAATAAATCACGTGCTAGAGTAATTATGATAACATATATACATAAATAATAATTTAATATATACATATATATATACATATATATATGTTATATATATAATATATATATATATATTATATATATATATATATATATATATATATATATATATATATATATATATATATCTCAAGTACAAAAGCCCCATTAAAAACACTTGAGACATATCCTGTTCCAGCAGAAGAATTTATTTACACTCACACATACATATATACTTATGTACTATATAAAATAAAAAAAAACATATATGTAAATATTTTCTGTTTGTACATATAAGTGTATATACATGTATATATATGTATATGTATGTATTTCATATATATATATATATATATATATATATATAATATATATATATATATATATACGTATATATATAGTGTGTGTGTGTGTGTGTGTTGATGTATATATATATACACACATTTATAATTTCAAACAATACATTATAAAAAATATATAGAATATATATATATATATATATATATATATATATATATACATATATATATATATATATATATATATATATATATATATACACACAATATATATATATATATATATATATATATATATATATTTCGTTAGATATATATATCTCTCCGATAATGAAATAAACCATCCGCCAGTTGGGAGTCAACGCCCACACATAAACGCTCATACACGGAAAATTAACTCATTGTTTATGTTTGTCGTTTATGTACTATACCCAGTTAAAGGGCATTACATCCAGCGAGTATTGCCGGCATCAGCGGATATGAATGAAAGTCCCCACAAATCAAAGTAGTTTTTGCTGGTTCCATTTATCGAATGAAGACAAATAAAAAAATATAAATGAATATATGAATAAAATACGAGCGCCATCGGTGATGTTAGTGACGCGGTCAAAATCGATTGGCGAATCGTAATGCTTCAGTTACGTCCACTGTCGAAATCATGTGTCGTAACTCCGATCAAAGGCTGTATTTTTTTTCCTTCGCATTTTTATTCCTGTTCATATAATACGACGCCTTCGAAAGACAAAATGGTTGTTGTGCTTTGCAACAAAGAATTTTAGACAAAATGAATTCCCTGATTTTCATTTCGCGAGAAATTATTCAGAATTATTATTACTATTATTATTATTTTTGGTAATAGCACGGGTTTGCGTTTCCTGGCTTAAGCGCCGGGTAATTAATCGACTGTTGTTGGTCGCAGGCAGGGTGGAGGTGGATGTGATGGTTGCAGTCTCGTTCAAAATGATAAATAGTTGAGTATATATACATATATATTATATATCTACTGTATATACACATATATACATACATATAATTATAGACATTATATACATACATACGTATATATACATGTATGAGAGAGAGAGAGAGAGAGAGAGAGAGAGAAAAAGCCAATTATCAGGTAGTTTCTCATTTTATAAACAATAACAATTTTAGTGCCAGACCCAACATATTGTAAATTCGTGGTTTTTAAAAAC
>NC_087215.1:68154735-68179735 GCF_015104395.2 Macrobrachium nipponense | reverse complement strand
GTATGCCATTATATCCCATAATCGTATTTTCCAACTAACGATTTTGTTTTTTTACACAAACAGCAACAATGCTAGGAAATTCACACGTGCTATTAAACTGTAATACAATATCCCAGTTGTATAGATAAATTATTATTATCTGTGAAAGATAAAAACAAGATTGTTCAAACACCTTCAGTTTTACGCAAACACTGTTCGAAACTCTCTTTTTAACTTTGACAAATATATTCCAATTTCTTTATATAATCGTCTATTTTATTCTACATCAACAACAGCAACGGTAATCCGAAGGTCTCCATTTTTTTTCAATAACATTCAGGTGTCGGGAATAATAATTCATCATTTTTTTTTCTTTTTCAGTTTCCAGACGCAGTTTCAGAAAGCGTCAGAGAGATGCTTTGTAGACTTTGTGCCACTGAAAATTATGAAAGAGATGCTTTGTTAATTGGCGTCGATTGTGCCATTCAGCGGGCATCCTGTTGTGTGTATTGAAATAGTCAAGCGGGTCACTTATTACAGCAATATTTCACCAAGGAATCTTCCTTTCTGTCGATAGATAGATGGTAGTGTCATCCTAATTCTCTTTCATTGCCAAAGGCAGTTCGTGCTTAATTATGCTGATTACAATAGGTCTTTCGAGCTGTGGGGCGTCTGCAGGTGTGTGCGTGTGTGTGTGTGTGTGTGTGTGGAAGAATGACCTAATTCTCCACCCCCAGCGGCCCCCCCCCCACCCCCCCCCCACCCCCCTCAAGAAAAGAAGAAGATAGAAATGAAGACAATTCTCTTCTCGCTTTCTAACCGAACTGAATGCGACCATGAAAATTTTCCCCACAATGTATTCTTTGTTGTTAGCAAGAGATTGTTTGCCCTTGTGTGTGGTTGTTGTTACCCCCCCCCCCACCCCCCCCCCCCCCCCCACCCACCGACACACACACACACATTCCCCTTCCCCAACCTCCCTCCACCCCTTGAGGAGGTTCAAGGGAGGGGTCGGAGTTGAACGGAAACGTTGATTGAACAGGAGGAAAAATATATATGTTTTTTTTATTGTTTTTTTTTTTTTTTTTTTTTTTTTTTTTTTTAAAGAAGACGAAAATATATTTCATAGAAAAATTAATGTTGGAGGACGTTCGTTATATTTCAGTTTCGACAACGGGATCCTTGAAGAGAACGATATGCGGTGGGAATTTGATTGAAGACTGAATGACGTATATATATATATATATATATATATATATATATATATATATATATATATATATATATATATATATATATATATATATATATATATATATATATATATATAATATATATATATATATATATATATATATATATATATATATATATATATATATATATATATATATATATATATATATATATATGCTTAAAAATCACAGTAGATGCACGTGACTTCATTAAATAAGCGAATACCACAGGAAAAAATGATAGGCAGAAATCCAAGCGCTTTCGTCTTTACTAACACCTCGTTCCTTGACAAGTATTAGTAAAGAGGAAAGCGCTTGGATTTCTGCTATCATTTTTTTCCTGTGGTATTCTCTCATATACATGCATACATACATACATACATACATACATATATAATATATATATATATATATATATATATATATATATATATATATATGTATATATATACATATATATTGATATATCACATTGGTATAACCGAGAGCATTCAAAATAAACAAAAGCCACATGAGTATATTCCATCGGGGTGAAATTCACAAGTTACGAAGACAGATCGAAACAAGAAATCAGGAGACAGACTAAACAAGAGTAGGTGATTGATGACCTAAGGGACTTTACGAGATTTCAATTTCATCTTTTTTTTTCATTCCTGTCATCTCATTCCTCTATTTTTTATTGCTTATTAATTGCTTTCACATAGGAATTTAATATTCAGTCTTATGATTATTATTCACTTGCTTTTGGGGGAAAGTATTTTGCAATTTGGGTTTATGATGATGATAATTCGTCTTTTATAATGCATAATTTTGTATCCTGGACAGGATTTCGGGAGGGTACTTACTGTCCCCACATTCTGGACTGTCCGTCTCGACCATCTCTTATATTACCGTGGTTATCGACAATATTTGGTACATTAGTAAAACCAGCAACTTTCCATATTGTTCAAAAATGTTACCTCGTAGTGTTGAAGATTTAAAGCATTATTGGTTACAGGCACGTATCCGAGAATTTATTTTAATCTATAAAATTATGGCATGGTAAAAGATTTGATAAGACGAACGCTATTCATATGAAACAATCCCACGTGGGCATTTGACTTTGAATTCAAGCTTCCAAAGATCGCTTATCAAGAAAGATAAATAGATACACAATTTACTAAATGAATAGGTAAATTGTAGGTGATGAAGTCAATATTAGAATAAAAGGAGGGGATTTGTTTTAAGGGTGGTTATGCTATGCAACGTCTCTAGTTTACTTCTGAAGTTACAGAAATATTAGAATGTGAGGTTTTTGCCAACTATCCAAAAACTGCTTCTTCTTCATTGGGCTTCCTACCTGTAGCTCTTCTGCCCCCCCCCCCCCCCCCCGCTACGGGGAAACAGAATAGCATGACAATAAAAGGGGCAGCATTAGCCTTTTTCATTTGCCCTATGCCGTAAGGGATGATCCCTCGTCAGTTACGTAGATTTTTCGACCCCTCGGCGCATGCGCAGCAAGTCTCTCGAGATCAGAGTGAAAACCTCCTGGTGACGTGCTGATAATCCCAGTGCTTATGTCTGACGTTAGTCCAGCCCCATCTTTTTTATCTTTCCCTTTTTTGTAGCGTGAGGATTATAGCAATGTTAATTCCGTTTGTTAAGGGATTTATTTTTTATATACATATACTTCGGTCTTAAACAGTTCCTTTCATTTATTTATTTCTTTTTAGATACTAAAATTCATTAACTGTTTTCACTTAGGTATGTTTGCTTTAGTGCGCGTCTATTTGACAATTTGTTCATTCAAAGGCGTGTATGTGTGTATATGTAAACACAAGCTGCGTGCGTATTTAAACACGCTATTTGTGTGTATTTAAGCGTGCGCTATGTATGTGAATTTAGAAACACACTTTGTGTGTATTTAGAAACACTCTACTTGTGTATTTAGAAACACGCTATGTTTATTTGAACACACGTTGTGTGTGTATTAAAAACGCACTGTGTGCATGTAAAAACACTGTGTATTTTAAAACCCACTATTTGTGTTTTTAAAGGCGTACTGTGTATATTTATAAACGCACTGTGCACGTATTTAAACACGCATTATGTGCGTATTCAAAAATGCAATATGTATGTATTTGAAGACGCACTGTGTATATTTACAGAAGCAGTGTGCGTATTTAAAAGCGAACTATGTGTGTATTTAAACACTCATTATGTCTGTATTTATGACAGACTATGTGTGCATGAAAAATGCACTTTGTGTGTGTTTAAAAACGCATTTTTATATTTAAACACGCAATATGCGTACTCAGAAGCGAACTATGTGTGTTTTCAAAAAAGTCTATTGTGTATTTAAACACGCCCAAATATACTTGCACATTTTGGTCTCTTAGCGAGAATGAAATTTTGTATAATAGTCGAGTCTTAAGTCCATGTAAGAGGATTGTGGAAACGGACCCTTATTTTCTTGTGGGGAATTTGTCATATACTTTTTTTTTCTTTTTTTTTCAAATCAAGCACAAATCACTCGGTTTTCCATAAAACGATTAGAGTCTGGAGTAACTGCAACTTGGGTGGGCAATGTTATCATTTAATTTCGACTTTTCGAAATTAGAAAAATTACTTTTTTGCTTACTCGGGGAGTAAGCCTACGAACTACTTTCTTGTTGTAGGGGGGGTTTGAAATTAGAAAAATTACTATTTGCTTACTTGGGGAGTAAGCCAACCGACTACTTTCTTGTTGTGGGGGGGTTGAAATTAGAAAAAATTACTTTTCGCTTACCCCAACCGGGGAGTAAGCCTATGAACAACTTTCTTGTTGAGGGGGGGGGGGGTTGTTTGAAATTAGGAAAATTAATTTTCGCTTACTCGGGGAGTAAGCCTAACAAACTACTTCTCGTTGCTGATGGTGGGGGTGGGTTTGGTAGGAAAGGTCTATGTGAGAGCCTAAAAAGGTCTGAAAAGGTGCAGGAATTTTAGGAAGGATATTTATGATTTATTTTGTTAATAATTTCACAGTCCTCCTGAAAATAAATTGTTAAAAAATCCACATTATATAGAAATATATTTTAATATATAATTGTGGATTTTTTAACACTATGATTTATTTATTAGGATGAAAATGCAAAAAATAAACAATGTGCATGTTGAACAGCACCGAACAATTATTTGTAATAAAATATAACATGCTCATTTTAATTTTCGCGGGGTTTTAGTTTTCGCTGGTGAAACAAGGCTCTATTTGACCGTGGATTTTAACACGTTTTAATTGTTTTGGTTTATAACTGAATTTAGGCTATTGTTCTGTTTTTTGATTTTCTATTTCCACCCCTTACAGCCGAAATAATTCGGGAACGGTATTTAATCTTTTTTGCCTTTTTTATTTGATCCCTTTTTGTTGTCCAGAGTAGTACTAATTATAAGTATTAATTACAAAGACCACTTCACGTTAAGTTAGGAATATCGTGGAGGTCGCATCACGCCTTTGTTTTTTTTATTTGCCAGGTAAGCTAGAGGGAAGAATTAAGATGCTCTAATGGAATCTTCTGTATTTTTCTAAGACAGGTGAAGCGAATAATAAGCAACATTGGGGCTGGTCAGTCGTGGATGGTGGGTGACCGCTCTCCTCGTCGTTGATTCCTTGGGAATGAATCTTCCCCATAATTCCTCAGTCTACTCAGCTGTAAATGAGTACCTATCCCTGATGGGGTGGGAGGGTCCAGCTATGGGTTAAATGGCAAAACTCACCAATGATGGAAAGAAATGAAGAATTGAACGACAACGACGTAAATGGAACCTCTGGCAACAGAGGAGCTTCGTCCGGCATCCAGGTATTCAGCCCCAATTGAAGGGTACTTAGAGGTCGTCATCCAGAAACTGACCACCACAACGACAGTAACCAACAACCAGAGACTGGAGCTGCAGAGGCAAACCAGAGGAAGAAATGGACGAGAGAAGAAAATAAGGAAATATGGAGATTGCTACATCAGAAGCAACCCGACGGAGAGAGGATATAGAAGAGGTTGGGCAACATCTGGAATGAGAGGAATAACACCCGCCAAACAGAGCAGAGGCTGGGCAGACCAAGTAAGGAACATAAAGAAAAAGAACTGGCTCTCCCCAACAGAAAGAGAGGAACTCGAAAGGGAAATGACGCACGGCAACGAATTACAAGAAGACGAACTGAGAGACGATGCCACAGAAGGACGACAGGGATGATGCGGTATCAAACAACAACACACGAAGAAACACCGACGAAGTAACAGACAGGACGGAAAGGGTAGAAAAGATCAGGCAATGGATGAAGCCAGACACAGAGAGAACAAAAGATCCCCTCCATGAAAGCCTACAACACCAAGAAATTAGGGAGAAAAACAAGTGAGGTCAATGAAATAATGGCATAATACACACCACCAGTATCACAGACAAATAACTTGGCATATGCACGGAGCAAGATTAGTAGCAGAACTGATGGGGACACGAAAAACCAACACCACCAGCACAACCAACCCAACAGAAACCAAAACAGCAACCGCCTTGGAAAAGACGCCTGGAAAAGCAAATCATGATGATGAAGATCTGACTTGAGTAAAACTGAAAGAGATGGCAGAAAAAAGGCTAAGAAGCAAGAAAACAAGAGAGGAACTGAACGAGAATTACAAAGTACACGAGAGGAAGAGGGCACTAAAACAACACAATAGAGGGTGTAAAACAGAGGCTTAAGGTCAAAGCACATAAGATCCAACGATACATGAACAGGAATAAGGGATACCAAGAGAACAAACTATTCGGAACCAACCAGAAAAGACAACTTAGAGGGGAAGACAACCACCAAGAAATTCTTGAAGCCGAACCAAGTAAGAAACTCTGGGAAAACATATGGAGCAATCCGGTATCACACAACAAACATGCAACATGGCTCCAGGAAGTCAAGGCAGAAGAAACAGGGAGCATAAAACAAAGATTCACAGAGATCACGACAGACACAGACACCAAACTACAGAAAATGCCCAACTGGAAAGCCCCAGGTCCCGATGAAGTCCATGGATACTGGCTCAAAAACTTCAAGGCCCTACACCCAAGAATAGCAGAACAACTCCAGCATTTTTTATTCACATCACCATGCGCCCAAATGGATAACCACAGGAAGAACATCCTTAGTCCAGAAAGACAAAAGTAAGGGAAACATAGCCAGTAACTACAGGCCTATCACCTGCCTACCAATAATGTGGAAGTTAGTAACAGGTATCATCAGCGAAACGGCTATACAACTACCTAGAGGATACAAATGTAAGTCTTATCTCTTGACGATAGACTTTTTTTTTGTGTTCTCCTTACGACTGTCATTCGTAAGTATTTCTGGTTCCTCCCATCTCCTTGATATCTTAGTAGAGTGGTTCTTCTTAACTAAAGGAGATGATTCAAACAGATAAGTTGAACAAAAGATAACAACTTTATTCTGTAACTCCATACTAGGAGATGCAGCTCGTCGGAAGACCGATATGTTTGATGGTTGGGCGTGGAACTGCCATTCTAAAAGCATCGCGTCGATAGCGGAACAATTAGCTATCTCAGCAATTCATATAAAACATACGTAGGTCCGCCGGGCATCGGAAAGTTACAAGTTTTCCGGCGTTAGGTTAACAGGTCAAAACCGTCTTCCATGGAAGTTGTTGTGCAAAGTTATCATAAACATAAAATGTTGACAAAGCTCTGAGCTAGATCAGGCTACTGCAGACAGCGCATAGCGTAAATCTAGGTCTGCTTTGGTCACATAGAACCCTCCTTATGCCATGACCTCAGGTCATGGGTTTATATTTACAGATCTTGTAAATTTTAATAAATGTATCTATTACATTAGGCTCGGACTGCTACCTATTCAAGCCTTGAATAACAAAAAAAAATTACTTTAAACATTGTTCATAGGAGCGTGCTCGTAACATACGTCTAGGTATAACATAATAAGTGATTAAATGCATAAAAAAGGTTCTGTTACATACCCTTGTTGACATATTCATAAACAAAGATAATGCATGGAAAAATATAGATCCATGTTGGTAATAATAATGATTAGGTACCCAAAACAATAAAAAGGTAAAAATCAAAAGATTAACATGTATACATGATTAATATGATAACAGGTAACCTGATTAAGAATAATGGTTACTAAATAATGATTATAGCATGATCATGGATAATTGTTAAAGAGTACTTGACACTCTTTGTGATAGATAAATATAATTGTACAATGGTATAATAGTATAACTATGGAAATCTGCAGAAAAGCAATATATAGGGCTGATATATTTTATTAGGTGCCCGAAAAATACCTTTAGGAATATATTTAATGTATAATATTGGGCTATAATGCTTTATTAGGCGCCCTGGAGATACCTTAACTGTTCAAATGCAAAGGCGTGAGTCTTTCTTGTCCTACATTTTGCCAGCATACGGACCGCTTTTCACACACAACACAATTCCAGACAGTTCCCTAGGCACGAACTGAAGTGGCCAGGTTCAGGCGGCCCTAACGCAAACGACTTGAGTTTAACGGGTACATCATCTAGGACGGGCCAATACGTTCCCTTGGAGATCCTTCTGTTTACCGCCTCAGCCTACGCCAAGCAAAGATGTTGACGGCGATAACCAATATGGCCGTCACGCTGAACACGGCTAGCAGAATGTAGTAGCGAAGATTTTCTCCACCTGCATAAGTCGGTGACGCGTGGGTCATCTCAGCCAGTTGCGTCAAACGATGAGCCACTCGCGCGTTGTATGGGAGAGGTAGTGACGGATGATTGTGGAAGCCCACGTGTAGTTTGCGAAATTACGCCTTCTCACGTATATCGTGTTGACCCCTCTGACGGTTGTAGTTTGTAGATGTCCCCGTACAAACCATCGGCTGCTACGAAGATAGGGGCATGGGCGTTGGTACCGTCCGGACACACTACGTCGAATCCGGCTTTATCATAACGGATCCAGGAACCATTATTCATCTGTAATTGAATTATTACCGTAAAAGGGATAAAGTTTCCCCAGACAACCTTCGCTGTATGAGAGAGAGAGCCGTTTAGCACTATGCCTAACTACATGAATCCGTTGTATATAGGATAGAAATTCAAAAAAAGAGTCAGCTGTACAAATTTTATTATTCATGGCTTTCTGAACAGTGAGTGAGTTTATCTAAGTCTTTAATGACTGTAAATGATTTCTTATCAGAAGAAATCAGTACATGCCCCGGGTAAATTGGATATTACTGGATTTGAGTTTATTCGTCATGAAAGTAGGAAACGGTGCTATTTTTGTATGATTGCCAAGCATCGGAAGAATCAAAAGGAATTGTGATCATAATTCTATAATTTTCAACTGCTGACTGATATTAGGCTATAATAGAACTCTACTTTATGGGCGTCTAATAAAGGAATATAACCTAGCTTCTCCCGTCCGTTTTCCAAAGTTAACGTCAGATCTTTAATAGGCATGAGGTGAGGGAGGATAACACACCCTTTGTTGCTAACGTAATTTGCTTCTACGTAATCTTTTGACTTTTCAATAAAATGTGATATTTTCACACGGATATGATCTATTTTCGAACTATAGTAAGCTAAACGTAGCCAGCAAATGTTGAACTTCCAATGACCTGATCGATATTATTTGAATGTTCATTAACGATACTCATTATTTGATTGATCGAAGATAACTGTTGCGAAGTTCAGATAAGCCAATTCTGTTTTGTGTTGCAAAAAAACAAACTCAATTCTTTTATTTTGATTATTTATGTTTTAAGGCGATTTGAGATTCCTAAGCCTAGGATTCGCAAACTGATCCTAAGATGTTTAGTCCGGCCAGGAATAAGCGGGTTGCGGCGTTCAAGAGTATTGTGCCGCACAGACCACATTCAGCAGGTCACGAGCGAGTTCTTCTGCCTCGGCGGTTTTATTTTGTATGTCTAAGACAACATTTCCGCGACGCTTAGTGTTTGAGCTAGCGAAAAAATCTCTGAGTTAGCATGAAAATTACGTTCATGCATTTCCATAAGGAAATAGCAAACCTCATCAGGTCATTCTTTTTAAGTTAAGGACGTCATCTTCAGGCAAGAAAATCGCAGGCATATCTACTTCTATAACAATATTGCTTGACACGATGAATACATCATCTATTCTCTCGATAATCGAGCCATGATTAAAGTCTATTTCTTTCGTCCTAGCGCTCTTTCCATACAACAAAGATGTCTGAATACAACAATATCACTCCTAACAATAACAGATTCAGTTTTGAAACCTGCAATGAGTAAAACATATGTAATAACTCGCGTAAAGAATAGGTTTACATTACAATATGATTAATAGATATATATAAATATTATACAAGTTTCATAAATACAACCATTTTTTCCCTCACTTCCATCCATAACCTTTCTTTAGATTCTGATATGTGCCAATGGGGGGACTATTCTCACATCAGTGGGTTTGGATACATTTTGAACCCTACTCTATTGGCCGTTTAAAGTTTTCTAAAATGTTAAACGGGCCTTCAAACTTAGGTGTCAGTTTATAATTTAAACCTTTACGTACGTATACTTGTAGGTATACCTGATCGCCCACGGCATATGTTCTAGTTGGCGGCTAAGCTATTTTATCATGATTTTTTTCATTATTATTGTGCTTCTTCTAGATTCTTACGAATTATATTATATCGACTTATGCTTGCATCCATAACATCCTTTAGAGGATTTGATAAATTAGTTGTAGGCTTTAAGATGTGGAAAGGCGTTCGGGCCGGGTATTACCGTACAGTGCCTCGTGCGGTTGTCATTTTAATAGACATGATACGAGTGATTAAGTGTGCTTAGTACCGCAGGTATGGCAATGTCCCAGTTGGGGTCTGCCCCCCCCCCTAAAGTGACCTTAAATGTTTAAAACCTTACGATTTGCCCTTTCCACTAGCCCCATTAGACTCTGGGTGATAGGAATCATGGTATTGATTTTCTTTATACAAAGGAATTCGCACAAGGAGTTAAGGGAAAAAAAATGCTTATTTGAACTCCCCGGCCCGAGTCCTGAGATAATGATGTGTGGAATTCCATGTTTACAAATGTAGCACTCGTAAACAACTTCCTAGCGCACTCGACCGCGGTTTTTTTGTTTTAAAGCGCTATAAGTTTTCTGTATATCGAGTCAAAGGCTCTATAATTACTAGGAGGTTTTGGGGGCTTATTTCCTCTGTCCGACTCGTAAAAAACAAAATCATGTAATTAAATCTAAATGTACTCTTTCAAAGGGTGTTGATTTGGCACGGGTAAGCCCCTAGGCTGACAGGTGTCTTCGTGTGCCCTTTGTATTCTTTGACAAGTGCGACAATTTGCTATGTGCTTTTTTATATCTGTAAGCATCGTATGCCAATAAAATAAGGATTTTGCTTTCTGTGACATCAAGGTTATAACCCGGTGTCCGTGCAGTGGATTTTCATGCAAACCATTTTAAGACAGTGGGTATGAGTGAGATAGGCACCACCACCTGGTTGTTATTCAACTGCGGTGTGTTGCGGGTTTCCTCGTCACGGATCTACACAGGATATTGTCCTGTATGATATAATTCTGCTGCTTATACTTTAGGTATTCCTTTCCTTCGGATTTCCGTTTAACGCAATGATGATTTTTCTATTTGCGGATCTTTTCTTTGTTCTGTCTGTAATAGTTCAGCACTCCAGCCCAGATCTTCCTGTTCAGATATAGTTTTAACAATGGGCGTGGAGGTTGAGATATCTATTAATTCAGCTAATGGCTCGGTACAAGATGAAGAGGGGTTGCGTGATAATGCGTCAGCAATGATATTTGCTTTTCCCAGGTAAATACCCGATCCTCGCGCCAAAGTCCTGAATGATCATGTGCCACCGAGTTCGCTTGGGGCTGTGACTAAAGCCTTTAAAGAAGTCGTCGGTTAGGGGCTTATGATCAGTGAGAACCTTGACGGGATAACCGTATATTATGAATTTAAAGTGCACGAGTGAATTAACAATAGCGAGCCCTTCCTTGTCTATTACTGCGTATTTACTTTCGGAAGGTCTCAGTTTACGGTGAATAAAAGCTATAGGGAAAAAACTGTTTTATCATATTGTTTGAAGCAATACCCCACCTACTCCTAGGTCTGAGGCGTCTGTTGCTATGAAAAATTCCTTACCGAAGTCAGGAAATTTCAAGATAGGAGAACTACACAATTCATCTTTCAATTTATCGAACGCCTGTTGATGCATTTCAGACCATACGAAATCTATGCCCCTTTTTTATAAGATCGGTTAGGGGAGCGGCTATGATTGAGTAGTTGCGTATGAAGAGCGGCGATAGTAGCCGCTACATCCTAAAATTGCTGTATGTCCCTTGACGTTAGTAGGTATCGGAAAGTTACGGATAGCCGACACCTTATCATGGACGACTTTAAGACCTTCACTAGAAACCGTGAAACCTAGATAGACTAGTTCTGTTTTAAAAAATTCACACTTACTTATCTTTACCCTTAAATTATGCTGCCTTAATCTTTGTAGCACTAACTCCAATTTACGTAAATGTTCTTCTAATGTGTTGGAAAAGATTACTAGGGTCGTCCATGTAGGCATGTAGGATATCTCCTAACAAGTCTCCAAACACGATGTTTATCATACGAGTAAAAGTTATAGGAGCACAACGTAAACCAAAAGGCATACGCAAAAAAAAATTCATAATGTCCCCTGGCTGTGCTGAAGGCAGTGTATAAAAAAGGGATACTCTCTTGTTCCAAACGGAATCTGATGGAAATCCTTTTAGTAAGTCTAGGCTTGTGAAATATTTATTCTGACCTAGTAAGGATAGGATATCATCGGTACATGGTACTGGGAATCTGTCAGGGATTGTTTCTTCATTTTTTAAACGGACGAAAATCTACGCATATCCGCCAAGTTCGATCTTTTTTCGGTACTACTATTAACGGAAAATTATAAGGGGCTGTTTGATTTCCTAATGGGACTCCCTTCTTTTAAAAACATTTTTACCTATTCCTCTGTTATCTCATTCTGAAATTTCATAGGAAGTCGGTACGAAGGTACATAAATTACTTTCTGTTTGTCCTTGAGCCTTATTTGATGCTCGATGACATCCGTTTTTCCTAAGGTTCCATCCGTAGTGGAAAAAACATCATGATATTTAGTTAAAGATTCAAGAATTTCTGCTGAATTTCTTCTTCTTGAATGTCCTTATTGATTTTGTTCTTTATAGATTGCAAAAGGGTTTCATCCGCAACTGATTGAGCGTGATTTATCTCAGCTACGGTAAGAATGCGATGTTTATAGACTTCGGCATCCAAGATATGTTGATTTTTGTGGATTACTAAAGTGGTATTCAATGATTACAGGGGACTTCGATGTTACATTGTTGTTGTGAGCCGACTGTATAAATGGCTTGTTGTGACGGATAATCCGTGTGTTTTTCAGAGTTTCGGAAAGGATAATGTTTCAGATCCTGGCAAGGTTCTCTTTACACACACTAATATATTTGAAGTTACGTTAGGCTCGAGAGTTTGCGTGCAAGCTGATATTACGGGTGAGCGAGAGTTCTGTTGGGTTGCCTGTATTATTTCTTGGTTCATGAGACAGGTGATTGGTTCCGTAATGTAAGTGACAAACTCTGTCCTGTCTCTTTATTATCTAAAACTGATTTTTAGGGTATTAGAGGACCTATAGAATTTCCCTTTGATATACACGCCGTGTTTTGCAGGTGCTAAGATAATATTTTGAGTGCCATTGACGGGTATCCGATAATTACTGCGGGAATTTACATATTAATGTTTTGTACAACGACAAAGGTATCAGCAAACGTGCGTTTTCTTACCGACCTTGTACTGTACATGAGTTACGCCCACAACATTTAATTCATTATTCCCTATGCCATGAGCAGCCTTATTCCGGACTTTTCTATAGGGAAATTTGAAAAGAGTAAATGATGAGTCCTTAAAATCCATGATATTACGTGGACTACAGAATTCAAAGAACACAAAGTGAATGACTTATGGTCCAAATTTACTGCATGTAAGGTTGGTCGCAACTCGTCTTGACTAATAATTGCATGAATTTGTTGCAAATCTACGGGAACCTGCACAGATTTTTTTTTGATTCGGCCGTGTGTTTCATAGGAAAATCAATTGCCTCACAATGATCTGATAAATGATTAAACTGATTATTTGATACAAAAGATGTTGATATTGATGACCCAACATCGCCCTCTCCCCCCTTGGAGTGAACTACGTGGTATTTGTTTTTGTTTATCACACCTTGAAAATTCGCTTGCCCTTGCAAGTTCTGGCTAGACGGCCCAGGAACAGAGGTACCTGAAGCAACGATTGTTTGTTTCTGCTGTTGTGCAGAATTCCGTTTGGTTGTTTCTTTCTTTTATAGTACTGAGGACCGTTCTTTTTATTTGCACTGGCAACTGGTTGCGTGTTTGTTAGCATTCTGCTGTTGATTCCTCGAGTAGCAACGGTTATATGAATGAGTTGAACTATTGTGTATTGAACAAAAACGCGTCCGACAGTCTGAAATCATGTGACCTGGTCGTTTACAGTTATAACAAACCATCCCTGCAACTTGATTTAATTATTATGTACCACATTACTTTTGTTGGGGCTGTTACTCATTTTTTATTTTTGCAAAAACTTGAATGAGCGAAGGATCTAGGTCGGTACATTTAGACATGTGTTTTTTTGATTGTTTATACACATCTAATTCCGTACTGTCGGGCTGCAATTTTTTATCAAAACACCGTACTAACGCTTCAGGCAACATTGCAGTGATAGACGTAAGGTAGATCAAACGGATAAAATCTTTCACTTTGATTTTATCACCCGCAACCCATCCGGAGTTACTTAAACTATCCCGATATTCATTTAGCCGGTCGGCAATTAGCGCCGCCCGCTCGACAACATTAAGCTGAGTCATGGAGGCTTGGTTAAGGATATTTCTCAATGCCAATACTACATCTAAAGCCTCTTCACCCCCATACACGGCACGTAATCTGATTTTAAACTCGTCCCATGTAAGCGCCTCTTGGAAAGAAAAAACCCCCCTTAGATACGCACTTGCGTCACCTTTTGCAAAGTCAATGAAGCTCTTGGCCTCCTGTAATTGTACTGCTGGGTCTGTGATGCTTTTTGCATTTAAATGAGCGTCTACAGATGAGATCCATGCCTCAACATTTTGAGGCAGGAACCTATTGACCCGACCTTGAAAAGGGACAATCGCTGACCTCGCGCTAACGAGAGTCACCACATTGGGGTTGCCAGTCGGAGTAGTTGCCATTTCGACTTTCACTTTTTTCTTATCACTTTCTATTCCTTGCAATCCTATCAAAATATCTATAAGAGTACACTCGACCACTACGTAAACGCATATGCAATGTACTGTAGAAGTGTGTTATAATAATAGGAAATCCCCCAAAAGATACAAAAAATACAGATAATATGATAAAAAATATTATACGGAGAATTCCTGCAAGAAACGATTAACAACAGCGAGAAGAGAAAAAAAAATTAGTTCGCGGGTGAGAACTCGTAGTTGAAGATTGATCCTCCGTAATGAAGGAAGATTAATATGGCGAACAACTCACCCCCAGAATACTGGATGATCGACTCCCGATGACAACACTTCACTGAGGAAAAGACCTGAATAGATAAAAATGGTACTTAGCTCCAGATTATATTGCGAAGGATTGTTGACATGGGATGACGTCTCAGTTCCTGTCTAAGTCTCGCGTCGGAAGTCGTGATGACGTCACGGTCTTCTCTCGGTGCACGATGCGTGGAGAAGTCCAAGATTGATGACGTCACAGCCTCCGTCTTGCACTACTGCTCCAGCTGTGCTCTCTGCGTCCTTGCTCGTGATCGGGTGATGTTTCCTGTGTTTGTTTTCTTCTTTCCATTGATGTTCGATGCTGCTCTCGTCCGAGTAGATTCTCGAAGATAAGTGACAACAGTTGCTCAAACGTCGGTGTTTAAATGCTTGTATTCTTCTCGATGAAGGACATATCTGCGTCTTCATAAACTGTTTGCGTTGATTGAAGATCCCGTTTCCTCTGTTTAGTTTGATGTTGAAGGTGGAATTAGTTCTTGTAGACCTTCGGTCGGCTCGGATATGGGTCTTGTTACTTATATTCTCCGTTATACGCTGCCACCACATGTAAGTCTTTATCTCTGACCGATAGGACTTTTTTTTGGGTTCTCCTTATTACGGACTGTCATTCGTAAGTATTTCTGGTTCCTCCCATCTCCTTGGATATCTTAGTAGAGTGGTTCTTCTTAACTAAAGGAGATGATTCAAACAGATAAGTTGAACAAAGATAACAACTTTTATTCTGTAACTCCATACTAGGAGATGCAGCTCGGTCGGAAGACCGATATGTTTGATGGTTGGCTTGTGGAACTGCCATTCTAAAGCATCGCGTCGATAGCGGAACATTAGCTATCTCAGCAATTCATATAAAAAACATACGTAGTCCGCCGGCTCGGAAGGTTAAGTTACAAGTTTCCGGCGTAGGTTTAACAAGGTCAACCGCTTCCCATGAAGTTGTTGTGCAAAGTTATCATAAACATAAAATGTTGACAAAGCTCTGAGCTAGATCAGGCTACTGCAGACAGCGCATAGCGTAATCTAGGTCTGCTTTGGTCACATAGAACCCTCCTTATGCCATGACCTCAGGTCATGGGTTTATATTTACAGATCTTGTAAATTTAATAATATATATTACACAAACACCATCCCCCTCCAACAGAAAAAAAGGCTGCAAGAAGGAAGTGTAGGGGCACAAAAGACCAGTTCCTGATAGACAAAATGGTAATGAAGAACAGTAAGAGAGGAAAAAACCAACCTAAACATGGCATGGATAGACTATAAGAAAGCCTTCGACATGATACCACACATGGCTAATAGAATGCCTGAAAATATATGGGGCAGAGGAAAACACCATCAGCTTCCTCAAAAATACAATGCACAACTGGAATACAATACTTACAAACTCTGGAATAAGACTAGCAGAGGTTAATATCAGGAGAGGGATCTTCCAGGGAGACTCACTGTCCCCACTACTCTTCGTAGTAGCCATGATTCCCATGACAAAAGTACTGCAGAGGATGGATGCTGGGTACCAACTCAAGAAAAGAGGCAACAGAATTAACCATCTGATGTTCATGGACGACATCAAGCTGTATGGTAAGAGCATCAAGGAAATAGATACCCTAATCCAGACTGTAAGGACTGTATCTGGGGACATCAGGATGGAGTTTGAAATAGAAAAATGCGCAAAGTAACAAGGACTGAAGGGATAAAGCTACCAGATGGAGCAACATCAAACACATAGATGAGACTGGATACAAAATACCTGGGAATAATGGAAGGAGGGGCTATAAAACACCAAGAGATGAAGGACACGATTAGGAAAAAAGGATATATGCAGAGGACTCAAGGCGATACTTAAGTCAAAACTCAATGCCGGAAATATGATAAAAGCCACAAACACATGGGCAGTGCCAGTAATCAGATACAGCGCAGGAATAGTGGAATGGACGAAGGCAGAACTCCGCAACATAGACCAGAAAACTAGGAAACATATGACAATACACAAAGCACTACACCCAAGAGCAAATAAAACGGACAGACTATACATAACACGAAAGGAAGGAGGAAGAGGACTACTAAGCATAGAGGACTGCGTCAACATCGAGAACAGAGCACTGGGGCAATATCTGAAAACCAGTGAAGACGAGTGGCTCAAGAGTGCATGGAAAGAAGGACTGATAAAAAAGTAGACGAAGAGCCAGGAATATAGAAATATACAGAGACAGGAGAAATGACAAACAGAACAGAGGAATGGCACAACAAACCAATGCACGGACAATACATGAGACAGACTAAAGAACTGGCCAGCGATGACACGTGGTAATGGCTACAGAGGGGAGAGCTCAAGAAGGAAACTGAAGGAATGATAACAGCGGCACAAGATCAGGCCCTAAGAACCAGATATATCCAAAGAACGATAGATGGAAATAACATCTCTCCATATGTAGGAAGTGCAATACGGAAAATGAGACCATAAACCACATAGCAAGCACTTGCATAGAACCAGTACAAAAAGAGGCATGATTCAGTAGCAAAATCACTCCACTGGAGCCTGGTGCAAGAAACATCAGCTACCTTGCAGTAATAAGTGGTACGGAGCACCAACCTGAAGGAGTGATAGAAAAACGATCAGGCAAAGATCCTCTGGGACTATGGTATCAGAACAGATAGGGTGATACGTGCAAACAGACAAGACGTGACGTGATTGACAAAATCAGAAGAAAGTATCACTCATTGATGTCGTAATACCATGGGACACCAGAATTGAAGAGAAAGAAAGGGAAAAAATTGATAAGTATCAAGATCTGAAAATAGAAATAAGAAGGATATGGGATATGCCAGTGGAAATTGTACCCATAATCATAGGAAGCACTAGGCACGATCCCAAGACCCCTATGAAAACGAATCTGGAAAAACTAGAGGCTGAAGTAGCTCCAGGACTCATGCAAAAGAGTGTGATCCTAGAAACGGTGCACATAGTAAGAAGAGTGATGGACTCCTAAGGAGGCAGGATGCAACCCGGAACCCCACACTATAAATGCCACCCAGTCGAATTGGAGGACTGTGATAAAGCAAAAAAAAAAAAAAAAAAAAGTAATAATAATAATAATAATAATAATAATTAAATAATAATAATAATAATAATAATAATAATAATCAATAATAATAACGTTATTCACCGGTGAATCAAAATAAAAATAAAGAGAAAATCGATTTCAAAACATTTCTAATTAGTTATCAAAGGACAGCTAAAGCAAAAGCAAAATAAAAAAAAACGAGGACTCCAATTTACCTCCTCGAGGTAAAACCGCTCCGGTGAATAGACAGACGCCACGCAAAAAAAAAAAAAAAAAAAAAAAAATCCGTATGAAAAGCGTCAATCCAAGCGGCGTATGGAAAGATGATCCTTCATTATACGCCTGAATTGATCCTTTGTTATAAGCCTGAATTGATTTTTTGTAATGCTGGTTCTAGCTAGGAGTCTTTTACAGCTAACTGCGTAGAATAGGATACAGCGTTGGAATATAGGGGATACAATGGCATGCATTTATGGTATAAAGTTGTATCCATGACTGAACAACATTGGGGAGTGGTAATATGCACCACTAAATGGTATATAGTCGTAAGCAGTGTTGTCTACAGCATACCGCGTAGAATAGGATACAGCGTTGGAATACAGGGGATACTATGGTATATAGTTGTATCCATTACTGCACAATAGTGTGCAGTGGTAATATGTGCCACTAAATGGTATACAGTGGTAAGCAGTGTTGTCTACAGCATACTGCGTAGAATAGGATATAGCGTTGGAATACAGGGGATACAATGGTATTCAGTTATGGTATACAGTTGTATCAATTACTGCACAGTAGTGTGAAGTGTTGATATGCACCGCAGAACAATGTTATTATACAATAGTTTGCAATGCTGTGTTTACAGCTTACTGCGAAAAATGGAATACAATGCTGGGATACAGTGGTATATGATTTTGGCATATAGTTGTATCCATTACCACACGATATTTTGCGATGGTGATAAGGACCGCTATGGAATGTTGTACAATAGTGGTCAGTGGTAATGTACGACAGTATTCAATGTAATTACACACAGTTGTATGCAGTGAGAGTATATAATAGTTTTTAATTTGAATATTAATAGACAACTGTGTTCAGTGTTATCACTAAATAGTAAACAGTACTGATATGCAACAGTATTTGATTTAATTATAGAAGCGTATGTATATGAGTACACAGTAGTGTGTAACCTGATTATTAATGTACATCAGTATGCAATACCATTATACAATAGTATGCAATTAAATATTAGAATATAATAGTATGCAGTGCCATAATATACATAGTATACATAATATGCAATGTCAGTATGCTGTATTATGCAACTTTAATACACTCTAGGAAGCTTAAGGAGAGTGTAAAATCTCCAGAAATTCCTTCAGCTCATTATGGAGTTACGTTACAGAGAACTTACGGTTTGGTGGAATTATATTTCAACGTCAGGGAAGATGTAACTTTCATTTGATGATGTTTCGTGAACATTAAATGAACGTCATACGACGAGGAGGAGGAGGAGGAGAGCTTTCATTTATAATGTGTCGTTTTGGGCTGTCTCTGTTTTTTGCTCAGAGTGGAATTACTGATGCGAGTGGGTTGGTACATGTTGGGAAGAGGATATGAAGAAAATTACTTACCTTACAGACCTTACAGACCTTACATCTTGTTCGGGTTGCCCCAGGTCCCTCAGTGTGAGGCACCTCTAATGTCTACCATAGAGTTGCTAGTACATCTTCCGATATATTTTGCATCTTCCAATCTTGGAGGGTCTGGGATGCAGTTTAGATATTTGTCGAGCTTATTCTTAAACACATCTACGCTCACTCCTGATATATTCCTCAGATGAGTTGGCAACGCATTGAATAGACGCTGCATTATCGATGCTGGTGCGTAGTGGATTAATGTCCTGTGTGCTTTCCTTATTTTTTACCTGGTATAGTTTTGGGCACTATTAATCTACCTCTGCTTGCTCTTTCTGATATTTTTAGTTCCATGATATTTTCTGCTATTCCTTCTATCTGTTTCCATGCCTGAATTATCATGTAGCGTTCTCTTCTCCTTTCTAGACCATATAATTTAAGGATGGTAGTCTTTCCCAGTAGTCAAGGTCTTTAACTTCTTCTATTCTAGCTGTAAAGGACCTTTTTGTACACTCTCTATTTGTGCAATATCCTTTTGATAGTGTGGGTACCATATCATATTGCAATATTCAAGTGGGACTACGAACATATGTTTATAAAGCATAATCATGTGTTCAGGCTTTTCTTGTTTGAAGTGCCGTAACAACACTTCCCATTTTTGCTTTACATTTTGCCAACAGAGTTGCTATTTGATCATTGCATAACATGTTCCTCCTATTCATCATCACACCAAGGTCTTTAACTGCTTCCTATTTGTGATTGTCTCATTATTAGGTCCCTTATATGCATATAGCTTTCTTTCTCTGTCTCCATAATTTATTGATTCAAATTTATCAGAGTTAAATACCATCCTATTTACCTCTGCCCAATCATATACTTTGTTAAGGGTCTCTTTGTGTTTTAGAGCGTTCCTATCTTCATCACAAGTAATTTCTCTACTTATTCTTGTGTCATCTGTGAAACTATCACTACCGAATCCCTTAACATTATTGTCTATGTCTTCAATCATAATAAACAAACAGTATTGCAGCTAACACCGTACCTTGCGGCACACCGGATATTACCTTGGCTTCATCCGATTTCTCGTCGTTTGCAATAACTATCTGTTTTCTGTGTGTAAAAATTCTTTTAAAACCATCTTCCGACTTTTATCCACGATAAAGTAGGTCTACTTTATCAAAAGCCTTTTGCAAAGTCTAAATAAACCACATCTGTTTCATTTCCGCTTTTCATATTTTTGAATATGTTCTCACGGTGGACTAACAGTTGGGTTTGTGTACTTTTTCCGGGTACGAAACCATGTTGTCCTTTATTAAACAAATTATTTTTATTAAATGTTTTCATAATATTTTTATTCATTACCCTTTCATACACTTTCATAATATGTGATGTTAGACTCACAGGCCTATAATTACTTGCCTCTAGTCTTGATCCACTTTTGAAAGTAGGGGTAATATAGCTAATTTGTGCTCATCATAAAATCTTGCCTGTATCTACACTTTGTCTTAATAATATTGCAAGTGGCTTTGCGATAGAATGAACTACTTTCTTTAACAAAATAGCAGGAATTCCATCAGGCCCTGCAGCAGCTCCATTTTTAATTTCATTAATAGCCTGCACAATATCAGCTTCATTAATATCTATGTCAGCTAAATATTCACTATTTTCATCCCTTACTTCTATATCATTATCTTCATATCTTATTCTAGGGTGAATTCTCTTATATCGTTCTGCAGTATATTGCAAATTCCTTTTTGTTTTTTTCATTCGTAATCTCCTTCAACTTCTTAGAGGAGGGCCCTATTTCTATTCTTCTTTGTTTTATTAATCTTTTCTTCATATGAGATAATAGTTGGGATTTTGCTTGATATTTAATAGGGTTTTTCTACAAGTCCCGTTTTTCATTTCTTTGATTGTATAATCTTTTGTTCTGCCTTTCTATCTTACTTTTTAGTTCTATAACTTTCCATGCATTTTTTTTTATTTTTTTTTTTGCTAGACCTTTTTTCCACTTTCTGATTTTCTGGAACAAGAATCCTCTTCTGGTCTCTTGGTATGCATGACTGATGTTTAACTTTTCTTCTTCGGTATATATTATCCACTATTTTCTCTAATATTTTTATATAATATCTCCGTATTTACCTTTATGTCATCACTTACGAAAATATTATCCCAATCTTTGTTTAATTCTTCATTATTTCTGACCATTTTTATATTTTTACTGAAAAGTTGTATTTTCCATATCCTTCCACTTTTTCATTTCTGCTTATCTCTGTTTTCACTTGCTTTGGAATGGACTGTAATTCTATGACATTATGGTCTGAAATACTCGCATTATAAACTATTATTTCTTTAACATAATTCATCTCGTTCACAAATACTAGGTCTAAAGTATTTTCCTTTCTTGTTGGCAGGTGATTTATTTGTTGAATGTTGTATTCTAGTAGCATATCTAATAGCTTTTCGAATTGCCTCTTATCTTCTGCACTACTATTACTCTCTTTTTTATATGTATAAGTACATCCACAATCTCCTATTCGTTCTTTCCAAGTCTACGAAAGGAAAGTTGGTCTCCAGATAGGAGAATAGTCCAGTCCTTGTGATTTCTACATATATCATCCAATTTTTCTATTATTAAGTCAAACTCTTTAGTATTAGGAGGTCTATATATTACTATGTTCATTAATTTTTCAGATTCAAATTCTACCGCTATTAGTTCACATTCTGAGTTACTATATTTCTCATATATTTTTCCTTGTTTTTTGTCTTTCCCATATATTGCGGTTCCCCCTTGATTCCTATTTTTTCTATCTGATCTATAAGTTTCTGAAACCCTTTTATTTGATCATCATTCCCCAGTCTCTTGGGAATACAGGTTTCACTTATATTCATTATATCTATTTTTCTTTTCAATTTGGGTAGCTTCTAAGTACTCTATTTTTCTTTTTGATGTTACTCATAACTAAACCCTGCGCATTCATCACTATGATGGTTTGCGTGTTTTCTCCTTCATTTAATATTGGTAATAATAAGGATTTTCCCATGTCTTCCTTTTCCTGTTCTGGTATGTGTTTTTCTTTTTTTCATTTCCAGAAATTCTGACATTGAAAAAATCCAACTTTTCCATAATATTTGTTCTTCCTTCATCATAATTATTCATTTTGTGTCTGAATCCGCAATTTTCTCCATATCTGCAATATCCCTTGCATAATAAAAACAGTTATTATCTCTTGAGTAGAATCTTGGAGCTGATGCATTGAAATTTTTTGCTGGCACCTCTGCATATCTCGTGAGAGAAGAGAGAGAGTTGAGAGAGAGAGAGAGACGAGAGAGAGAGAGGAGAGAGAGAGGAGAGAGGGCGTATATCTGTGTTGACAAAAAAAATAAGAGAATGAGGAATGACTTAGGGGTAAATGTCTGAATAACGTAGCCGTTCTGTTTATCAAATTCTTCTCGTTGACCAAATTTCATTAAGTAAAGCGTTGAACGATGTATATATGAAAAAATACATATAATGAAAATTAAAATTTAAAAACGTAGTCGTCTCCAACCCCACTCCTCTTCAAACGAGATCTCTGTCACTCGGCGGAAGTTACCCGCGTAAGTTATTTTTTCAGAAGGGAAATGGTATGAAAGGTATAATGGAAAGAAAACGTAAGCAGATGGTGAATTCCGAAGCCTAGCGTCTCTTTTCGAAATCTCTGATTTCACGAATTATTATGGCGTCGTCTTTTCGTTAAATAGCGTCAGAATTTTCCTTTCTTTTTAATTTCTTCCTTTTTATCTTTATTATTAAAGATATAATCAAGGTTTATCTTTATTTGCCATCTGTTTCTCTTATTTATTATTATTATTATATATATTATTATTATTATTATTATTATATTATTATTATTATTATTAGATGATGATGATGATGATGATGAATGTGGGTCGAATTCGGAATGACTTGTGCTCACAGGTCAAGGAAGAATAATAATAATAATAATAATAATAATAATAATAATAATAATAATAATAATTGGGGGAGAATATATAATGAACTCTGCCTTTAAAGCTATTATTTTCAATGAAACATGATTTATCATTATTATTATTGTTGTTGTTGTTGTTGTTGTTGTATTTCTACCTGTTTTTTTGATAGGAATAGTGTTTAAATTCTTATTATTAATATTATTATTACCTGTGTTGTTTAATATTGATGGCAATACTAAATTATGTTTGCAATTGCATCGTGTTCATATCAATATCAATAAGATTATTTTGTTCTGCATCAAATCACGATGTCTAAGATTATGCAAGTTTATTATTTGTAAACTATCTGTTACACACACAAAATAAATCTGACGATTGAAATTTTATATATATTTATTATATATATTATATATATATATATATATATATATTATATATATATATATATAGGATGGAACATATTGATGCGTGTCAGCAAATAGTACACAACAATCATCACAAGGTAATGAAATATTTTATTAAATAAGGTTTCTCGACCTTTCACTAATCAAAAATCCATAATGAGCATTTTATCACTTCCATTATCCTAGACTAGTAAGGTATTACGGTTTAACAAAAGTGTTAAAAAATCTGGAGCTAAAACAATCATCTATAAATTACTACTCTGCGGGATGCGCAGTAGCAGCCCCATTTTATGGCGTCATTAATTACATCGACTAATTACACTGCGATTACCTACCGTGAATAATATGTGGATATATATATATATATTATTATAGAAATATATATTATATATATCTATTACAACTATATATATAGATAATATAATTATAATATATAATATATATATATTATATCTATATAGATATTTATATATATACTATATGATATATATATAAGATATATATCTTATATAAGACTTATTATATAGTAATATTATATATATAATATATTATATTAGATAGATTATATAGGCTATATACGCTCTAGATTTTATATATATAATATATCTAATATATATAATATCATTATATATTATATCTATTATAGAATATATTATATATATAATATACATATATAATATATAATATATATATTTAGATATAGCGATATTAACTGGATATATATATATGAGATAGGTACAGATGAATAGATGCACCTAAATTGACAAAACCATCTATCAATCAACCCATCACTATCAATTTCACTATGCATTATATTCACTTTTCTCTCTCCTCCATTTCGGCAGAGCATCATGACCTCGTGTACCTTAGGTCAAGTTAGGGGGAGGTATACCTCAGGTCAAACAAGGTGGGGAGTATACCTCAGGTCAGAGGGGGGACGGGAGTCCAGCTTGGTGGGGGTGTGGGTGGTAGCGGATGCGTTGCACGCAAATGAACGCCGCTAACAGCCAGACAACGGCCGCCCGCGTCAAGTTTACGATCGCGATACATCACGCCCAGCTGAAAAAAAGCCCCCAAAC
>NC_087215.1:68142235-68149735 GCF_015104395.2 Macrobrachium nipponense | reverse complement strand
TTAGGAATCGTTCCCAGAAATGCCAATTTTATTTTAGGAATCATCCCCAGAATGCCAATTTTATTTTAAGGAATCATCCCAAAAATGCCAATTTTATTTTATGAATCGTCCACAAAAATGCCAAATTTCATTTTTATGAATCATCCCCAGAAATGCCAAAATTATATTTTAGGAATCATCCCCAAAAAAAAATGCCCCCAATTTTATTTTTAGAAAATCATTCCCAAAAAATGCCTATTTATATTTTAGGAATCATCCCCAAAAATGCAAAATTTTTATTTTAGAATCATCCCCCAGAAATGCCAATTTTATTTTAGGAAATCATCCCCAGAAATGCCAATTTTTTTTTATTTTTAGGGAAATCATCCCCCCCAAAAATGCCAATTATATTTTTAGGAAAATCAATCCCCCCAAAAAAAAATGCAATTTTATTTTAGAAATCCTCCACAGAAATGCCAATTTTATTTGATGAATCATTCCCAAAAAGGCCAATTGTATTTTAGGAATCATCCACAAAAATCCCAATTATATGTTGTGAATCATCCCCAAAAATGTTCAATTTTACTTAGGAAATCATCCCCAAAAAGGCCAATTTTATTTTATGAATCATCCCCAAAAATTAAATTTTATTTTAAGGGGAATCATCCCCAAAAATGCCAACTTTATTTTAGGAATCGTCCCCCAAAAATGCAATTTTATTTTATGAATCAATTTTTTTCCTTGATACGCTGTCATTTTCTATGAATTTTTATTTGTAGATAAATCCACAAAATCCCGTTCCGTGAAAACTAGAACATGCTATCTTGAACAAATGTTAGAAGTGAGAACTGTTCGTTTTCGAACCAACAAAAAAAAGAAAACATGCATTTTGATAAAGAAAAAAAGCCTGAAAATCAATTATTTAAATGGCATAAAGACAGAGAACATTCTCCTTGGAAAATAAAAAAAAACTTCAAAAACATAGAGAGCAAAAGATTTTTATCTAGAAGCAAGAAAAAAAGAAAGAGAGAGAGAGAGAGAGAGAGAGAGAGAGAGAGAGAGAGATGAGAGAGAGAGAGAGATTCTTTTTTCTTATATGCTAAAAGAGAGAAGACAATGCAAATGCAATATTCCTGATGTATCTGAACAGAATTAAAACATTGTTACCAAGTTAGGGAGGAAAAATTTGATGTTAAAAGATTGCCATATATATGTATATATGTATATACATATATATATATATATATATATATATATATAATTATATATATATGTATATATATATACTATATATATATATATATATATATATATATATATATATATACATATATATATATATATATATATATATATATATATATATATATATATATATATCTATATATATATATATATATATATATAATATATATATATATGTATATACATATATATAAGATTATGGTTTAGGATCGCAAGCTATGCTTATTGACCAATTAAATCCTCTTTTATTCATTATTTAAGGCTTTTTTATGTATATGATTATAACCAGTCATGATCCTTCCACCCGTCCGTTAATTTGGGGTCATTTTATGAACACTTAAATTTTATTTTTATGAACCATTCGTGACCTTTTTGTTGATCGCTGGAGATCTTTCTTTCTGATCGTAAAAGGCGCCCGATATCCAAACCATGAAAGTCATATAATTGCCTACTGACTGGAGATTTCATGCCGCTGAATTGGCTATTCAAGCGCCATTTTTTATTTTACTAACTACGCGTTTGCCTTTTGTTGGCCATTTGAGACACACACACACACACAAAGAAAAACAAAAAAAATAGAAGGAAAATGAAATTTGCCGTCGTCATGGAACTGTAAACATGGAATGGACATGTGCGCATGAATGTATTGATGCTAATTGTCTTCAACTGCGTGGCGCCATTGGAAAGGGTTGGAGAAGACGCTGAATTCAGCTATTCAGTTTAGTCTTGCAGACTTTTTTTTTCACTCAGTCGCCCTTAATTCTCCACCGATTTTAACAAATGTAGGCTCATGGAAAGCTCTTAAAAATCCCTTTTTGAATGCATATAATTTTTAAGCATGTAGGAAATGCGGCGCTGCAGTACTTGAAGTAAAGAGATCCAGATATGCATTTTACCTGGGTTTGCTTTTTTACTCTACTCTCCACATTTTTTAATATAGATTTTAATAAATTTGTCATCGGTTAAAAGCTCTTAAAAGCACTTTCCAATGAACCCAATGAAACAGGCATAATGTCTCATACAATAGAAATAATCAATCATGACATGTGCTGAGTCTGTGTGATTTCATGTCATGGCCATGGGATTGCGTAATAAAGTTTACCACTAAATCCTGTCAAACCCCCTTATATTAATATCCTTCTATTATCAAAGTCTGTCACCTACGGATTAGTTATCACCATGACTCAATGGACTTAAATTGTAATAATGTTGACTTCTGCTTATTGCCAACTTGTATCAGTCATTATTACAAAAAGAAACACACTAGCTGATATAGATAATTTATTTTTTCCAGATCACTTATTATTAATACTAATAATTCTAAGTCTTATTTCAAATGTATCATCATGTAAGCAGAAATAACCAGATTGGATAATGTGTAATACTAAATTTACTTTTAACATAATGCAACAAATGTCATAGATGACAAGATATTGTCATGGAAAATTAGTAGATTAAACCTCCCAATATTGCGAGGTCGGGCATTGTGATACAGGCCTGGCTTACACTAGTTACAGAATTGGTAGACATTTTTTATGGCAATTGTACAAAAACGCTGACCTCGTAACCAATGAACATGACTGACCCTTGAAGAAGAGAACAAGTTTATTGCATTTCTGGTGAATTCTTCTACCCTGCAATGCCCGACTGTGGTGGAGTCTGGGTACTTGATAATAAGGTCGATCAAAGTAAATGCCCCCAATCAGGCGAATCACATGGGTGATATTGTGTTGTTTTGTTATGTTTACCTTTGCTGATACTGACTGAAAAACATGTCAAAACTGAACTTACTTGTGGAAAGAGATGCCATGTTGTTTAGAGAATCTGTTTTATGTAGTTTGTACAGCTGATGGCGAAGCACTGACTGGCTTTTTTTTTTTTTTTTTTTTTTTTTTTTTTGGCGTCTTTACGTTTCAGCTTCACTGGCGCCATAACAACGCTCTCTACCAGTCTCCACCCTTTGCGATGGCCGCATTCTGCGCACGGCAATTTTGCGCATTTTGCGCATGTCCCACTCCATGTTTATAGTTCCATGGTCGTCTCCTTCCTATTCTCCCTTCTTCTTCTCCTTCTTCTCCTTCTTCTCCTTCCTCCTCCTTCTTCTTCTCTTCTTCCGAGAGAAGAGAGCGACTCGAGGACGCTCTCCGAAAGCAGAAGCAAAGACGGTGGAAATTTTTCCTTCTAATTGTCATGCAGCTGCCTCCTGCATAACCTAATGAAGGGGTAGGGGAGTGGGGTTAGGGGAGGTTTGCCCCCCTGGGGGTGCGAGGAGGGGCCTTACCTTACCTTACAGACCTTACATCTTGTTCGGGTTGCCCCAGGTCCCTCAGTGTGAGGCACCTCTAATGTCTACCAGAGAGTTGCTAGTACATCTTCCGGTATATTTTTGCATCTTCCAATCTTGGATGGTCTGGGATCAGTTTAGATATTTGTCGAGCTTATTCTTAAACACATCTACGCTCACTCCTGATATATTCCTCAGATGAGCTGGCAAACGCATTGAATAGACGCTGCATTATCGATGCTGGTGCGTAGTGGATTAATGTCCTGTGTGCTTTCCTTATTTTTCCCTGGTATATTTTTCGGGCACTATTAATCACCTCTGCTTGCTCTTTCTGATATTTTTTAGTTCCATGATATTTTCTGCTATTCCTTCTATCTGTTTCATGCCTGAATTATCATGTAGCGTTCTCTTCCTCCTTTCCAGACTATATAATTTTTAAGAATTGTAGTCTTTCCCCAGTAGTCTAGGTCCTTAACTTCTTCTATTCTAGCTGTAAAGGACCTTTGTACACTCTCTATTTGTGCAATATCCTTTTGATAGTGTGGGTACCATATCATATTGCAATATTCAAGTGGACTACGAACATATGTTTTATAAAGCTAATCATGTGTTCAGCTTTTCTTGTTTTGAAGTGCCGTTAACAACATTCCCATTTTTGCTTTACATTTTGCCAACAGAGTTGCTATTTGATCATTGCATAACATGTTTTTCCTATTCATCATCACACCAAGGTCTTTAACTGCTCCTTATTTGTGATGGTCTCATTATTAGGTCCCTTATATGCATATAGCTTTCTTTCTCTGTCTCCATAATTTATTGATTCAAATTTATCAGAGTTAAATACCATCCTATTTACCTCTGCCCAATCATATACTTTGTTAAGGTCCTCTTTGTAAGAGCGTTCTATCTTCATCACAAGTAATTTCTCTACTTATTCTTGTGTCATCTGCGAAACTACTCACTCCACCGAATCCTTAACATTATTGTCTATGTCTTCAATCATAATAACAAACAGTATTGCAGCTAACACCGTACCTTGCGGCACACCGGATATTACCTTGGCTTCATCCGATTTCTCGTCGTTTGCAATAACTATCTGTTTTCTGTTGTGTAAAAATTCTTTTAACCATCTTCCTACTTTATCCACGATATTGTGTTTTCTAATTTTCTTCGCTAATATATTATGGTCTACTTTATCAAAAGCTTTTGCAAAGTCTAAATAAACCACATCTGTTTCATTTCCGCTTTTCATATTTTTGAATATGTTTTCACGGTGGACTAACAGTTGGGTTTGTGTACTTTTTCGGGTACGAAAAACCATGTTGTCCTTTATTAAACAAATTATTTTTTATTAAATGTTTCATAATATTTTTCTTCATTACCCTTTCATACACTTTCATTATATGGTGATGTTAGACTCACGGGCCTATAATTACTTGCCATAGTCTTGATCCACTTTTGAAAGTAGGGGTAATATACGCTAATTTGTGCTCATCATATATCTTGCCTATCTACACTTTGTCTTAATAATATTGCAAGTGGCTTTGCGATAGAATGAAACTACTTCTTTAACAAAATAGCAGGAATTCATCAGGCCCTGCAGCAGCTCCATTTTTAATTTCATTAATAGCCTGCACAATATCAGCTTCATTAATATCTATGTCAGCTAAATATTCACTATTTTCATCCATTACTTCTATATCATTATCTTCATTATCTATTCTAGGGGTGAATTCTCTCTTATATCGTTCTGCCAGTATGTTGCAAATTTCCTTTTTTTCATTCGTTAATCTCCCTTCAATTCTCAGAGGGCCTATTTCTATTCTTCTATTCATTCTTCTTCGCATATGAGTATAATAGTTTTTGGGGTTTTGCTTGATATTTAATAGGGTTTTTTCTTCCAAGTCCCGTTTTTTCATTTCTTTTGATTGTATAATCTTTTTTCTGCATTTTCTATCTTACTTTTTAGTTCTATAACTTTCCATGCATTTTTCTTTTGCAAGACCTTTTTTCCACTTTCTGATTTCTGGAACAAGATTATTCTGTCTCTTGGTATGCATGAATGATGTTTACTTTTCTTCTTCGGTATATATTTTTCCACTATTATCTCCAATATTTTATATATATCTCCGTATTTACCCTTATGTCATCACTTACGAAAATGTTATCCCAATCTTTGTTTAATTCTTCATTAATTTCTGACCATTTTATATTTTTTACTGTAGAAGTTGTATTTTCCATATCCTTCCCACTTTTCATTTCTTGCTTATCTCTATTTTCACTTGCTTTGGAATGAAACTGTTAATTCTATGACATTATGGTCTGAAATACTCGCATTATAAACTATTATTTCTTTAACATAATTCATCTCGTTCACAAATACTAGGTCTAAAGTATTTTCCTTTCTTGTTGGCAGGTGATTTATTTGTTGAATGTTGTATTCTAGTAGCATATCTATAGCTTTTCAATTGCCTCTTATCTTCTGCACTACTATTACTCTTTTTTATATGTATAAGTACAACCACAATCTCCTATTCGTTCTTTCCATTCTACGAAAGGAAAGTTTGAAGTCACCAGATAGGAGAATAGTCAGTCCTTGTGATTTCTACATATATCATCCAATTTTTCAATTATTAAGTCAAACTCTTTAGTATTAGGAGGTCTATATATTACTATGTTCATAACATTGTTCAGATTCAAATTCTACCGCTATTAGTTTCACATTCTGAGTTACTATATTTCTCATATATTTTTCCTTGTTTTTTGTCTTTCCCATATATTGCGGTTCCCCCTTGATTCCTATTTTTCTATCTGATCTATAAGTTTGGAACCCTTTTATTTGATCATCATCATTCCCAGTCTCTTGGGAATACCAGGTTTCCACTTATATTCATTATATCTATTTTCTTTTCATTTTGGGTTAGTTCTTCTAAGTACTCTATTTTTCTTTTTGAGTTACTCGTAACTAAACCCTGCGCATTCATCACTATGATGGTTTGCGTGTTTTCCTCCTTCATTTAATACTGATAGTAATAAGGATTTTCCCATGTCTCTTTCCTGTTCTGGTATGTTGTTCTTTTTTTCATTTCCAGAAATTCTGACATTAAAAAATCCAACTTTTCCATAATATTTGATCTTCCTTCATCATAATTATTCATTTTGTGTCTGAATCTGCAATTTTCTCCGTTTCTGCAATATCCTCTTGCATAATAAATACAGTTATTATCTCTTGAGTAGAATTTCGGAGCTGATGCTTTGAAATTCTTTGCTGACACTGAAATTCTTTGCTGGGGGGAATGGGGGATGGAAGGGGAGGTTACGCAGGATTGTCAAGCCTGAACTCTTTCGTAAGGGTCGGACTGCGTGTTGGAATTGTCAGACAAGTCTCGAAGCATTTCTTTCGTTTATTCTCCTTATATATTTCTCGTCTTTTATCGTTTGCCACCTCCTCCTCCTCCTCCTCCTCCTCCTCTTTCTTCAGGTTTTCCTTCCTCTCTTCATATTCCTCTCATTTCTTTCATTTTTATCTCCGTTCAAGTACTTTGGGCAGGAACTCTGCCATACAAAAATTCATATCATGTCATACGGTTGTTTTATAGGCTTTTATGTATGTCCAAAATTACCGCAAATAGAGATACACACACACACACATTCAATCACTCACTACTATATGTGTGTATATGTACACACACAAACACATACGTACAGAAAATACACGAATAAAAACTCTAACATCGGAAGGAAAGTGACAAAACTCGATAAGCCCACCTCCCTGGTCCTTTTGTCCTGCGAGGGACCCTCCATTATAAACGGAAAAGACTTTGTCTCTGAAATTCATTAAAAGTTGTAAGAATCCTCGGCAGTGTCTTAGCGGAATTTTTCATCTTCCTTTCTCTCTGTCTCTCTCTCTCTGTCTCTCTCTCTCGAAGTGAACTCTCTCGAAGTGAACTCCGGTAATCGTGGAACGATTACGCTAAGAAAATTGGAAGGGA
>NC_087215.1:68139406-68141735 GCF_015104395.2 Macrobrachium nipponense | reverse complement strand
ACTCGTCACAGTCGCGGACAGGAGAGAACGAAAATGAAGCTGATAGGTTAGGCATGAGTGCAGTGTTGAAATTAGTACCAAAGTTTGATGAGGAAGATGTAACAAAAATATTTCATGTGTTTTTGAGAAGTTAATGGAACGAGTAGGTTCTCCTAAAGAAATGTGGACTTTATATTACAGTCAGTTTTTTGAGTGGTAGGGCGCTTACTGTGTATAGTTGCATGTCTAAGGAGGAATTTGATAATTATGATATTGTGAAAGAAACTGTTCTTAGCGCGTATAGGTTAGTACCGGAGGCGTACCGTAAGAAATTTAGAAATTTGAGAAAGAAAATGAAAATATTACGTATGTAGTACAATACGTAGAAGTTAGAAAGGCGTGTTTTTGATTTGGTTAACTTCTGATAAAAGTTGATGATTTGATGGTTTGAAGAACTTAGTGTTGCTAGAAAACTTCAAAGATAACGTATCCCCTGAGATTAAGCTTTATATAGAAGATAGGTGAGGTGAGAGTATCTTTTGCAGGAGCAACTAGGTTAGCTGACGAATATAGTCTAACTCATATTTGAGTGTTTGTAAGAAATAAACGAAATGACCTTTCCGTCTGGTACGTACAGACTGGTAGAGTACAAAGCAAACGAGTAAAGGTTCAGTTCTAGTAATACAAATGCGAGTAAAGTGACTATTCTGTTATACATGCGGAAAACCTGGTCAAACGTCTAAGGTTTTGTAAGAGTAAGATGGCATACTAGTGGCTCAGAATTAACTTGATTCCGATGTAATTGGAAAGGGCATTTCATTTAGCAAGAAATTGTGCAGTAGAAAGGAAGGACAGTAAGAAAACCAGTGTCTCTAGTTAACCTTTCATCAAGTAGGAATGATTGTGATGAGAGAAACTGGGAAATTTTTTGGTGAATTTCTGTCAGAAGGCGTAGTTTCCTCTCTTGGATGAGTAGATTCGAGAGAAGTGGCTTGCTTCGAGACACAGGAGCTGCTGTTTCACTGATTAGGAGAGAGAGTGTGTTGAACAGGACAGAAATCAATATGTAAGAGAAAGTCATGTAGGTGGATTTCCTAACACTAGTGTTCTTTGTCCTTTGTTGAAGTTAAACTTAGAAAGTCAGGTAGTGTTAGGAGAAGTGAAACTTGCAGTTGTTGACAGTTTGCCTGTGGATGGCGTTGACATTATTGTCGGTAATGACTTAGCTTTGCTTATCCAAGAATGTGAATCCTGTGTGAGGGATATTCCAGTGCCTGAAATGGTAGTAAATAGGTCGGGTTTAAATACAGACATAGACTACGGTCATAATTTGTTCGTGGATTCGAACAAGAGTAATTTTGTGGATTCGAACGAGAGTAAGTTCTTTGATTCGAACGAGAGTTAAGTTCGTGGATTTGAAACGAGAGTAAGTTCGTGGATTTGAACGAGAGTAATTGTGATTGAGGGTGTGTAGAGGTGGCGAGGTGATCTTGGTATGAGGGTAGCTGAGAAACTAACTCTATCGTTGATAGTGATAGCCAAACGGAAGGTGTAGCTGTCAAGAGTAACGTAGTAAATGTACCAGTATCTAGTACTAGTTACGGTGATTTGGAAATTAGGCACTAACCTCATGAAATAAGGATGAGCTAGTCAAGTTGCAGAGACAGGATGAGACAATAACCCGAATTTTTGAATGTGAGCTTGATGATGATCTCGAGGATATGTGTAAGGAAACTTTTTGTTTAAAGGATGAAGTTTTGTGTCATTATGTTCGTCCGAAGTCAGGTAGTAAAGGGGAAATCACCGAACAATTAGCAGCTCCTAGGAAGCTTCATGAACTAGTTTTGAGGTTAGCACATGATGAGCAAGGACATTTAGGAGTAAATAAAACTTTCAGGGTTTATTAGTAGGGCGTACTTTTGGCCTAAAATGAAAAAGTGATGTAAAGAGATATGTTTTAAGTTGTCATGAATGCCAAATGGCCTGGGAACGAAATCAAGTAACTCCCAGAGCTCCGTTGTGTAATATTCCTTCAGTAGGCAAATCTTTCGAGAATGTATTTATCAATAGCGTCGGACCTTTGTCTGCAAGTAAGGGTTAGAGAAGATTACACAATTAATCTAGAGTATTATAAAAACAATTTAAGAGGATGTTTGGCAACCAGTGAAGGTAAACGAAAGTCAAGGGGAAACTGAAGGGAAACATGATCTTAGAGCAGAAGAGTAGAGTTTTGTGTGTAAGAGATAAAGTTTTAGTACTAGTCCAGAAAGAAGGTTCTGCTTTACCTTATAAGTTCGAAGGTCCTTTTTCAGTGTTAGAGGAGAGGGGAAATATACGTTATGTAATTAAT
>NC_087215.1:68119406-68131906 GCF_015104395.2 Macrobrachium nipponense | reverse complement strand
TTCTCGATGTTGACGCAGTCCTCTATACTTAGTAGTCCCTCCCTCCTTCCTTTCGTGTTATGTATAGTCTGTCCGTATTTGCTCTTGGGTGTAGTGCTTTGTGTATTGTCATATGTTTTTCCTGGTTTTCTGATCTATGCGGCGAAGGTCTGCCTTCGTCCATGCTATTCCTGCGCTGTATCTGATTACTGGCACTGCCCATGTGTTTATGGCTTTTATCATATTTCCGGCGTTGACCTTTGACTTGAGTATCGCCTTGAGTCTCTGCATATATTCTTTCCTGATCGTGTCCTTCAAATCTTGGTGTTTTATATCCCCTCCTTCATTATTCACAGGTATTTGTATCCTGTCTCATCTATGTGTTTGATGTTGCTCCCATCTGGTTGCTTTTAATCCCCTTCAGTTCTCGTTACTTTGCCTTTTGTATGTAGACTAAGGGCGCCATTTTTCTATTCTCAACTCCATCCTGATGTCCCAGATACAATCCTTACAATCTGGATTAGGGTATCTATTTTCTTGATGCTCTTACCATACAGCTTGATGTCGTCCATGAACATCAGATGGTTGATTCTGTTGCCTCTTTTCTTCAGTTGGTACCCGGTATCCATCTTCTGTAGTACTTTTGTCGTATGTGAATCATGGCTACTACGAAGAGTAGTGGGACAGTGAGTCGCCCTTGAAGGAAGATCCTCTCCTGATACTACCTCTGCTAGTCTTATTCCAGAGCTTGTAAGTATTGTATTCCAGTTGCACATTGTATTTTGAGAAAGCTGATGGTGTTTTCCTCTGCCCCATATATTTTCAAGCATTCTATTAGCCATGTGTTTGGTATCATGTTATTATTATTATTATTTTTATTATTATTATTATTATTATTATTATTATTATTATATTATTATTATTATTATTATTATTATTATTATTATTATTATTATTATCATTATTATTATTATTATTATTATTATATTATTATTCAAAAGATGAAAACCTATTTATATGGAACAAGATCATAAAGGGGCCACTGACTTGAAATTCTTCAAGCTTCCAAAGAATAATAGGGAAGAAGTAAGAGTAGGTAAATGGAAACACAGAAAGAAGAGATCCCACTTATTATTAGAGGAAGGAAAATGTATTAATAAATAGAAAGGAATGTATTAAAATCAGAATGCAGGAGAATAGCATTAGGGAAGTAATGCATTGATGCATTGTTCCTGACTGAGAAATGAACTGACACCTGACACCTTCATCTGTCCTGAAAATCCTGTGAAAACCCGAGGAACTTTGCGTCGTCCCTACGGCCTTCAACCGTATTCATTCCATAATCAACCATTCCATCTTAGTCTTTCTACCCCTCTCTAAACAATTGCTTCATGGTATCGTGTATTCTCTAAGTGGAATACGACCAGTTGCTGACTCGTGAATCTTTAATATCTATCCTTGAAATGAATATTTCCGGATGTCGTATCTGTGGAAGAGGTCACCTTTTTGGTCGGTTTTCCTCGTGTTCCGAATTTTCAAAGTTTTTTACTCTCAATAAACCTTCCATCAACGCTGAATGCCCCCACTGTAAGTCCCAGAGTTCAGCCCTTGGGGCTAAATCTAGTGTATTTCATCCCATTCCCAAAATAACGAAAGTAAACATTCCTCGGAGCCTTAACCAAGAAATGGCAGACACGAAAACGCGCGAAATTCTCGAGCGTCAATTTAACCGCCTCGTCTGCAGTTCCAGTGACGGTGATTTGCGACCGATGCTTTCCCTGGAAACGGTTTCAGATGGTCGGATGATCCCCTTTTGGCATGGGAAACTCGGGGCCTGCACAGAGAGAGAGAGAGAGAGAGAGAGAGAGAGAGAGAGAGAGAGAGAGAGAGAGTGAGAGAGGCCTTGGTCGACAATTGTATTCCCGTTTCAGATCCGCGTTCCTCTTTGGAACCAGCTGGGGTGTATATAATGCTGTTTTCGGGAAGGATTTGGTGAAGCCCAGAGAGAGAGAGAGAGAGAGAGAGTGCAATGAATTTGGTACTATTATTTTTATTTTTATTTACTGTGATATATTTTTGTTTTTTTTTGAAATGTATTAATCTATCTCTGCCATAAGAAATTTTTTATTATTATTATTATTATTATTATTATTATTATTATTATTATTATTATTATTATTATTATTATTCAGAAGATGAACCCCATTCATTTGGAACAAGCCCACCAAAGGGGCCCATGACTTGAAATTCAAGCTTCCAAAGATCATTATTATTATTATTATTATCATTCATTATTATTATTATTATTGATTATTATTATTATTATTATTATTATTATTATTATTATTTAGAAGATGAACCCCATTCATTTGGAACAAGCCCACCAAAGGGACCACTGACTTGAAATTCTTCAAGCTTCCAAAGAATATTATGGTGTTCATTTGAAAGAAATTAGAGAAGGTATTAGAAAATACAGAAAGAAGAGATCAGTATTAGAAAACAATTATCAATTAACAAATTCAAAGAAAACTCATAATCACGAGTCAATAAAATGGAAAAGTAAATTAGCAGTAGTGTCTGTTGGTATTTTAAATAACAAAACAAAACCAAAAGACATACTACTTTGGATTTACTTTTCCAGTTAACAAATTAATAAATAATAGATAAAAATGTAAATGATTAGACACAATATATTGAGTAATAGATAAAAGTAAGCTACTTGGGATATATTTATAAAGCCATTGAGAATAACGTCTCGAAATGTTTGTGTGAGTTTTGCCTTGATTTTTTCCTTCGAATTGTATTCTCTTCTTTTTTCAAATCTGAATAAATAATTTATTTACTGCTTAAGTGTGTATAAATGTATATATACATGTATGATATATATATATATATATGTGTGTAACTGAGTAAAATTAAGATACAACAGAAACCAGGAATGTGGCGTTGCAGGTCCTATTACCAAAAAATTTGAAGGCGTGTGAATGTCTATGGAAGTATAAGGTGGATTGTTGAGCCACTTTATGGAAGTAAAGTGTGGATGATTGGGCAAATGAGAGAAGAAGGGGTAAGTGAGTTACAAGGATTAGGATGTCTCAAAGACTTGTTAGTCTATCCTAAGAGGGGACATAGTGTGGTCACTTATCTGTAGGAGCAGGTTTTACTGCGAAGTGGTGAGTTGTAAATAGTTCCTATAAATACAGAGAGAGAGAGAGATGAATAAGGTCAAGTAATGTGCATTGAAGCATTTATATCTCTCTTTTATTTCTTTCAAGGCAACGGTGCCATTGAGCCCTTTCTTTGGAGAAATATTTCTGCATTTGGGAAACTTTTTTTTATCTTTTTTCCGGTCTTTCTTTTATTCCATAGCTTTTTTCTGTAACGAGGTTATCGACAGACAGTGCTTTCACATGAATGAAATCTCTCTCTCTCTCTCTCTCTCTCTCCTTGTGATTACTCCTGACACAGTTTTCAAAAACAATTTTGGAACCTTTCGTTTGTTCAGTTTTGAAGTTAAGAATAAAAATACTAAAAGATAATCTTCACATCTCTCTCTTCTCGCTCAATCTCTCTCTCTCTCTCTCTCTCTCTCTCTCTCTCTCTTTCTCTTTAATACCCTATTATATCCTTACAGCATACTTTATTAGTTCACCTATCTTTCTCCTACTATTCGTAATAGGTCACCTATTTTCCAGTCTCTCTCTCTCTCTCTCTCCTCGTCTCTCTCATCTCTCTCTCTCTCTCTCTCTCTCTCTCTCGTCGATACCTTTATTAATTTACTTTGTCATACAATACTAATGTAGCAATCTTTCTTCTACTGCTCGTAAATAGTCCCCTGTTCCCCAGCCATTTCTCTCTCTCTCTCTCTCTCTCTCTCTCTCTCTCTCTCTTTTCTCTCTCTCTCGTCAATACCTTTATTATTTCACCACAGCATGCAATATTAACCCACCTATCTTTCCTTTGCCATGCGCAATAGATCCCACATTCTCCTCTCTCTCTCTCTCTCTCTCTCTCTCTCTCTCTCTCTCTCTTTCATAGCGGCTTTTGATGCCATTTTCCCAGGGTAGAAAGCGAGCTAACGTCCTATCTCGTGGGCATATCTTTCCCCAAAACGAGTGAGTGTCGACGTGTATTAAACCCCCCCCCCCCCCCCACAAAAAAAAAAAAAAAAAAAAAAAAACGGTTCCTTTCGCATCCCCACCATTTTTTTTCTTTTTATCATTTTACAATCCTCGTCGGGGGATGAGCCTCCTACCCTCGTCATCCTCCTCTATTTTCCCTGCTGCGCCCTCCTCCCGCAGAAGCGTCGTGATGGCTGGTGTGGTGTAAAGATTGAGACCGGATGATGGTAGGGAAGGGGATACTTCCCCTAAGCCCGTCCCACAGCACTGCCCTCCCCCCAAAAAAATTGTAGGAGGGACAGAGGGCTGTTGCATAGTTTATTTTCCGCAGTTCGATGGTCTGATGTTTTGTTGCAGAAATTTTCCATCGATGCACAGCGTCATGTCTTAATTGTCTGGGTTAGAACAGGAGCGTAAGAATAAAAGAAAAGAATTGTTGATGATTCTCAAGTTTATTTAAGCAATTGTTTGTGGTATCAAAGTACTACGAAAGAATGCGGGCAAGAATAAAACTAATTGCTTATGATTCTCAACTTTTATGTCAGCAATTGTTTGTGGCATCGAGGAACTACGAAAGCCTAAACTAAGTTTAAGTTACAATCTGAACCAAATCAGGACAAAACAAATGCTTAAAATATCTACGAAAGAAAGAAATATATCAAATAATTTGCAGCATCGTCTCAAACCCTTGCTATCAAAGAAGCCATCCTTTTCATCCATGCTCTCCCTGGATGCGACGCAAAATTAACCTTGCGACGCATTGGAAGTTAGAACAAAGTTGCAGCAAACATTCCCAGCACCTACCAGCCAGAGCTGACTAATTGTGACTCTCCAATTACCGACTTCAAGAGGTCCGGTTTCCACTACCTGGTCTTATTTGGCCCTCGAATTTCCCCGTTCCTTTAATCAACTTCGTTTCGGGAATGACAGACTCATGACCTACGGGTTTATTGAGGTAATTGCTCTTTGGCATCGTATTGTTATGTTTCTATTATTTTTTTTTTTGCCTAGGCTTCCAACAGCTGACACCTGCGTGACAGTGCCCTGTTGATATTCGATATTTTACATTTCAAAGGAATTCTTCCAAAGGTCATATTTGTGAAGGTCGCCTTTTTGGCTGTTTTTTTTTTTTTTTTTTTTTATTGTTTAATGTTTTTATGGAGCATTTTTAGTTCCTTATTATCTTTGTGTCGTGTATTTGCTAAGTAGAATATAACCAGTTACAGAATTTTGATCTTTGATATTTGTCCTTTTAATGAATTTTTCCAGATGTCGTATTTGTGGAGGTCACCTTTTTGTCTGTTTTTTTGAATTGTTTAATGTTTTTATGGAGCATTTTTAGTTCTCTCTTATTTTATTGTCCTGTATTTTCTAAGTGGAATATAACCAGTTGCCGAATCTTTAATATTCATCCCTTTAATGATTTTTTTAAGTGTCATATTGGCTGATAGCCTCTTTTTCGCCATCTTTTGGAATTATTATTTGTATGAACCATACAAATAAGATTAAAATAAGTTTAGTGTCGAGTGTTTTCAAACTGTAAATGGAATATGACTGTGACCCTTTGATAGTTTTTTGTTTAGAATTTAATTTATTTACATATCATTAAACCCATCAGCATTCAATTCTCCCTGCATATCATCTAAATTAACTGACTTTTAACATTGGCAATTATAAAGAACCTTTCTGATTAGTTTTTAAAAATATCGTCTCTTGCCAATGATCAGATGACTGGAAGGGCTCAGTAAAACAAGCCTTCAGAAATATCCTAAATTTTAGTAAATTACGGCTTGAACCATTCACTGACGGTCTTTTGTTTGTCAATTTTTCGTAACTTGTATTTGAACAGAGATCTCACGTTCGAAATTGGTCCCTGATCTCCTTTTCCGGCAGAGAGAGAGAGAGAGAAGAGAGAGAGAGAGGAGATGAGAGAGAGACGGAGAAAGAAAGAAGAGAGAGAGAGAGACTAGATTCGCTTAACTGCAACACCATTATGCAGTAAACGTGCCTAGCTGTCAAACTTCTTCTCAGTTCTAGAGGTCCTCTATTCCACAGTTCCAGAGGTACCTTCATCCCTCAGTTCCAGAGGTCCTCTATCCCTCAGTTCCAGTTCCAGAGGTCCTTTGTTCCACAGTTCCAGAGGTCCTGAATTCCTCAGTTCCAGAGATCCTGAATTTCTCAGTTCCAGAGGACCTTTCTCCCTCAGTTCCAGAGGTCCTTTATCCCTCAGTTCCAGAGGTCCTTTATCCCTCAGTTCCAGAGGTCCTTTATCCCTCAGTTCCAGAGGTCCTTTATCCCTCAGTTCCAGAGGTCCTTTATTCCTCAGTTCCAGAGGTCCTTTATCCCTCAGTTCCAGAGGTCCTTTATTCCTCAGTTCCAGAGGTCCTTTATTCCTCAGTTCCAGAAAGTCCTTTATTCCTCATTTTCAGAGGTCCTTTATTCCTCATTTCCAGAGGACCTTTATTCCTCACACTGTTGGACTGTGGAACAGTCTCCCTGCTGAAGATGTCGTTCAATTGGAACTTCAAAAGATGCAGTGGATCACTGTCACAAAGCAATTCTTCGCTTCTAATCATTAGTCACCCCCCCCCTTTTATCAATTGGTTTATTAGTTTTTAATTGATTTCTGTTCTTTTCTAATAACTGGTTTCTTCTTTGTGCATGATCTATTTATATACTTCCGTTACCTCTTACGAATGGACACCATAATATTCTCTGGAAGCGTGAATTTCAAGTCATTGACCCTTTGGTGGCTTGTCCAATATGAATGGGGTTCGTCTCCTGATCTCCTGAATAATAATTAATAATAATAATAATAATAATATAATAATAATAAATAATAATAATAATAATAATAAGATATCGTTTTACAAGTATTTATAGCATGCAAGGTCGTGTACAATCTGTACACTCGGTGGCGGGTCGGTGAGCAGGGATTTTAATTGGTCGTTGGATGATAACGAAATGTATCCTGAGGCGTTGAGATCTACGTGGTCTTGGCGGCCGGAGTTGATTAGCGTGGGTTGGGTGTTGGTTGGGGTACCCACCTCCTGGGCGGCAGGTACTGCAAGCTGTCCAGGTGACATATCTTCCACTCGTTCTCTCCCTTTTTTTTCTCTCTCTGCTTTCTTCCTCTCCTTTCTCTCTCTCTTACTCTCTCTGCAAGAAACAAAATTTCTTCCTACCATCATAAGAAGAAATAGCCCAAGAAACACCGACTCCGTATACCGCCACGAGAGAGAGAGGAGAGATCTAGGGGGGGGAGAGACAGACAGACAGAGAGGGAGAGAGAGAGAGAGAGAGAGAGAGAGAGAGAGAGGAACAGCAGGAAAGAGAGAAAGGAAGGAGAAGGAAAGAGAGTAGAGAGCGAGAGAGATCTAGGGGGGCGAGGGACAGGACAGACAGAGAGAGAGAGAGAACCTGAGCGGAGAGAGAGAGAGAGAGAGAGAGAGGTGAGGAACTAAGCAGAGAGAGAAGAGACGAGGTGAGAAGGAGCGAACCGCAGAAAAGAGAGATAGAGAGAGAGGAAGAAGCAGAAGAGAGGAAAGAGAGATTGTTGAGAAGGAGCGAAACGAGAAAGAAAGAGAGAAGAGAGGATGAGAGGTAACTTGTAGAGCAGAGAGAGAAAAGAGGGTAAGAGAGAGAAGAAAGAGAGGCAAGAAAGAAAGGAAAGGAAAGCAAACAGCGAGAGAGGGAAAAGAGGCACGAGAACGAACGGAAGAATATGTTCACCCGGACAACTTTCAGTACCTGCCGCCCAGGAGGTGGGTACCCCAACCAATACCCAACCCATGCTAATAACTCCGGCCAGACCACGTAGATCTCAACACCTCAGGGATAGATTTCGTTACCATCCAAAGACCAATTAAAATCACTGCTCACCCCGCCACCCACCCACCGATTGTACACGACCTTGCAAGCTATAAATAAATAATAATAATAATAATAATAATAATAATAATAATAATAATAATAATAAAGGATCCCATACCCCTGAGCCTTCCTGCCCAAACTGGAATCGGGAATAATATGATTTCCCCATCCTTAATCACCTCGCCTTAGCGAATTTAATCAAATCCTGCCCGACCTCATCTCCGTGACTATTCTTCCCAACTTTAAAAAATCACAGTTTTTATCATCCCTCCTTTTTTTTCTTTTCATTTGGTTTCGGGTAATCGAATACTGATGATCCAGGCAACGCTGATTTCCCCGAAGACGTCCGGTTTCTTAGTAAAAATTCACGTGCCATTCTGCTCGTGGTCTGTCTGTCTGTCTGTGTCTCTATTTACTCCGTCGGCTGGTTAGTTCCGTCAAAGCACGCGCCTCACGCGTTACACTGTAGGCATTACTTCATGAGGTTCCTTGTGGCGTCCCTTAGACCTCTAGCTGCAACCCCTTTCGTTCCTTTGGACGTTTCTCCGTTCTTACCCTCTCTTCCACCTTATCTACTATTGCAACCTCTCTTATCTCAATTTCCATTTCAGCGCTGAGTGACCTCGTTGTAGGTCCCAGCGCTTGCTTGAGCCTGAGGTCTGAATTCTATATATTCCATTCCATTCTACCTACGTATCTATCTCTCTCTCTCTGTTTATGTGTTTTCTCCTCACGGAGCCATTCTCCTAGATCGTCCTATACACTGAATTAGTTCAGATTAGCAGCAGCTTGTGCCTCTGACCACCTATCTCTATCCAATTCCATCTGTTCTGTGGGATTAAATACATCAGTCATACTTTCCTTTGTATATGATTACATATTAACACCCAAGTCTTTTTTTTTCCTCCTCAATGTAGGCCATAGCTCGTGGGAATCTTGTTAACGAGAAATTTCAAGGTGTGCTCTCTTGGGAATAATTCTGGAACGTGAGGATATCACACTTTGCTCTTCCTATAACGCTGATTTAGCTTATATGCTCTAGTATTTTAGTCATAAACCTTATTATATTATTATTTTTTTTTATTTTTTTTTTTGCTCTATCACAGTCCTCCAATCGACTGGGTGGTATTTATAGTGTAGGGTTTCCGGGTTACATCCTGCCTCCTTAGGAGTCCATCACTTTTCCTGGAGCTACTTCAGCGTCTAGTTTTCTCCAGATTCCTTTCCTTTCAGGGATCTTGGGGTCGTGTCTAGTGTCCCTATGATTATGGGTATACAATTTCCATTGGTATATCCCATCTCCTTCTTATTTCTATCTTCAGGTCTTGATACTTATCCGGATCGAATGTGGACAAATCATTCTTACTGAGAATGACTACAGAGCTTTATTATTATTATTATTATTTTTATTATTATTTTTTATTTTTTTTTTTTTTTTTTTTTTGCTCTATCACAGTCCTGCAATTCGACTGGGTGGTATTTATAGTGTGGGGTTCCGGGTTGCATCCTGCCTCCTTAGGAGTCCATCACTTTTCTCACTATGTGTGCCGTTTCTAGGATCACACTCTTCTGCATGAGCCCTGGAGCTACTTCAGCCTCTAGTTTTTCTAGATGCCTTTTCAGGGATCTTGGGTATCGTGCCTAGTGCTCCTATGATTATGGGTACGATTTCCACTGGCATATCCCATATCCTTCTTATTTCTATTTTCAGATCTTGATACTTATCCATTTTTTTCCCTCTCTTTCTCTTCAACTCTGGTGTCCCATGGTGTTGCGACATCAATGAGTGATACTTTCTTCTTGACTTTGTCAATCAACGTCACGTCTGGTCTGTTTGCACGTATCACCCTATCCGTTCTGATACCATAGTCCCAGAGGATCTTTGCCTGATCGTTTTCTATCACTCCTTCAGGTTGGTGCTCGTACCACTTATTACTGGGGCAAAGGTAGCTGATGTTTCTTGCACAGGCTCCAGTGGAGGGCTTTTGCTACTGAATCATGCCTCTTTTTGTACTGGTTCTGTGCAAGTGCCGGGCATTTGCTTGCTATGTGGTTTATGGTTTAATTTTCGTATTGCACTTCCTACATATGGGAGAGATGTTATTTCCGTCTATCGTACTTTGAACATATCTGGTTCTTAGGGCCTGATCTTGTGCCGCTGTTATCATTCCTTCAGTTTCCTTCTTTAGCTCTCCCTCCTGTCTATAGCCATTTGCACCAATTGGTCATCGCTGGATAGTTTCTTTAGTCTGTCTCATGTATTGTCCGTGCATTGGTTTGTTGTGCAGTCCTCTGTTCTTTCTGTCTTTCTCCTGTCTCTGTATATTTCTGGGTCTTCGTCTACTTTTATTAGTCCTTCTTCCCATGCAACTCTTTAGCCACTCGTCTTCACTGGTTTTCAGATATTGCCCCAGTGCTTCCTGTTTTCGATGTTGACGCAGTCCTCTATACTTAGTAATCCTCTCCCTCCTTCCTTTCGTGTTATGTATAGTCTGTCCGTATTTGCTCTTGGGTGTAGTGCTTTGTGTATTGTCATTTGTTCCTGGTTTTCTGATCTATGCTGCGGAGTTCTGCCTTCGTCCATTCCACTATTCCTGCGGCTGGTATCTGATTACTGGCAACTGGCCCATGTGTTTATGGCTTTTTATCATATTTCCGGCGTTGAGTTTTGACTTGGGTATCGCCTTGAGTCTCTGCATATATTCTTTCCTGATCGTGTCCTTCATCTCTTGGTGTTTTATATCTCCTCCTTCCATTATTCCCAGGTATTTATATCCTGTCTCATCTATGTGTTTGATGTTCTCCCATCTGGTAGCTTTATCCCTTCAGTTCTCGTTACTTGCCTTTTTGTATGTTGACTAAGGCGCATTTTTCTATTCCAAACTCCATCCTGATGTCCCCAGATACAATCCTTACAGTTTGGATTAGGGTATCTATTTCCTTGATGCTCTTACCATACAGCTTGATGTCGTCCATGAACATCAGATGGTTGATTTTGTTGCCTCTTTTCTTGAGTTGGTACCCGGCATCCATCTTCTGTAGTACTTTTGTCATGGGAATCATTGCTACTACGAAGAGTAGTGGGGACAGTGAGTCGCCCTGGAAGATCCCTCTCCGATATTAACCTCTGCTAGTCTTATTCCAGAGCTTGTATAAGTTTGTATTCCAGTTGCGCATTGTATTTTTGAGGAAGCTGATGGTATTTTCCTCTTGCCCCATATATTTTCAGGCATTCTATTAGCCATGTGTGTGGTATCATGTCGAAGGCTTTCTTATAGTCTATCCATTTCATGCTTAGGTTGGTTTTCCTTCTCCTACTGTTCTTCATTATCATTTTGTCTATCAGGAGCTGGTCTTTTGTGCCCCTACACTTCTTCTGCAGCCTTTCTGTTGGTGGGGGATGGTGTTTGTCTCCTCTAGGTAGTTGTATAGCCTTTCACTGATGATACCTGTTAGTAACTTCCACATTATTGGTAGGCAGGTGATAGGCCTGTAGTTACTGGCTATAGCTCCCTTACTCTTGTCTTTTTGTACTAAGGATGTTCTTCCTGTGGTCATCCATTTGGGTGCTTGGTGATTTGAGATACAATGCTGGAGTTGTTCTGCTATTCGTGGGTGCGGGCCTTGAAGTTTTTGATCCAGTATCCATGGACTTCATCGGGACCTGGGGCTTTCCAGTTTGGCATTTTCTTTAGTTGGTGTCTGACTGTGTCTGTCGTGATGTCTGTTGAATCTTTGTTTTATTCTCCCTGTTTCTTCTTCCTGACTCCTGGAGCCATGTTGCATGTTTGTTGTGTGATACCGGATTGCTCCATATGTTTTCCCAGAGTCTCTTACTTGGTTCGGCTTCAGGAATTTCTGGGTGGTTGTCTTCCCTCTTAGTTGGCTGTATAGTCTTTTCTGGTTGGTGCCGAATAGTTTGTTCTGTTGGTATCCCTTATTCCTGTTCATGTACCGTTGGATCTTGTGTGCTTTGGCCTTAAGCCTCTGTTTTACATCTTCTATTGTGTTGTTTATTTGTCCCCTCTCTTGTACTTTGTATTTCTCGTTGAGTTCCTCCCTTGTTTTCTTGCTTCTTGAGCCTTTTTTCTGCCATCTCTTTCAGTTTACTCAAGTCAGATCTCATCACCATGATTTGCTTTTCCGGGCGCCTTTTCCAAGGAGGTTGCTGTTTTGGTTTCTGTTGGGTTGGTTGTGACGGTGGTGTTGTTGTTCGAATCCCCATCAGTTCTGTTACTAATCTTGCTCCTGCATATGTCAAGTTATTTGTTTCTGTGATACTGGTGGTGTGTATTTTGTCATTAGCCCATTATTTCATTTGACTCACTTGTTTTCTCCCTTAATTTCTTGGTGTTGTAGGCTTTCATGGAGGGGATCTTTGTTCTCTCTGTATCTGGCTCCATCCATTGTCTAATCTTTTCTACCCATTCCGTCCTCTCTGTTACTTCGTCGGTGTTTCTTCGTGTGTCGTTGTTTGATACCTCATCCTCCCTGTCGTCTTCTGTGCATCGTCTCTCAGTTCGTCTT
>NC_087215.1:68074406-68109406 GCF_015104395.2 Macrobrachium nipponense | reverse complement strand
CGCTTCAAGAACGCTTTAAAGAGTGCCTACAGTATGCCACGTGAGGCGCACCACGTGACGTGCAGGCACCATCCTACATCCTACTTGTAAAGTGTTGAAAAAGTTTAAAAATACAGATCTCTGTATCAGACAGACTACTCATGCAAGATCACAGAGGTCGGATCATCCCGCGACCAGCAGCGCTGGCGACGAGAGAGAGAGAGAGAGAGAGAGAGAGAGAGAGAGAGAGAGAGAGAGAGATCCTTTCGTAACTGCAGGAGTTCTGCCGCTGAATAATGAACGCAGATCACGGCTGAATCGGAAAACGAGAGAGGAGATTGGGAATCGTAACTGTAGCTTGGTCCAGCCATTAGCCCTTTGCCTCTGTTATATACATCACCTGTCCTTCAGGTAAGACGGAGATGTGGTTAAAAGAAAATAATAATAACAGCTCGGGATATGATACCGTGAGAATGACTTTTCAACTTGTACTTCGGGAGTTCTGACGAAGATGCATTGCATTACTCCCTTAATGCTATTCTCCTTTCATTGTAGTGCATTTTTATCTATTTATTATATTTTTCTTCTTTTTTCAATAAGCGAGATTCCTTCCTTTCGTATATCCATTCGCCTCCTCTTACGTCTTCCTAATAAACGCCATAATATTCTTTGGAAGCTTGAATTTCAAGTCAGTGGCCCCTTTGGTGGGCTTGTTCCATATGAATAGGGTTCGTCTTCTGAATAATAATAATAATAATAATAATAATAATGAATAATAATAATAATAATAATATAATAATAATAATAATAATACTAATACTAATAAATAATAATAATTAGTGTTTGCCTTTTATATACTATATCCAAAAACTTACGTCGTCTACAATATTCACCATTATTTTTTTTGTATGTTGTATTTGCTTCTCGACTATACGTTTGCTCGTATTTTCGCTTTTTCCCCTTTCTTCAAAATATTCCGTCCCCTTTCCCATACTATATTCTACAGCTCACGTATTTTGTTATTCCCATAAGCACTATTTTTTTCATTTTTTAAATCCCTTTGTTTCTCGTGTATACGTTTTCTCACGTTTTACTTTGCCCGTTCGTCAAATTATTACCCTCCCTTTTCTCTGTTCATTTTTGAACATCTTAGTTCCAGAAGTCCTTTATTCCTCACACCTACATTTTATCTATTTATTTGTTAACTTGTTAATTTATTTGATTTTCTAATAACTGACCTACTCTGTCTGTATTTCCCCATTTTCTTCTGTTACTTCTTTCTAATGAACATCATAATATTCTTTGGAAACTTGAATTACAAGACAATAGCCCCTTTGTATGCTTGTTCCATATAAAAAGGGTTCGTCTCTTGAAAATAATAATAATAATAATAAAATAATAATAATAATAATAATAATAATAATAATAATAATAATATGATAATAATATTTCGGAAGGAGACCCTCTCGTAGGCATGTTTTGTTAAAAATGACTGCTGCTTCAGCACTATTAATCTTGTAAAGAGTCTTCTCTATCTTTCTGATGACGGCTTTCTCGTTGTTGCTAAGACTGGCGAGCAAACGCACCAAAGGCATGGTAAAATTCGGTTGAGTCATATGATTTATTATTGCTTATACAATTCTCTCTCTCTCTCTCTCTCTCTCTCTCCAACGCGACGTTTCCTCCTGATCCACAGGACATTATCAAGCGATAACTGCTGAGGGACTGAATTCCAGTGTTGTTGTTTGAGATTAAGCTGGCCTTGTGCCAGCACGGGTTCTTGCTCGTGATGACAGGTGGTGTCTGGGATTGCGAAACTGGCCAAATGTTCAACTACCTAACTGCTGTAGTAGAAAGTTTCAGTGTGTCCCTGTCATACGTCACTATACTGACCTGTCGTCCAGAAAGGGGTTGTTGAACGGACTTCTAAAGCAGTGTTTCCTAAGACACTCCTGATAATTTACCAATAATAAAGCGGGGAAAACGCCAACTTAAATAATGGTACATTCTAAAGCAGTGGTGCCCAGACTGGGGTTCATGTAGCAGAATGCAGGGGGCCATAATCTGAGGATATGAATGTAACCATGGGTTTTATACATACATTGGTTATGCTTAGAGGTGAGCCATGGACAATTATCCCGTACGAAAAGTGGATAACGACCAGAAAAAGTTTGGAAATCTCTATTGTAAAGGAAAAGGTTGATGTAAAGCAGTGGTTCTCAACTGGTGGTCCATAGACAACTAGTGATCTATGGGACATTCATTATATTTGGTAATAAACAATTTGGAATATTGTACTAGTTATATAGGGCTCCTATTTGTATACTATAATATAATATATAATAACATTTGTTTAATATTAATATAATAATATATAATTATAATATAATATTTAATAATATTTGTTTAATATAATATAATGATTATATTATTCCTGTTAAAAGAATATAACAATCTCTAGGCTGTAAGTCCAATGTACGAAATATATTTCATCCCAAAATGTTTATTGTCTGCGCTTCATTCATCATGAGCTTGATGGCGTGCGCTACGCTGTGCTGGAACCCGGCGTTGCCCCGTCATGTCTCCCCTAACCTCCTGCTGATCCCCTACCTACTCTGCCCCCAGGGCGGACAAACGAGATTTCTCCAATGAGCCACAATATCTTTTTTAATGAGCTGTTGGTGGTCCATGATCTTTGAACGAGTTTAGTGGCACTGATATAGAGGCTGTCGAAGGAACACAAAATAAATGAATAAATATATAAAAAATACTACAAGGACTTCATGTTCCAAACGCTTTCGACTTCCAGGAAAAAATATACATCGTGGAGGCAGAGCAAAAACCTTTTGTGAAAAGAGCGGTTCACGTGAGAGTGAGAAAATAATATCGTTAACGGCAGGGAAATGTTCGAAGAGCGAACACAAAAGGTCACAAAAGGTGAACAGTGTTTTGTAGGAGAAAGAGAATAAGTTCTGAAGAACAAACACTTAGCGTTACACAAACACACACACACACACACCACATACACACATACACACACACACACACACACACATATATATATATATATATATATATATATATATATATATATATATATATATATATATATATATATATATATATGTGTGTGTTGTGTGTGTGTGTGTGTGTGTGTGTGTGTGTAAACAATATAAAAACACTGTGTCGTGCTTCTAATTAATCAGTAGAAGGCTCCACAGTAATACTCTGTTTAACGAGACGAATTATATATTTATATAATTGTTTACAATGCTTAAAGCATTCGTCCATCTCCTTGATAGACACAAATATTACTGTGGATCCTTCCACTGATATATATGTATATATGTATACACATATGTAATATAGTTACAGATGTAAAAATGGTGTTCACTTAAATGCACAAAAATGACAGTATATTATTTTTTTAATAAACAATATTTTCACATCTTTCACTACATTCCTATGGGACCATTTAATTCTGTATTTTTTCACTTAAAACCACAATAAAAAGCATTATTCTGGTATTAAAATGTAAACACCTATTAACACAATATCTGGTATAGGCAAAGGGTACTACCTCTATCACCAATTCTCTCAAATGCATATAGTATATACAACAACAATCATAATTATAAAGCCTTGTTTAATTCTGCTGCATGTGCTACTATAAACATCTCATTACTCAGCTCTTGATCAGCGATTTAAGAAAAGTTCGAGACTGAATAAAATGAGATAAAAATAAAGGAAATACGGAAAGAAAGTAGACGAGACGTATTCTATTTTTCACCAAAGCACTCAGGCGTCTGATGATAGTGGGTAGGTGGGGTCTCCTGTGGTAGACCCAGGAGGGTATGGGTCTCCTGTGGTAGACCCAGGAGGGTATGGGTCTCCTGTAGTAGACCCAAAAGGGTATGGGCCTCCTGCAGTAGACCCAGGAGGGTATGGGTCTCCTGTGATCGACCCCAGAGGGTATGGGTCTCCTGTAGTAGACCCAGGACACCCACCCCCCCAAAAAAAAGGACCTTTCCGTTTCAAAGGACAGTTTTTTTGAAAGATGTGTTTACAACTGGATAGGTTTCTTCATCCGTTGTTCTGGCTGTAGAGGGGGATATTGATTCCCCTTAAATTGCCGAGGGGAGGGGGAGAGAGAGGGAGGGGCATCCGACTTCTACTGATGAGACAGACAGACAGACAGACAGACAGACAGATTCTTTTGAAGGGGGAAAATTATGGAGAGATGTGATCCATTCTCAGGCTTTTGGAAATCATATTTATTTTTTTTTATCAGTCTTTTCTTGTAGGGTTGATTATAGCAGACATTAACTTCTCTCTCTCTCTCTCTCTCTCTCTCTCTCTCTCTCATCTCTAGCTCTCATCTCTCTCTCTCTCTCTCTCTCACGTCATACGTTCTCTTGTGCCTCGTACGCTCACAATGAAAACGTCTCCCCTGAGGATAAACCTCTATTGACATTAAATATAAGATTTTAACCAAAGGCCAAGCAAACAGTGCTACCTATTACAACGTCACTCAGAGCTGTAAAAGGGAAACTGACAGTTGAAAGGTGTGAAAAAAACTGCAACAGGAGGAAAGCCTCAAAGCAGTTGCACTCTGCAAAAACTGTTAGGAGACAAGTGAGGACAATTGAGGAAAGTCTCAGATGAGAGAACCTGTCCCATGAACAGTTACCTTTGCTGCAGTGGGAGGTTGAAACCGACATTCTTAGGAAGCAGGAATTTCAGGTCAGTGGCCCCTTTTGGTGTGCTTGTTCCATGTGAATAGGTTTCATCTACTATTATAATAATTATAAATACAATATTTCTCCCTTGATGCAAAACAATCCCTTGCTAATAGCAACAATGTTTTTGTTTACTCTCATAGTTCGAGAGATTCACCGACAGATGGCGTTAGTGGATATCGTTTTTGGGCAAACAGCTAAAATTCCCAATCCTGCAGAGATAGAGGCTTAGGAAGCACCATGCGGTCGCCCAAAGCAGGGAGAAGTATTGGAAACCGGCTCAGACTAGATTTTGGGGGTATTCTAACCACCCGTTCCCCCAACCCCCACGGGTCCCCAATAGAGGTGGACGAGCTAATGGCCCATTTTCAGAATTTGATGGATTTGACGTAAACTGAGATTTCCTGCACTGAAATAAACAAAAAATATTGCTGCCAGTTTCTTTGCAGAGTGGGGAACAAGGCCTTTATTATTATTCGTTGATTTACATCGACTGGCGTTGCATCTGAGATGTTACTGTAGTGATAACTGTTATGTTCCACAACATGACAATAAACTAAATAATGATGGTAACTGTGGTTTGTAAAAGAAGAGAGAGAGAGAGAGAGAGAGAGAGAGAGAGAGAGAGAGAGAGAGAGAGAGAATTACCTTATGAAGAGACAGAGGGAAAAGATATTGAATAAGAATTAGCATCCTGGCAAACGAGAGAGAGAGAGAGAGAGAGAGAGAGAGAGAGAGAGCAGGTTCATTTCCACGTAAAACATACTGGCAACGATGCAACAATACCAAAACTCATCGACCATACTAAAAAAAAATAAAATTAATAATAATACCCTGAACCTCACAGATACACATGACAGCCATAAGTCAGAGAAATCGATGGACGAAAACCAGGCTGAGACACAAGATTATCCCCAGCTAATCCAGAGCAGGAGAAGGAGAGGGCAAATAAAGGGAGATCAACGGATAAATAGACACGAGTTAAAGCCAGTGAAGGGAAGATGGAGATTATGGATGGAGGGAGATATTAGATGCAGAGGGATTAAGAAAATGTTGGAGATTATTATTACTACTACTACTACTACTAGTACTATTATTATTATTATTATTATTATTATATTATTATTATTATTCAGAACACGAAACCCTATTCATATGGAACAGCCTACAGAAGGGGCCAATGAATTGAAATTCTTCAAGCTTCTAAAGAATATTATGGCGTTTATTAGGAAGAAGAGGAGGTAAATGGTAAATAAAAAAAAGAAAGGAATCTCGCTTATTAGCATTAAGTTAGTAATGGACGACATTCCCAGGTTATAATACCTCGAGCTGTTATTTTCTTTTAACCACATCTCCGTCTTACCTGAAGGACAGGTGATGTATATATAAAAGTGGCAAACGGTTAATGGCTGGACCAAGCTACAGCTACGATTCCCAATCTCCTCTCTCATTTTCCGATTCAGCCGTGATCTGCATTCTTTATTCAGCGGCAGAACTCCTGCATTTACGAAAGGATCTCTCTCTCTCTCTCTCTCTCTCTCTCTCTCTCTCTCTCTCTCTCTCTCTCTCGCCGCCAGCACTGCTGGTCGCGGGGATGATCCGACCTCTGTGATCTTGCATGAGTAGTCTGTCTGATACAGAGATCTGTATTTTAAAACTTTTTCAACACTTTACAAGTAGGATGTGGGATGGTGCCTGAACGTCAGTGCACCTCTCACAGCGTACTGTAGGCGCTACTGAAAGCGTTTTTTGAAGCGTTTCTGAAGCACCTAGCTGTTACCCCTTTCATCCATTTTGCTGTACCTCCGTTCATATTCTCTTTACTCCATATTCCTTTCCTCAATTCTCCCCTAACAATTGATCAACATTATTTTCAGAGCTGAATGACCTCATGGGTCCCATCGCTTGGCCTTTGGCCAAAATCTTTGGACCATTTTGCTGTGTTAATTTATAATTGTATACATATATTTGTAACATATAAAGACTAATAATATGATATGATATGATATGTATGAGACATTGTTGTATGTCACGTGCTTTGACATTCCTCAGAAATTTGGAATCATCGTTTTTAGCTTCCCATGGAGACAGAGAACATCTCAGATTAGAAATGCTGATAGGTCTTGAGATGGTGTGATCCTTACCTAAGCAGGTCAACGCTCGTCTGTCGTTATGGGCGGTTTGTCAGAGGTGACTTTGAAACTGGTTTCTGGCAGTTTCAGGGCGTGAACAGTGGGTGTGAATTTGTGCGTTCGTACAAGCTATGTCCGTTCATAATAGCATGTAATTAGCCGGAACCATAGAGTCTGTTACAGGGAGAGAAGGGAGAGCCGGGATGGCTCCGCCAACGTGTTTCTTTTAATTGCTTGGAGATCCTAGGCTGAGATGGGTGAGTGTATTTATATCTATTTTAGCCAAAGGTGTGGCTTTACTGTATTTTTTATATTTTATAAAGATGTTCTGTTTCATTTGATCTTTTGACTTTGTGTTTACAATTGTGTATGCTTATAGTTTGTTCTCCTGTTCTTCTAACAGGCGGTTCTAGTGGAGGGATCGGTTCTGGTAGGGGAAGCTATATTCTAAAGAAGAGTGGAATGGTGTTGACTAATTACTGTATAGACTGTTAATTACCGAGGGTTATCTGAGTTACTTGAACTTTGTGTTATCATTCCATTTAATCGTCCTGTAAGAATCTGAGTTATTCAATTAATACTTTGCTTTTAAATAAATGTATAATTTTGTAAGTCCACGACTGACTTGAAGACCTAATGAAATGGAGGGGAGGTATAGCGAGGGAGAGAGAGCGAGCTGTTGCCAGTCAAGAGAGAGAGAGAGAGAGAAAGAAAAGAGCTGTTGGCTGTCGAGAGAGAGAGAGAGAGAGAAGGAAAATGTGTTACCAAAACCCAGTGTCTGCCGCTCATGGCTTTCGCTACCAAAATGAGTAACAGAGACGGCGTCTCCGTTATTAGTGGTGGCAGCTGGGTTAGTATCAGCTATAAGATGCTGTTTTCAGAGTGTCTGGTTGTGGAAATATGGTAGAGTTCAGTTAATAGGTGAAAGGGGTAGAGAAATATCCATCCGTTGGCTGTGGTAATGGAAGGGAGAAATTCTATTAGCGCAGGCAAATTCGCCCGTCTCAAGGTGTTCGTTAGGATGAGTGACTCAGTCTGGCTTATGTGTGAACGGTCATCAAGTGCTTTCTCGCCGAGCGCGTTTGCGTTGTGCCAACTAGATTCGTGTGTTTGTAATTGTGCAGATTCCGGGTCGGGTTTTATCTCATTTGAAGGCGTAAGTGTTACGATGTTTTTTTTTTTTTTAGGCCCTGGTGTTTTTTTTTAACTTTGTGTGTGAACCATTTTAAAGAGGCAGTTCAGATTACCTTTTATTTCTCTCAAAGTAGCAGAAAGTGATAAGTTTTATTTTAGCGCATGTTTAGAAGAGGCGCATTCGTCTTTGTGTATGAATCATTTTGTGAGTTAAGGAATTGGTTTAGAATACCTCATTTTTTTCCCCATAGGAGTAGAAAGTGATGTGTTTTTTTTTATTGGCACATATTAAAGGAGACGCATTCGTCTTGTTTTGACACATAAGTATACGTGTGAAGGCTTTTTAATACATACAGTCCAGTTCTTGGGGTTGCTTGAATTGTATTCTTTGCCTCGGAGACAGAGCGCCCACTCATGCATACGCAGTGAGCGCAATTTGTGCTGAGCGATCAAGGGTAGTGCCAGGGGAGGCGAGTGTTGTCTTTCATGGGGGGATGCTTGGCGGGGAGGGTAAAGCTCTTTTTTTTTAGTGGGGGGTGAACTTCTTTTTTGTGTGTGTGTGTGTGTTGGAGTAATGGGGGCAAGTTTGGCCTTGACGACAAAGTTCAATGCCATGGAATCAGCTGATAACGACTGGGTGATGATATGAGATGCCCGTAGGGTTTCTTTTAGAAAGATTTTTTTCTTTCTCCTGAGTGAAGAGAAAATGAAAATGAAATGTATATGAATGTGGTGCAAGATTTCCTTATGCTTTGGAGAATGCTTTTACGCAATGTTAGAGGGCATAATTATAACTGGGGATTCAGAGATTATTTTTTTAATGGAGATTTGTTTGAGATGTGGAGATTACTTTAAAATGGTGGTGAATGGTGATGCCTGGTGTTGCTGGGTGGTGATGATTTGTGATGATACCAGGGAGTGGTGAGTGGTAATTATTTTGGAGTAATGGGGTGGGGCAATAATGATAAATACTGGGGAAATGGCAATATTAATGCCCTTACTGGAGATATGTACAGAGAATTATTATTATTACCAGAGATATTTTACGGGTGGTTACTTAAGTAGAATTATCATTACTTGAGATATTTTTGGGGGGGATTCTGTCAGAGTTCATGGTGTTAATAATTTTTGGGGATTGTTCCAATGATTTATAGGTGGTGATATCAATTTCTGGTGAATTTTGGTGAATTTGATGATAGCAATTTTGATGATACTCATAGTTGGTGATTCTGATACTTGATACTGGTGAATGGGCGAGTACTAATATTTGGTGATACTAGCGAGTACTAATATTTAGTGATACTACTGATGCTGGCGAATTCTGATACTGGTGTTATTTTTTTTTTTATACTAACATGGGTGTTGTAATAAATATTAAGGGTGGTGATGTTTTTTTGTGAATGTGGGAGGAACTAACGACACATTTTTTGTTTTCCTTTTTTTTGTGAGCTCAGCAGATAATTGCTTAAAGTCTACGCGAGTCACAGATGTTACAGGTGTTACAGGAAAAGTTATCAGTGCCATTAGTTTTTCTTTTCCTTTTTTCCCCTCTTTGGATGTTAGCCATCGCTGACGTAAGTTTTTTTTTTTATCATGGGCGAATTTGAATTTATTTTTCTCTCCAGTTTGTGTGATTTTTTTAATATCTCAGTTCGTGACTTGGAGTCATTGTTCGGGAATGTCCTTGTAATTTCAGCTGTTTTGATGCTGCAGAGAGATTTATGAGAGAATTTTGGCATTTTTGAATGTATACATAATGGCAATACATTTTTTCTGGATATTTGTGTTCCAGAAATTGTTGGCCTCTTGCACAATTGTGTTTGTGGCACCTTTGCCAGAGATAGGAAACTTGGTTAAGTTTCTATTGGCCTATGCCGTAGTGCATATAGGGAAGTCTTTGCCAAGACACTTTGAATTTGGAGTTTTGTTTTAATGAGTTATGCCACACGTGATTTTTTCTAGAATTTCCTGGGCAATTTTATTTGCCGAGTTTTTTGCCCTTTCTCAGCAGTTATGCTAAACAGAGAGTTTATAGTTTTTTACTATAACATTGAGTTATTTTACTGGAGAATTGGAGATATAATTGGAGATATAATTGGAGATATAATTGGAGATATAATTAGAGATATTAATTATTTTTGGCCATTTGATATTTTTTTATTTTGTTAGAGATATTCCACAGTTTAGGCCTATGGTGGTGAGAGCTATGTTTATTTCAATTATTTTGCCGCCATTTTTGTTGCAAAGAGAAATCTTTTTGTTTTTTGAGGAGATATGGGGCAATATTTTTTATTGTATCAGCTAGATGCTTTGAGTGCAGTTTTTGTGGAGGATGGAGTTTCATTTTTGATTATCCTGCTTGGAGTGTAATAATAATCTTTTTTGGAGACTTGTTTTATTCCGCATGTGATTACTGGTGAGATAGAGGGAATATGATGATGTGGGGTTATTAATTAAATGGAGGGAAATATTTTTATCACTGGAGTGGTGTTATTATTAATATGGTGATATATATACATATATATATATATATATATAGTATATATATATATATATATATATATATATATATATATATATATATATATATATATATATATACATATATATGGGGATGGCGTTAATCTTTGGGGGGTGACCTTTTCTTTTGGTTATGATTTTTGAAGTTGAATTTCTGGGGTTTTTCACGAGCCAAGAGAGGGGTTCTGTGGTTCTTTCGGTTTCGTGACTAATTGGAGGCGAGTGGCATTACTGCATTGTGGTTCTATGGAGATGTCGCATTTTTTTATATTCACCAGTGAGTTATTTTTGGCGGCATATAATTATGGAATTGTGAGTTTACCGTAGTTTATATTCCCGGATAGGTGATAATTTTTTATATAATTGAGTAATATCATGTGAGAGTTATGTCTTTGAGACTATTTTATAGCACATTAGTCATATCCTGGAGATAATTTTGCAGAATGAGGGTGTCAGTATAGACCTTTTTTTGAGAATCATGGTTTTTCTGAAGTTGCAAGTCTGACTAGACATTTCTATACTGCAGGTCGAGCACCTGACGTGTCGCAGGTGGATTTTTGCTGATAATACTGTAACAAGTCTGGTTGCTGACTCTTTTCCTTCTGTATTGATTACTCAGAGTTTTGCATCTTTCTTTCTGAGGGATGCCAATTTTTGGCATTTCACGGAGATGTCTCTACGTAAGGGGATTGTTTCTGGCCATGTCCCATAGATGGAAAATCTGCGTTGGCAAAATTCCGTAACGATACATATCGCATTTATGGGGGAAAGTATGGTTATGTATATTATATACATTGTGTGATGGGGAAAGTTCACTTATTATTGTTATTATTATCTTTTTTTTTCTTTTTTTTTACTTTTTTTTTTCTTTTCCTACGAGAGATGTAATTGGGGTTGAGCTTTAAAATAGCATTTCTTTCTGGACAGGAGATGTAATTTGGTTTGTGTTTGTGAATTGCATAAATGGGCATTTGATATTACGTCTCATTGAGATTAATTATATGAGCAGTAAAAGGGTTTTTGCTGTTAGACATTGGAGAGTTCTTACTGATTTTGTGGGTTGTTGAAATATCAGAGCTTAAGAGAACAGTTTTCAGTGATAATTTCGGGTCTGGGCTTTGTTACATGTGTTTTTTTTTCGGGACTGTGTTATCTTTTTTTTTTTCTTCTTGTGAGAATTTACGAGTTTGAAATGTGTGATGACAGAAGTCCGTGGAGTTTCTGTGAGTTCTTGAGTGTGTGTGTGTTGATGTGTGAATTTGGCAAGCTCTTTTTTTTGGGGGGGGGGGGGGGGGGGGGGGGGGATTTTTTTTTGGTGGAATTAAGTTAGAGAATTTAATATTTTCTTTGCGGGGTTGTGGTAATGACTTATGATTTAACGATCGTATGGAGTTCCTTCACGAGTTGAAGTTAGAAATTAGTTCAGTGGTCATATTTAATGGGGTTAATTGGGAGACGTTCAGTTAGTATTTTTGGGAAATTTTGAGGTCATTATTTGACAGAAGTATGTCTGGGGCTTAGTTCTTCTTTAATTGACCGATGACATGACTGACATACTGAAACACACAATAAACATCGTTACCAACGCTAGCAAGACGCCCACCAGCCGTTGCAGAGATGTTGCTGATATGTGCCACATACAAGAGTTTTTCTATGAGTCTACGGGGTTCTACAGCGCTTTTGGACAATAGAAGCCATCAGATGTCATCACCGTAGGGAGACGTTTCGCCTTCCTACAGCGTGTTTCGCGAGTTTGTGCAGTTGCAGACAAAAAGGAGATTCGAAAATTCAAGATGGAGAAAAGTTTCTACACACAATTGTTATTATAGCCTGGTATGGGTTTTTTCGATATGATATGTGATAGGAACATTACGTTCTGCTGCCAGTGGACGTGAAGTTATTATTATATTTGTGTTTAATGACCTGGCCAATGTGTTTATATATATATATATATATATATATATATATATATATATATATATATATATATATATATATATATATATATATATATATATATATATGAGCTGTTTTATGTGGCCTGTGACTGAGCAGGTGCTAGCTATATGGTGGCCGAGCTGGTGTAACATATAAAGACTAATATGATATGATATGATATGTATGAGACATTGTTGTATTTCACGTGCTTTGACCATTCCTCAGAAATTGGGAATCATTGTTTTTAGGTTCCCATGGAGACAGAGAACATCTCAGATTAGAAATGCTGATAGGTCTTGAGGTGGTGTGATCCTTACCTAAGCAGGTCAACTCTCGTCTGTCGTTATGGGCGGTTTGTCAGAGGTGACTTTGAATTGTGCGTTCGTATGAGCTATGTCCGTTCATAATAGTATGTAATTAGCCGGAACCATAGAGTCTGTTACGGGAAGGGAAGGGAGAGCCGGGATGGCTCTGCCAACGTGTTTCTGTTTAAGTGCTTGGAGATCCTAGGCTGAGATGGTTGAGTGTATTTATATCTATTTTAGCCAAAGGTGTGACTCGACTGTATTTTTGATATTTTATAAAGATGTTCTGTTTCACTTAATCTTTTGACTTTGTGTTTACAATTGTGTATGCTTATAGTTTGTTCTCGTGTTCTTCTAACAGGCGGTTCTAGTGGAGGGAACGGTTCTGGTAGGGGGAACTATATGTATATATATATATATATATATATATATATATATATATATATATATATATATATATATATATATATATATATATATATATATATATATATATTATATATATCTTACAGGTATGAATTGATGTGTCAGTGAATTATATATTGTGTCAGCTGCTCTTGCTTGGAGACAGAGTACGCTCTGGAGACAGCCTTCTTGAATGAAGAAATCTGATGCATATACGTTTTTAAACTGGTGACTGTCCGTACTGTTGCCACAGGCGGTTTTGAGGCGTGGTAGGTATGTACAGTCGTTTGTACTTATGTCATTGGTCTGACCAATCGAGGCACTTGAGGGAAAGACATTCCTTTGTGATAAGAAAAAGGAGACGGTTGAAGGAACTCCTAGTGTCAGGAGAAAACCCCCATCTCAAGGTATGGCACATATTTTAAATGACTTAGAAACAGTTGCCTTTGAAAAGATGAGAATGTGAAGTGTATCTCTTTACTTAATATTGTGTTATAAAATGTAATGAATATATCTTTATTACAGATGGGCTCTATACTATGATACTAGAGACGGGATTCTATGTCTTGACTAATACGATGTAAACAATTGACTTTTTGAGTCTGGGAGTGAATACTTAGCCAGGAGAGTGGATTGATAACTTTTAGTTTTCTTTGTGGGGCAGACTTGGGTTTTTTATCACTATGACTTATTAATCATTTGTTCTATTTTATGTTCATCTGCTTTGGGTAATAAATAGTATATTTTTGTATTTATGTGAGCTTAATAGCCTGATGACATGCTTGCAGATAGAGGGTGCCTGCTACCACAGGTAAGAATTGTTTAACCCTTAAATGCCGAATGGACGTATTAAACGTCGAGTCAAAATCTCCCCCGATTTCCGTCGGCTCAAAAAAGTTTTTTTAAAAATTCGCGGAAAAATACTTATAGGCCTACCAGCCAAAAACTTTTGAATCACGCGCCTTGGGGGATGCTGGGAGTTCACGGATCAAGGTGTTGTTTTGTTTACAATCGTTACGCAGGCGCGTAAGCGCGAATTTCTTTCTTATCGCACTAAAAAGTATCAGTGACACATCTCAAAAATTATTTCGTCACTTTGACATAATTTTTGCACCGTTTAAATTATCCGTTACATGAAGTATTATATAAGAAAAATGTGCGCAATTTCATTTAAAATACAACAAAAAAATAGTCATGATTATAACTTTTATCAGTTTTGAAGTATTTCCATATAAATAACGATAAGTGCCAAAATTTCAACCTTCGGTCAACTTTGACTCTACCGCCAAATGTCGAAAACGCAATTGTAAGCTAAAACTCTTATATTCTAGTAATATTCAATCATTTACCTTCATTTGTAACAAATTGGAAGTCTCTAGCACAATATTTCGATTTATGGTGAATTTATGAAAAAAATGAAATTTTCCTTACGTCCGCGCGGTAACTCTTCCGAAAAAATCATACGTGCGATTGTGGTAATGTTTGCACCATTTTAAATTAGCCGTTACATACAAAGTTTTTATATATGAAAATGTGGGTGCAATTTTCATTTAGAACTACAACCGAAAAATAAAAAAACTTGAAGTTTGTAGCTTTTCTCATTTTCGAAATATTTGCATATAAATTACGATAAATAGAAAAAAACCACGTTCGGTCAACTTTGACTCTACCGAAATGGTCAAAAAAACGCAATTGTAAGCTAAACAAAACTCCTTATATTTTAGTAACAATCAATCATTTACCTTCATGTTGAATTTATGAAAAAAACTTTCCTTCCCTCGCTGCGCGGATTCTCCGCCATAAATCTCCGAATTGCGTACATCGAATTCTCAGAAAATTTGCTCCATTTCATATTAGGCATTTCATAGAGTTTTATATATGAAAATGTGCGCAATTTCATGTAAATAAAAGGAAAAATATTTGAAGGTTGTAGCTTTTCTCATTTTCCAAATATTTGCATATAAATCACGATAAATAGAAAAAAAACCACGTTTGGTTCAACTTTGACTCTACCGAAATGGTCGAAAAACGAAATTGTAAGCTAAAACTCTTACAGTATCGTAATATTCAATCATTTGTATTTATTTTGAAACAAATTGGAAGTCTCTAGAACAATATTGAGATTTACGGTGAATGAATGTTTTGAAAAAAATATTTTTTACGTCCGCACGTTACGAATTCGTACATCATTTTGTGATAATATTTTTCCGGTGTTGCTTTTATTGTTTTACAATGTATATATATCAAAATGATTGCAATTTAGCGTACAATACAACGAAAAAAAAAAAACTCGTTTAGCTTTTATCCGTTCTTTGCACAGCGTAATTTTAATACAATTATGTATGAATTTTTTTTTTTGCTACCATATATCGCATTATCTACATATGATAATGATATTATTTTTCATTTCTGATGATTGCAATGACAAAAAAAGGAGCCAAAAATAAACTCTTAATCTTCAAAACTAAGCGCGCTGTGATTTTTTGAAAAAATTATTTTTTCCCGCTTCAGCGCTCACTCAAAACCGGCTCCGAATTCGGGGGAGTTTTTATTTTTACCGCTTCGGCGTTTAAGGGTTAATTTGTGTAGTTTTGTCAAAAGGGGGAGTGGGGTAAGAGTGGTGGCAGCGGTTTTAACAAGCTTTTTATACATTTTAGAGGCTGTAGGTACGCTAACAAAGAGTGGTGACTAGTTAGACATATATTTTTTGGTAGGAAAAAGGGTTATAATCATGTCACAGGCAACTCGGGGTTCTTTTTGCTGATTCAATGGTTTGATGTGGTGTTGAAAGCATCGGGTTACTTAGTATCTCTCTGCATCTCAGTGTTAGCCGGGTTAGTAGTTCATGAAAACCAGTGTTTGAAAAACGTTAGGGGAAAAAGTTTAATTTTGACAAATTAAAGTGTTTCGAGAGTGTGGTGAATAGGCTACGCATATATGCTATACATATACGAATTCATTTTCCAGTCATATGAAGATGTGAGTGTATTTTCAAGTTTCCTTTCTTCTTTTCTGCTTCTTTATCTTATTTTTATTTTTATTCTTTATTGTTTGTGATGAATTTACTCAAAGGGTGTTTTTGTTTTGATGTCTCTCGAAATTCGACGGACATTGTAATAATGTGAACAAGGGTTTTTGGTTGTTGTGAGTCACGCCCTGAGAGAGAGAGAGAGACAGACAGACAGAGAGAGAGAGAGAGAGAGAGAGAGAGAGAGAGAGAGAGAGAGAGAGAGAGAGAGAGAGAGAGAGAGAGAGGGGGGGGGAGGTGAGAATTTATGCATGTAAGTCTGGGTGACGGGGGAAGTTGTCGCTGGGTTGGATCGCTTAGTGAGCGTTTTGCACCTTTTTTCTTTTTTCTATCTCCTCCCTATTTTCTTGTTGTTGTTTTCGTGGGATGATATACTGTGCGCGGGGTGCATTTGTTTTTTGTTATCCATTATTGGGGAAAATTTGTATTAATTTTTCTGGATTGGGTTTTGCGTGTATATAAATACATTGATGTTACTGAGATCGGGGAATCTTATAGAATATAAGAGCTTCCGTAAAGAGAGAAAATGGAGGATGCTAAGAGTACCACAATGCTGTTTATATCACGCAACAAATGTGAGTGCGGGTGTGAGCTCATTCAGGGGAATTGTAGATGGTGTGTTATCTCAGCCAGTGCAAATATTTATTGAAGGTATGAATAATTATTTAAGCACAAAAAATATAACGGATGATAGATTTCAATAAAGGCGACCTCTCTCTCATCGTTGCAGAAGTTTCCAATTTGCAAAATCTACCGGGACTGATTTGCAAGCATTTTTTAAAACAGCTTACGGTTCAAAGCTTTTTGACCCAGTGCAGATTGGGTTAGGAAAATTGAAAACATCTAAATGGGGTTACCAAGGAAGTAGTGTCTCTCTTGATAACTTACATAAACTGATCCATTTTTCGATGCTCTTGTCGCACAATTGTTTTTTTTTTTTTTCTTGCTGTCTGGTTTTGCAATTTGGTGGTGAAATGCTTTAACGTTTTTTTTTTCTCTTTTCCTCCCTCTTTCATTACCTTCTACTTTTTTTTTCTTATTATGCACAAATCTGTGACGTTTTGGCGCAAGATTTCGGGGTTCATATTTTACGTGGCAAAGTTGTTGGAAATACGGCAAATTTTTGTTTTAGCTGAGAAACGTGATGATAAATATGTGATAATTCCTGTGTGTAGGATATTTGGGGCATAATGGTTTCTGGCATTGCAAGTCTGCCTAGAAAAATCTATAGTGTTCACAGGTGGATTTTTGCTGATAATGATGTGATGAATCCGGTTGCTGATTTTTCCCTTAGGAGTTAATTACTACGGTGAGATTTGCACTATTCTCTATTGACTATGGCATTTCTACGGAGGTGTTCTTTGTAAGGGGGTTCTTTTCCGATAATTTCTGGTTGATGAGATTGTTGTGGTTGCAAACGCAAATTAACCGTTAAATGGTACATATTGCATTTTTTCTTTTTTTCTTTTCCTACAAGAGATGTCGTAATTGGTGTTAAGCTCTAAATAGTATTTCTATTTTAGATAGGAGATATAATTTGTCAGGGTATGTGAGTTAGATAGAAGGGGTGTTCGGCATTATATTTCATGGAGGTTAGTTATATAAGCAATAAAAGGGGTTTTTGCTGTTAGACATTATGGCTTCTCTTTTGATAGTGTGTAAAGATTGTATTTTGTTTAGTGGGAAATTTTTAATATTTTACTAGGAGATTGATTATATTAATTAATGACGGATATGTGGGGTAGAGCAAGACTTTAGTTATTTTATGATCATGTAGACTTTTTAAGTACGGACACATGATGACTTTAGAGAATTTCCAACTTCACGTGATGGTGACGATGGAAACGACTTCGTTCTACAATACCAGAGGTCTAGTCAAGTTTACACACGAATGGCGATTCTATGGACTGCCTTTGCAACGGATGTGATGTCGTCAGTATATCATCTCAGGATACGTTCTGGATAAATCAGGAGTCTACAATCTTTTATGAGGTTGGTGCGAGTAGAGCTTGCATGGCTTGCATGGAAGTCTCGGGTATTTCCTTGACAACGGGTGGTGACCACTTTTCCTTCAGTTGAAAACGTCGAATCTACAGTTTCACAATGAGGGGTTGTTGGATACACTCACGAGGGTTGCAGACACTGTATAATGGCGAGTGCTAAGTTGTTTCAAGGTGGTTTATGCACTCGACCTGCGTCTACAACTATTCATCGAGTTCTGCTTATCTTAGTGACGAGGATGAGCTTTTCATAAATGAACGCTACACAATTCCAATAATAGTGGTCATGTTAGGTGTTATACTGATCACAATTTGTGCGCTAGGAGTTCTTAAACTTCTGTGCATCCAGCAAGCACAAGGAAACCAGCAACGGAAGTAGCCCTAAATCATGTGGCAAATTGATACATTGAGCATTAGTTGCTGATGTGGTGTGCGACAGGAGTGCACAAAGGACATAGGTGGCCGAGCCATCTTAGTGACGGGTAGAATTGATGTGTTAGTGAATTACATAGTGTGTTCAGCTGCTCTTGCTTGGAGACAGAGTGAGCTGAAGGAATCTGATGTGTATACGTTTTTTAAGCTGGTGGCTATCCGTACTGTTGCCACAGGTGGTTTTGAGGCGTGATGGGTATGTACATTCATTTGTACAGTATGTCATAGGTCTGACTAATCGAGGCACTTGAGGGAAAGACACATTCATTTGAGATAAGAAAAAGGAGACGGTTGAGGGAACGCCAAGTGTCGGGAGAAAACCCCCATCTCAAGGTTTGGCACATATTTAAACCAACCCTTAAAACGCCGAAGCGGTAAAAAAAAAATGTCTCCCGTGTGCCGGAGACGTTTCAGAGTGAGCGCGGAAGCGGAAAAAAAATTTTTTTTTTGGGCAGAAATCACAGCACGCTTAGTTTTTAGGATGGAAGAGTTCATTTTGGCTCCTTTTTGGCATTGCCTTAAGTTTAGTACGCAAACCATCAGAAATGAAAAAAAATTATCATTATCATATATAAAGAATGCGATATATAATCGCAAAAACGAAATTTCATATAATTGTATTTAAATCGCGCTGTGCGCAAAACGGTTAAAGATAACAAGTTACTTTTATTTTTCGTTGTAATGTACACTACATTGCAATCATTTTGGTATATAAACACATTGTAAAACGATAAAAGCAACACAGAGAAAATATTATCACAAAATAATGCATGAATTCGTAACGCGCGGACATAAACAAATATTTTTTTCAAAAATTCACCATAAATATAAACTACGTCTTAGAGACTTCCAAGTTCTTTCAATGAAGACAAATGATTGAATATTACTATACCGTAAGAATATTAGCTTAAAATGCAGTTTTCGACCATATCTGACGAGTTAAAGTTGACCGAATGTCGAATTTTTTTTATATATTTTTTTTTATATGCAATTATTTCGGAAATAGAAAAGCTACAACTTTCAAATATTTTTCGTTTTATTCTACATGAAATTGCGCAAATTTTCATATATAAAACTCTATGAAATGCCTAATATGAAACGGAGCAAATATTCCGAGAATGGGACTACGCATTTCGGAGATTTGTGGCGGAGAATCCGCGCGCAGAGGGAAAGGAAAGTTTTTTTTAAAAATTCACGATAAATTTAAATATTGTGCTAGAGACTTCGAATTTGCGTTCACGATGAAGATAAATGAATGAATATTACTAAGACTGTAAGAGTTTTCATCTTACAATTGCGTTTTTCGATAATTTCGGTAGAGTCAAATTTGACCGAACGTGGTTTTTTTTCTATTTATCGTGATTTATATGCAAATATTTCGAAAATGAGAAAAGCTACAACCTTCAAACTATTTTTTGATGTATTATACATGAAATTGCGCACATTTTCATATATAAAAACTTTATGTAACGGCTAATTTAAAATGGTGCAAACATTACCACAATCGCACGTATGATTTTTTCGGAAGAGTTTACTGCGCGGACGTAAAGAAAAAAGTAATTTTTTTTTATAAATTCACCATAAATCGAAATATTGTGTTAGAGACTTCCAATTTGTTGCAAAATGAAGGTAAATGATTGAATATTACTAGAATATAAGAGTTTTAGCTTACAATTGCGTTTTTCGACCATTCGGTAGAGTCAAAGTTGACCTAAGGTAGAAAATTGTCACTTATCATTTTTTATATGAAAATATTTCAAAATTGATAAAAAGCTACAACCATGGGTTGTTTTTAGTTGTATTGTGCATGAAATTGCGCACATTTTCATATGTAAAACTTTATGTAACGGCTAATTTAAAATGGTGCAAACATTACCACAATCGCATGATATGATTTTTTCGGAAGAGTTACCGCGCGGACGTAAGGAAAAAAGTTTTTTCATAAATTCACCATAAATCGAAATATTGTGCTAGGAGATTCCAATTAGTTTTAAATTTAATAGGTAAATGATTGAATATTACTAAAATATAAGAGTTTTAGCTTACAATTGCGTTTTTCGACATTTCGGTAGAGTCAAAGTTGACCGAAGTTGAAATTTTGGCACTTATCGTTATTTATATGAAAATATCTCAAAACTGATAAAAGCTACAATCATGAGTATTTTTTTGTTGTATTTTACATAAAAATGCGCTCATTTTCATATATAATACTCCATGTTACGGGGGGGGCTATTTAAAATGGTAAAATAATTATGTCAAAGTGACAAAATAATTTCAGAGATGTGTCACAGATACTTTTTAGAGCGGCAAGAAAGAAATTTGCGCTGCGCGCCATGCGTACCGATTGTGAACAAAACAACACCTTGATCCGTGGAACTCCCAGCCATCCCCAAGGCGCGTGATTCAAGAGTTTTCGGCTGGTGGGCCTAAAAGTATTTTTCCGCTAATTTTTAAAAAAACTTTTGTATGTCGACGTAAAATACGTCCCAGTCGGCACCCGAGAGACAAAAATGGTCGACGTAAAATACGTCAGTCGGCGTTTAAAGGGTTAAATGACTTAGAAACAGTTGCCTTCGAAAAGAGAGAAGTGTGAAGTGTATCTCTTTACTTAATATTGTGTTAAGAAATGTAACGAATATATCTTTATTACAGATGGGCTCTATACCATGATACTAGAGACGGGATTCTCTAACTTGACTAATGCAATGTAACAATTGACATTTTGAGTCTGGGAGTGAACACTTAGCCAGGAGAGTCGAATGATAACTTTAATAGTTTTCTTTGTGGGCCAGACTTGGGTTTTTATCACTATGACTTATTGATCATTTTGTTCTATTTTATATTCCATCTGCTTTGGGTAATAAATAGTATATTATGTATTTATGTGAGCTTAATAGCTAGTGACATGATTGCAGAATAGAGGGTGCCTGCTGCCACAGGTAATTATTGTTAATTTGTGTAGTTTTGTCCAAAGGGGGGTGTAAGATATATATATATATATATATATGTAAGGCCTAGGGTTTTTGATTAATGATATATTGTCCATGTGTTCCCTGTGACCTATGGAATGTGGAGAACAGTGTAGAAGTGACGACCTGAGAGTAGCTGACAATGAGTTTCTGGGGGTGGCGTGAGATAAAAGTGCTTAGTTCAACAAGTCAATGCACGACAGTTTATGAACTCTTCTCAAAGTGCCTTTGTGGAAACTGGATGCAGCTAGAACCGTGAGGCGCTATCGAACTGTGTGTTCGTATGTGTGTGTGCGCCTCTTTCTGTTAAAAGTGTTATACCGAAGCCTATGGGGGGAATTTTGAGAGAGGGCTTCAAGTCACAGCAAGATGCCGTGGCATTCGCCGGGAGTTTTTTTATTGATCGTGTTTTAGTGTCCGGTTGTTTGGGTAAGTGTTGAAGTGGCTTTAGCCCAAAGGGATTGCTTTTGTTTTGATATCTTGTAAGATGTTCCATTTTATTAACTTTGTCTTTAAACTTGTGTGTACTTACCGGGATGTGTTCTTATCTTTGAAACAGACGGATCTGGAATGCCGGGGGACAAAGAGTTCCCAGAGGGGTGTAGGCTTTTTTTGGGTGACTAGACATTGTCACTGTTTTTTTGAGTTAGTCTGTAAGACTGGATTACTTCATTGATTGATTTATTTATTAGTTGTTAATAAACGTTAATGTTATGATGCAACTCTCTCATTTTCATTACCTGTTAGAATGGAGAGGAAAGAGCTGGAGAGAGAGAGAGATTCCTTTGGAGAGAGAGAGAGAGAGAGAGATTGCCAAGAGAGAGAGAGAGAGAGGGATTGCCGAGAGAGAGAGAGAGAAGAGAGGCCTGTGTGTGTAATGTTGTGTGTGGTTGCCTTCTGTTTCGTGTCACGCTTACCTTATGAACAATGGGGGAAGAATCCCCCCCGTTACAGGTGTGCAGGCGGTTAAGAGGGGGTATAAAAGTTTTCTTTCTTTTTATGCCTAGGAACGCCAATGTAGAGATGGGTGCCAGTTAGAAAATAAAAGGGGTTATGGCTTAGCGATAGTTTTCGAAACGACAAGCTTTGTGGGATTGTGGAAAATTTTTAAATTGTTAGGTCTCGGTGCTAAGTGAAAAAGGGGTAGAGAAAATATCCATCCGTGGGATGGGGGATGAGGAAAGAAAATTTCTATTAGGGTCATCAAATTTGCTCGTACCGAGATTCTTCAGGGCGTGAGCCGTGAGACAAGCAACTCAGTCTAGTTCATGAGTGACGGTTGCTAGGTGCGTTTTCACCGATCGCGTTTGTATTGTGCCGACGAGATTTCGTGTTTTTTCGAGAATTTCGAGATCCTTTTGTTCCCATTATGAGTGTGAGTTTAAAAACTATTGTTTATCAAAAGGGAGAGGGTTTTTGTTTAAATATTTCAGGGTTATGGGATTGGTTCAAGAGGTCAACAATTTTTCTTGTCTTTGCCCCATAGTGACGTATTTTCTTTATTTGCACATGTTTATAATAGACGATTCGTCTTTGTTTTAAACACATGAGATGTATAGAGATGTGTTTTTTGCATGTGAACTGTGCTTAGATAAGCGGCCAAAACAATTTTACGGGCTCAGCACATTTCTGCAGAGAGGCGCGTTTGCATTGCGAGGGTACTGGCATCCCTCTGGGGGATAGTTGCATGGAGGTACCACTGGCCTCCCTCGAGAGATAGTGCAGGGGAGGGCACTAGTGTATACCTTGGGAAGGGGTCCTCAGACACTGTTCAAGGGAGATGGGGGTACTATTTGTGTATGCCTCGGGCTGTTCTGTCGCTTGACTGAGGGGTTGTTCTCAGGGGGGGGAGAAATTGGTTTTTCTCAGTGTGGGATGGAACGCCCCTTTTCCTTTTTTTTTTCTTCTTTGTGTGGTATGGATTTGCCCTTGACACTGGATGCTAAGATATCAGCTGATTGATAAGTTGATGAAGTGAAACGACCCGTAGAGTCTTTTTTTTTAGGAAAGAGATTTTTTTTCTCTCTTGGACGAAGAGAAAAGGAAATAAAAAGAGATTTTTCTTTTCCGTGAATGAGGGGAAAAGTAGTTAACATGCACGGGATGTGTTATATGTTTTACTTGTGCCTTGGAAGACACAAATATAAGGGGGATACACAGATTATTTTTTTTATTGTGTTGGAGAAATTACTTTGAAATGCCGATGATTGGTGTTTGTATCTGTGTGTGGTCAGTGGTGTTATGTCTTGGGGTTGCATGTGGAAATGGTGGTATACCATGAGACTCAGCAATACTAGTGTAAGCTATTTTGAATTTCACCTTTACTTGAGATCTTTGCAAGAGAATTATTGCTATGGAGAGTTATTATTATTATTAATAATTATTGTACTTGAGATGTGTCACGGGAGGTTTGCTTAAGTATAATTATCATTACGGGAGAATTGTTTTACGAGAGTTTTGAGATATTTCATGGGAGATTAGTTGATAATTATTACAGATAATTATTCAAGGAGAATTATTACAATGAATTAATGGGAGAAGTCTTGTGTTAATTAATTGTTGAGTTTTGTAACTTTGGATATTTCAGTGATTCACGGGGATGAGTTTTTGCGGAATCTTGATGAATCTGGCTGAATCTTGGTGAGGTGTGGTGAAACTTGCTGAACTTTTGCTGAATTCTTGGAGAATGGACAAGCATTAACATTGGTGATATTTTTTGTACTGATACTGATGATTTTTGATGATAGCAATTTTTTTTTGGTGAGTTTTTGTGATAGTGATACTTCTGATACGTATATACTAATACGTGGGTGCCGTAATGCTATCAAGGGAGGTGAAATCTTTTTTGAATTTGGGAGGAACTAACAACACATTTTAGTTTTTTTTTCTTTTTTTTATGAGTTCAGCAGATAATTGCTTGACATCTGGTGAGTTAGGGAGATAGTTAATGGTGCCGTTGATTTTTCTTTTCTCCTTTTTTTGGAAGTTAGCCATAGCTGACACAAGTTTTTTTTACCATGGGGGGAATTTGAATTTGTTTTTTCTCTCCAGTTAGTGTGAATATTATCTCAGTTCATGACTTAGAGTCATTGTTTTGGGAACGTGATTTAGCTATTGATGCTATAGAGAAATATACGGGAGAACTTTTTGCACGTTTTGAATGCATACGTAATGGCACTACATTTTTTCTCTGGATATTTTGTGTTCCAGAAATTGTGAGTTTTTTATAGTTTTTGACTATAACATTGAGTTATTCTCTGGAGAATTGGAGTTATAATTGGAGGTATATATTATTTTGGAGTTATATTTTGAGATATAATATATGGGAGATAATTTTTTGGCCTTGTTGATATTTGGCCATTGTGATATTTGCCAATGTGGTAGAGCTAGTTTAGTTCAATTATTTTGCAGCCATCTTTGTTGCTGCCTTGAGTGCACAGTTTTTTGGAGATATATTTTTGGAGCCTTGTTTTGTTCACTGAGTTATTGGGGAAATAGAGGTAAATATTTGTATTTGCCGAAATGGAGGTGATTATTCTCTATTCTTGGAGTGGTGTTTTTTTTTTACTGACATGTGGCTATTGGAGAAATAAGAGAGAATAATATGGGGTTGGTTATTAACCAAATGGAGGAAATATTTTTATAACCGGAGTGGTGTTATTATTAATATGGTGAAATATATGGAGTTGGAATTAATCTTGGGCGGGTGACCCTTTTTTTGTGGTTATGGAGTTTTTTTGAGCCAAGAGGAGATTTCTGTGGTTCTCTTTTTTTGGTTTCGTGACTATTTAGAGGCGAGTGTCATTACTGCATTACGAGTCATTTGGAGATGTGTGCATTTGTTATGTTCACAAATGTGTTATTCTTGGAGAAATATAATGGGCAAAGTCATGTTGAGAGAATAAGTCTTCGAGACAAATTTTGAACACATTAGTCATATCCTGGAGTTAATTCTGTGAAATGTGGTCTGTTAGACCTTTTTCTGTAGAATCATGAGTTTCCAAACTTATGTGTCTGACTAGACAATTCTTATGCTGATGTTAGAGCATACGTCCGCAGGCGATTTTTCTGCTGACAAGCGATGTGATGAGCCTGTGCTGATTCTTTTCCTCCTGATGGTGACAGATCAGAATTTTTGCAATATCTGGAAATGTTGACAATAGCATTCACGAAAGCGCATGTGTGAGAGTTTGCTTTCTGGCAAATTCCATAACTTTACATGGAGCATTTCTTGGGATAAACGCGGGGTTATGCATACTATACATGTATTATGTATTTTGTGATTGGGGAAACCTACTTGTGATTATCTTTTATTATTTTTCTTCCTTTTCCTTGAGAGATATAATTTGGGATTGAGCTTAAGTAGCATTTCTTTTTTTGGACGGGAGGTTTGATTTTACCCGGAGATGTAATTTTTGGGGGGTTACTGCTTACGTTAATAAATGGGAGTTTGACATTAAGTCTCATTGTGATTAATTATTGAGCAGTAAAGGGGTTTTGCTGTTAAACATTGGAGATTTTTGCTGATTTTGTGGGTTGTTCAAATATCAGAGTTTGAGAGAACATTTTTTGGGTCTGGGTGTGTTACGTAGATTCTTTTTTTTCTTTCTTGAGTTCGTTACGATTTTCTTTTCTTCTTTTTTTTTTTTCTCTTGTGAGCACATTCGAGTTTGAAATGTGAGTGCACAAGTTCCGTGGGAGTTTGCTTGTGATTTATGAGTTGTTGGTGTGTGCTGATGGTGTGAGTTTGGAGATTGAGTTGGAGAATAACTTGATGTTTTTTTCTTTGAGAGTTGTGATAATGACCTATGATTTAGTAATCATATTAAGGAGTTAATTGGGAGACGTTCAGTAAGTTATCTGACTTTTTGAGATCATTGTTTGATAGAAGTAGTATGTCTGGGTTAATTTCTTAGATTGACCAGTGACTTGACTGACATACTAACACCAAAAGTTGTTCCCCGCACAGCAAGGACGTCCACCAGCCGTGAAGAGAGGTTTGCTGCCATGTTGTCCAGGGTGATTACAAGAATTTCCACGTGGGTGATCACGAGAATTCTACAGAGCGGGTCTTTGGGGATCTACAGAAGCGTGAGAAGTCTTCTACAATGAGGGAGGCATTCCGTCTTCCTACAGCTGCTACAGTCTGCTACAGGTTCAGCTCTTGCAGACAAGCAAGAGGGATATTCAAGAATCCTAATGCAGAAAAAATATGAGAGAAAATGCATCTTGTGTTATTGGGAGATAAAGCGTGATAAGACTTTATTTATAATGCCAGAGACGTGCAGTTTTACTTATATTTTATTTTAAGCCGGCCAGTGTTTTCTGTTATAAGCAATTAATGCTAGGCGGGGGCTAGCATATAGGTGGCCGAGCTATCTGTAAAGGCCTAGGGTTTTTGATTAATAATATATTGTCCATGTGTTCCCGGTGACCTATGGAATGTGGGAGAACAGTGTAGAGGTGACGACCTGAGAGTAGCTGCAATGAGTTTCTGGGGTGGCGTGAGATAAAAGTGCTTAGTTCAACAAGTCAATGCACGACAGTTTATGAACTGGATGCAGCTAGAACAGTGAGGCGCTATCGAACTGTGTGTTCGTATGTGCGTGTGCCGCCTCTTTCTGTTAAAAGGTGTTATACCCAAGCCTATGGGGGGAATTTTGAGAGAGGGCTTCAAGTCACAGGCAAGATGCCGTGGCATTCGCCGGAGTTTTTTATTGATAGTTGTTTTAGTGTCCAGTTGTTTGGGTAAGTGTTGAAGTGCTTTAGCCAAAGGGATGGCTTGTTTGATATCTTGTAAGATGTTCCATTTTATTAACTTTGTCTTTAAACTTGTGTGTACTTACCGGGATGTGTTCTGTATCTTTGAAACAGACGGATCTGGAATGCCGGGGGGACAAAGAGTTCCCAGAGGGGTGTAGACTTTTTTGGGTGACTAGACATTGTACTGTTTTTTGAGTTAGTCTGTAAGACTGGATTACTTCATTGATTGATTATTTATTAGTTGTTAATAAACGTTAATGTTATGATGCAACTCTCTCATTTTTCATTACCTGTTAGAATGGAGAGAAAGAGCTGGAGAGAGAGAGAGTTCCTTGGAGAGAGAGAGAGAGAGAGAGATTGCCAAGGAGAGAGAGGGAGAGAGAGGGATTGCGAGAGAGAGAGAGAGAGAGAGAGGCTGTGTGTGTAATGTTGTGTGGTTGCCTTCTGTTTTGTGTCACGCTTACCTTATGAACAATGGGGGAAGAATCCCCCCAGTTACATATATATATATATATATATATAATATATATAATATATATATATAATTATATATATATATAATATACATATATATACATATAACTATATATAAAACCTATAAAAAACAACAAATGAAGCTTTAAAAAAAATTATAAAAAGATAATTGAGGTAAATAATTATTAACGTCGAAGCCTAACCTTCTTCCTCCCCCTCTCCCCACCTCCCTTCCCGCCCCACCAAACCCCAGTTTAGCAACGGCCTCCCCCTCCTCCCTCTCCCATTTCGCTAATTGGGCTGGAAATTGGTCCGAAGTAGGGATTCCTGTTGCTGGTAGAGGATTCGTTGCCTGGAATATTAGCAAATTCTTTGGCTGTTTGATCTCCATAGGTCTGGAGGCTGTGAGTGAACGGATTGTGTGTGTATATGTATGTATATATTTGTATATATGTATGTATATAGATGTACACATATATTCTTTATATACGTGAGTCATATCACATTACCGTGATTCATATAGTATACGCATTAAGCTACAAATGTCCTTTAATATCTAATTCGCCTACCTCGGTATTAATTATTTTCATATATGTTACCACATCTGATATATAAATATATATGTAATATATATATTATATATAGTATATATATATAGTATATATATATATATAATATATATAGATATATATATACAAGATATGTACGTATCCATATACACACATACATATATATATATATATATATATATATATAAGATATATATAGATATATATATATATATATAATACATATATAGGGATATATATGTGTGTGTATGTGTGATATGTATATTATATAAGTGGAGAGAGAGAGAGAGAGAGAGAGAGAGAGAGAGAGAGACAGTCATTATAAAGTACAGTAACAAAGAGCTCACAACGACAGCAAAAGTAGTATATTTATTATTTTAACAAACCCTCGACTTCTCTCGTGAAATAAACAAGAGGCTATAATAATAATAATGGTCGTCCTAACCTTATTGTCATCTTCAAATATCTCTCTTTTTTTATTTCTTTTTTCTCGTTATGAAACCAAAGTGAGACTCCTCAGAAAATTTGATGTACGTATCGCAGCATCTTGGACCAAACAAGGATATAAGTACATAAGACACCACAAGTCACCATGAAATAAATAAATAAAAAGAAAAATAAATGTAAAAATTGGAACAGAAATACAGTAGGTATATAAGAAAATGGTCACCATGGAAAAATTAAACATGAAAAAATAGATAAACAATCGTCAAAAAATACAGTAAATACATAAAAAAAATCTATAAAATACTTTAGGCTTCAATCTTCTAAAGGGCAAAGCATCATCACCAACAAGGATTTTAAAGAGAAAGAATTCATTTATTTTATATATATACATATATATATATAATATATATATATATATATATATATATATATATATATCATATCAATATATTATATATATAAAATATATTTATGTAGTTTTCGACGTCCCTCTGAAGGGAATGGATATTAAAACGGACAAAAAAATAACAGCTTTTAATCCTTCCTGTTGCTTTTTTGCCCGTCGACTCGATTTATATGCCCTTTCTCTCTCTCTCTCGCTCTCTCTCTCTCTCTCTCTCTCTCTCTCTCTCCTGTATCTTTCTTCTAATCAATATACATTTAATATTTCAGTTTAGCATACAATAATAACAAACCTATCTTTCCTCTCCTATTCGTAAAAGGCGCCCCTAATTCCTTCTCTCTCTCTCTCTCTCTCTCTCTCTCTCTCTCTCTCTCTCTCTCTCTCTCTCTCTCGTCTGTAATTAATACCTCTCTCTCTCTCCCACTCTCCCGTAAATAAAATTGGGGGAATTACTCACATGGATTTCTGGAAACAGCGCAGAATTGCTGGCAGAATTCATTTTCCTTCAGGGCACAAAGTTGAATTTTCTCATTCCAAGTCATATCTCGTATCTCTTGAGGGTCAAGCTTTCTTTCTCGTTAACAACCAGGTCGTAAAGCATAAAGCATAAAGCATAAATCATAAAACGTAGGACATAAAACATGAAACAATGCACCGGTCGTACTTAATTTTGTCATATTTTCTCATACCGTCTCCCCCAAGGACGTTTTGCAATTGGAACCTTAAATATTCAAGAAAAGATGAAACGCATTACTACTCTAAAGCAATTCTCCTTGTATTTTTAATAACATACTTATATTTTTTTCTGTTTATTTATTAATTTGTTAGTTTATTATTTACATTGAGTGATTTCTTCTTTCTGTATTTCCCAATGCCTTCTGTTACTTCTTTCAATGAACACTAAAATATTCCTTGGAAGCTTGAATTTCAAATCAGTGGGCCCTTAGGTGGGTTTGTAGTCCATATGAATTGGGGTCATCTCCTGCATAATAATAATAATAATAATAATAATAATAATAATAAAAGCTCTGTAGTCTTTCTAGTAAGCATAGCATGATTCGTCCACATTAGCTCCGGATAGGTATCAAGACCTGATAATAGAAATAAGAAGGATATGGGATATGCCAGTGGAAATTGTATACCCATAATCGTATGGACACTAGATAAGACCCCAAGATCCCTGGAGAGGAATATGGAAAATCTAGAGGCTGAAGTAGCTCCAGGACTCATGCAGAAGAGTGTGATCATAGAAACAGTGCACATCGTAAGAAAAGTGATAGACGACTAAGTAGGCAGGATGCAACCCTGAACCCCACATTATAAATACCACCCAGTCGAATTGGAGGACTCTGATAGACCAAAATAATAATAATAATAATAATAATAATAAGATTTAGGCTAATACGAAAATATATAAGCTAAAATCAGTGTTATAGGAAGAGCAAAGTGTGATATCTACACGTTCCAAAAACATTACCAAGAGGTAACATTACCTTTTCTCAATAATAAGATTCCCACGAGCTAAAGCCTGCACTGAGGTAAAAAAAAAAAAAAAAAAAAAAACAAAAAAAAAAAAAAAAAAAAAATGCTTGCGTGTTTATAAGCTTAAGCGCGCTTCGTTATCTGAATATAAAACAGTTAATATTTAATCATATACAACGAAAGTATGACTGATGCATTAATCCCTCAGAAGAGAGGGAAATTAGATAGAGATAGGTGGTCAGTGACACAAGCTGCTAATCTTGGAAGTAATTCAGGTGTATAGGACGATCTAGGAGAATAGCTCCTTGAAAGAGAGAGATAGATTCGTAGGTTGAATGGAATGGGATATATAGAATTCAGACTTAGGGTCAAGCAAGGGCTTGGACCTATAATGAGGTCACTCAGCGCTGAAATGGAAATTGAGATAAGAGAGGTTGCAATAGTATAAGGTAAAGGAGGGAGAGAGTAAGAACGGAGAAACGTCAAAAGGAACGAAAGGGGTTGAAGCTAGATGTCTAAGGACGCCACATGGAACCTCATGACGTAATGCCTACAGCGTAACGCGTGAGGTTACTACGTGGGCTTAGACAGAACTAACCCAGCCAACGGAGAATAGTAGACAGACAGACAGACAGACCAGGAGCAGAATGGCCACGTGAATTTTTACAAGAACGGGACGTCTTCTGGGAAATCAGAGCAGCGAGGATCATCAGTATTCGATTACCCGGAAACCAAATAGAAAAAAAGAGGGATGATATAAAAACTGTGATTTTCCAAAGTTGGGAAGAATTATCACGGAGATGAGGTCGGACAGGATTTGATTAAATTCGCTAAGGCGAGGTGATTAAGGATGGGGAAATCATATTATTCCCGATTCCATTTTGGGCAGGAATGCTCAGGGGTATGGGATCCTGTATTGTTATTATTAGTCAGAAGATGAAGAACCCTATTCATATGGGACAAGCCCACCAAATGGGGGCAATGACTTGAAATTCAAGCTTCCAAAGATTATTAATATTATTATTATTATCATTATTATTATTATTATTATTATTATTATTCCAGTGGGCGTAGTCAAATTTCGGGTATATCCCGTAAAGTTTATTGCAGATAGAATTAATGAATTAATGTTAAATTCTATTTCTTTTCTATTCTTCGATTCTTTCCGGACGTTTCGTCTGGAATAAACCTCAGACATCCTCTTGGGCGGAGGTGGGTGAAGGACTGAAGTGAGAGGGTGAGTCCAGCTGCTTATATTGTTATTATTATTATTCAGGAGACGAACCCCATTCATATGGGACAAGCCCACCAAAGGGGCCACTGACTTGAAATTCAGGCTTCCAAAGAATATTATGGTGTCCAATTCGAAAGAAGTAACAGAAGGTATATAATAGATGATACGCAAAGAAGAAACCAGTTATTAGAAAAGAGCAGAAATCAATTAAAAAACTAATAAACAAATTGATAAAAGGGTGAGTAATGATTAGAAACGAAGAATTGCTTTGGGACAGTGATGCATTGCATCTTTTAAAGTTTCAATTGCATGACATCCTCAACAGGGAGACGTTCCACAGTTCAACGGTGTGAGGAATAAAGGACTCTGGAACTGAGAATAAAGGACCTCTGGAACTGAGAAATAAAGGACCTCGGAACTGAGGTATAAAGGTCCTCTGGAAACTGAGGTATAAAGGCCCTCTGGAACTGAGGAATAAAAAGGACCTCTGGAATTGACAAATAAAGGAACATCTGGAACAGGAAATAAAGGCCTCTGGAACTGAGGGATAAAGGACCTCTGGAACTGAGGAATAAAGGTCCTCTGGAACTGAGAAATAAAGGTCCTCTGGAACTGAGAATAAAGGACCTCTGGAACTGAGGAATAAAGGACATCTGGAACTGAGGGATAAAGGTCCTCTGGAACTGAGGAATAAAGGACTCTGGAAGAGGTAAAGGTCCTCTGGAACTGAGGTAAAGGTCCCTCTGGAAACTGAGAATAAAGGTCCTCTGGAACTGAGGGATAAAGGTCCTCTGGAACTGAGGGATAAAGGTCCTCTGGAACTGAGGGATAAAGGTCCTCTGGAACTGAGGGATAAAGGTCCTCTGGAAAAACTGGGAATAAAGTACCTCTAGAACTGAGAAGTTTGACAGCTAGGCACGTGTTTACTGAATAGTGTGTTGCAGTTCAGCGTATATGCTCTCTCTCTCTCTCTCTCTCTCTCTCTGCTCTCTCTCTCTCTCGTCTCTCTCTCTCTCTCTCCCTCGGTAGGAAAAGGAAATCAGGGACCAACTTTCGAACGTTGAAACCTCTGTTGAAATGCAAGTTACGAAAAAATTGGAAAACAAAAAGACCATCACTGGATGGTTCAAGTCGTTATTTCAAAATTTGAGAAATTTCTGCAAGGCTTGTTTTAATGTGCCCTTCCAGCTATCTGGACGATATTTTTTGAAGACTAACCAGAAAAGGTTCTTTATAACTGCCAATGCTACTAAAAGTCAGCTGAGTTAGATGATATGCAAGCTCAGGGGAGAAAGTTGAATAGTGAAGGGTTTAGTAATATGTAAATAAAATTAAATTCTATACAAAAGACTTATCAAAGGTCACAGTCATATTCCATTGACAGTTAAAAACACGCGACACTAAACTTGTATTAATTTCATTTGTATTGGTTCATACAAATAATAATTCCAAAAGATGGCGAAAAAGAGGCTATCAGCCAATAGGGCCACTTAAAAAAAATCAGGGAAAGGGATAAATATTAAAGATTCGGCAACTGGGTTTTATTCCACTTAGAAAATCCACGACACTAAAATAAGAGGGAACTAATAATGCTCCATAAAAACATTAAACAATTCCAAAAAACAGACAAAAAGGTGACCTTCCCAAATATGACATCAGGAGATATTCATTAAAAGGGTAGATATTAAAAATTCAAGATTCAGCAACTGGTGTCATATTCTACTTAGCAAATGCACGACAACAAAATAAGAGAGAACTAAAAATGCTCCATAAAAAACAGTAAAACAATTCAAAAAACAGACAAAAGGTGACCTCCACAAAAATAGACCTTTGGAAGAATTTCTTTGAAATGTAATATATCAAATATCAACAGGGCACTGTCACGCCGGCGTCAGCTGTTGGAAGCCTAGGACAAAAAAAAAAAAAAAAAAAAAAAAAAAATCATAACAATACGATGCCAAGAGCAATGATCTCAATAAAACCAATAGGTCATGAGTCCTGTCATTCCCGAAACGAAGTTGATTAAAGGAACGGGGAAACTCGAGGGCCAAATAAGACCAGGTAGTGGAAACCGGACCTCTTGAAGTCGGTAATTGGAGAGTCACAATTAGTCAGCTCTAGCTGGAAGGAGCTGGAATGTTTGCTGCAACTTTGTTGCTAACTTCCAATGCGTTGCGAGGTTAATTTTGCTTCGCATCCAGGGAGAGCATGGATGAAAAGGATGGCTTCTTTGATAGCGAGGGTTTGAGACGATGCTGCGAATTATTTGATATATCTTTCTTTCGTAGATATTTTATAAGCATTTGTTTTGTCCTAATTTGGTTCAGATTGTACCTTAAGCTTAGTTTAGGCTTTCGTAGTTCCCCCCCCTCGATGCACAAACAATAGCTTGAATAAAAATGAGAATCAATCAACAATTCATTTGTTTTATTCTTGCATTCATTCTGAAGACTTGGTTTAAGGCTTTCACGGTATTTCGATGCTCCTGTTCTCTCTCTCCGTGTGTATTTATAGGAACGATTTACAACTCACTTACCACTTGACAGCAAATCCTGCTCCTACAGATAAGTGAGCATACGATGTCTCCTCGGATGGACTAACAATTCTTTGAGGCATCCTAATCCTTGAAACTCCTCGTAACTCATCTCTCATGCACCCGAACATCCACACTTTACATCCATAAAGGAGAGGCGGCTCAACAATCCACCTTATACTTCCATCGACACTTCACACCCCTTCAAATTTTTTTGGCAATAGGACCTGCAACACCTCTCTCTGGTTTCTGTTGTGTCTTAACTTTTATCAGTTACATACATACATACATACATATTATATATACATGTAGATATATATATATATATATATATATATATATATATATATATATATAGATATATATATATCTATATATATATATATATATATATATATATTATATATATATATATATATATATATATATATATATATATATATATATATATATATATATACAGTTATACACAACTTAAGCAGTAAATATATTACTTATCCCAATTCGAAGACAG
>NC_087215.1:68054406-68069406 GCF_015104395.2 Macrobrachium nipponense | reverse complement strand
CTTTCAAGAGAACACCATAATATTCCTTGAAAGCTTGAATTCAAGTCAGTGGGCCCTTTGGTGGTTTGTACCATATGAATTGGGTTCATCTCCTGAATAATAATAATAATAATAATAATAATAATAATAATAATAATAATAAAAAATAATAATAATTAATAAAGCTCTGTAGTCTTCTTAGTAAGCATAGCATGATTCGTCCACATTAGCTCCAGGATAGGTATAAAGACCTGAAAATAGAAATAAGAAGGATATGGATATGCCAGTGGAAATTGTATACCCATAATCGTTAGGGACACTAGACAAGACCCAAGATCCCTGGAAAGGAATCTGGAAAATCTAGAGGCTGAAGTAGCTCCAGGACTCATGCAGAAGAGTGTGCTCTAGAACAGTGCACATCGTAAGAAAAGTGATGGGACGACTAAGTAGGCAGGATGCAACCCGGAACCCACACTATAATAAATACCAACACTCGAATGGAGGACTGTGGTAAAGCAAAAAAAAAACAAAAAAAAAAAAAAAGAAAAAAAAAATTATAATAGTAATAATAATAAGGTTTAGACTAAATACGAGATCATATAAGCTAAATCCGCGTCATAGGAAGAGCAAAGTGTGATATTTACAAGTTCCAGAATAATTCCCAAGAGAGTACACATTGAAATTTCTCGTTAACAAGATTACCCACGAGCTATGGCCTACATTGAGGAGGGGGAAAAAAAAGTTGGGTGTTTATAATCTAAAATTCGCTTCTCTTATTTGAATATACACAGTTAATATGTAATCATATACAAACGAAAGTATGATTGATACTTTAATCCCTCAGAACAGAGGCAATTGGATAGAGATAGGTGGTCAGCGACACAAGCTGCTAATCTGAAGCAATTCAGTGTATAGGACGATATAGGAGGAATAGCTCCGTGAGGAGAGAACTCATAAACAGATAGAGAGATACCGTAGGTTAGAATGGAATGGAATATATAGATTTCAGGCCTCTGGCCAAACAAGCGCTGGGACCTACAACGAGGTCATTCAGCGCTGAAATGCAAAATTGACAGTAGAGAGGTTGCAATAGAGCAACAAGTTGCAATGTGAGTCGACTGTTATGGGAGGGTTTGAGGAAAGAGTAAAAACGGAGCTACGTCAAAAGGAACAAAAGAGGTTGCCGCTGGAGGTCTAAGGGACACCACAAGGAAACCTCATGAAGTTATGCCTACAGCGTATCGCGTAGGCGCGTGCGTTGACGGAACTAACCCGCCAAAGGAGAACAGTAGACACAGACAGAAAGACCAGAAGCAGAATGGCCACGTGAATTTACTAGAAACGGGACGTCCTCGGGGAAATCAGCGTTGCGAGGATCATAAGTATTCGATTACCTGAAACCAATTAGAAAAAAAAAAAAAAAAAAGTAGAGGGATGATAAAAACTGCGATTTTCCATCATTGGGAAGAATAATCGCGTAAATGAGGTCGGGCAGGATTTGATTAAATTCACTAAGCGAGGTGATTAAGGATGGGGAAATCATATTATTCCCGATTCCATTTTGGGCAGGAATGCCCAGGGGTATGGGATAATTAAATTGTTATTATTATTATTATTGTTATTATTATTCAAGAATGAATGAAGAACCCTATGCATATGGGGACAAGCCCAAAAAAGGGGCCACGACTTGAAATTCAAGCTTCCAAAGATTATTATTATTATTATTATTATTATTATTATTATTATTATTATTATTATTATTATTATTATTATTATTATTATTATTATTATTATTATTATTATTAGTTATTCAGGAGACGAACCCCATTCATATGGGACAAGCCCAACAAAGGGGCCAACTGGCTTCCAAAGAATATTATGGTGTCCATTCGAAAGAAGTAACAGAAGGTATATAAAGAAGAAACCAGTTATTAGAAAAGAACAGAAATCAATTAAAAACTAATAAACCAATAGATAAAAGGGTGAGTAATGATTAGAAGCGAAGAATTGCTTTGGGACAGTGCTCCACTGCATCTTTTGAAGTTCCAATTGCACGACATCCTCAGCAGGGAGACTGTTCCACAGTCCCAACGGACTATGGAGAAGTTTGACAGCTAGGCACGTTTACTGCATAATGGTGACGCAGTTCAGCGAATCTGCTCTCTCTCTCTCTCTCTCTCTCTCTCTCTCTCTCTCTCTGCAGGAAAAGGGGACTAGGGCCCAATTTCCAATGTGAAAGACCTCTGTTCAAATACAAGTTACGAAAAAATGACAAGCAAGAGACTATCCGTGGATGGTTCGAGTCGTAATTTACTAGATTTTGAGAAATTACTGAAGGCTTGTTTTTATGTGCCCCTTCAGTCATCTGATCCTTGGCAAGGGACGATATTTGTTTAAAACAAAAAAAAAAACTTATCAGAATGGTTACTTTATAATTGCCAATGCTAAAAGTCAGTTAATTTAGATGATATGCAAGCTCAGGGGAAAGTTGAATAGTGAAGTGTTTTGTAATATGTAAATAAATTAAATTCTATAAAAAAAAACTATCAAAGGCTCACAGTCATAATTCCATTTACAGTTTGAAAACACTCGACACTAAACTTATTTTAATCTTATTTGTATAGTTCATACAAATAATAGTTCCAAAAGATGGTGAAAAAGAGGCTATGAGCCATTATGACACAAAAAATCATTAAAGGGATAAATATTAAAGAATCGGCAACTGGTTATATTCCACTTAGAAAACACAGGACACTAAAATAAGAAGGAACTAATAATGCTCCATAAAAACATTAAACAATTCCAAAAAACAGACAAAAAGGTGACCTCCACAAATATGACATCTGGAGATATTCATTAAAAGGATAGATATTAAAAATTCAAGATTCAGCAACTGGTGTCATATTCTACTTAGCAAATACACGACATCAAAATAAGAGAGAACTAAAAATGCTCCATAAAAACAGTAAACAATTCAAAAAACAGACAAAAAGGTGACCTCCACAAATATGACCTTTGAAAGAATTCCTTTGAAATGTGAAATATCAAATATCAACAGGGCACTGTCACGCAGGTGCCAGCTGTGGAAGCCTAGGCAAAAAAAAAATCATAACAATACGATGCCAAAGAGCAATTACCTCAATAAACCCGTAGGTCATGAGTCTGTCATTCCCGAAACGAAGTTGATTAAAGGAACGGGGAAACTCGAGGGCCAAATAAGACCAGGTAGTGGAAACCGGACCTCTTGAAGTCGGTAATTGGAGAGTCACAATTAGTCAGCTCTGGCTGGAAGGAGCTGGGAATGTTTGCTGCAACTTTGTTCTAACTTCCAATGCGTTGCAAGGTTAATTTTGCTACGCATCCAGGGAGAGCTTGGATGAAAAGGATGGCTTCTTTGATAGCGAGGGTTTGAGACGATGCTGCAAATTATTTGATATATTTCTTTCTTTCGTAGATACTTCAAGCATTTGTTTTATCCTAATTTGGTTCAGATTGTACCTTAAACTTAATTTTTAGGCTTTCGTAGTTCCTCGATGCCACAAACAATAGCTGAATAAAAATTGAGAATCATCAACAATTCATTTGTTTATTCTTATGCTCCTGTTCTAAACCCAGACAATTAAGACATGACGCTGTGCATCTATGGAAAATTTCTCCAACAATACATCAACCCATCGAACTGCGGAAAAGAAACTATGCAAAAGCCCTCTGTCCCTCCTACGGGGACGGGCTTAGGAGAAGTGTCCCCTCCCCTACCATCATCCGGTCTCAATCTTTACACACATCAGCCATCACGACGCTTCTGCGGGAGGAGGGCGCATCAGGAAAATAGAGGATGACGAGGGTGGGGATGCGAAAGGAACCGTTTCTTTGGGGGAATACACGTCGACACTCACTGGTTTGGGGAAAGATATATCCCACGAGACAGGAGGTTGGTTCGTTTTTATCCCGGGAAAATGGCATCAAAAGCCGCTATGAAAGAGAGAGAGAGAGAGAGAGGAGAGAGAGAGAGAGAGAGAGAGAGAGGAGAGAGAGAGAGAGAGAAATGGTGGGGAACAGGGGACTATTTACGAACAAGAGAAGAAAGATTGGTACTTAGTATTGTGTGACAAAGTAAATTAATAAAAAGGTATCGACGAGAGAGAGGAGAGAGAGAGAGAGAGAGACTGGGGAATAGGCGACCTTTTACGAATAGGTGGGAGAAAGGTAGGTGATCTAATAAAGTATGCTGTAGGGAAATAATAGAGTATTTAAGAGAGAGAGAGAGAGAGAGAGAGAGAGTTAGAGAGAGAGAGATGTTGTGAAGATTATCTTTCAATATTTTCATTATTAATTTCAAAGCTGAATAAGCGAAAGGTCCCAAAAGTGTTTTTGAAAACTGTGTCAAGAAGAATCACAACAGAGAGAGAGAGAGAGAGAGAGAGAGAGAGAAGAGAGAGAGAGAGAGAGAGATTCATCATGTGAAAGCACTGTCTGTCGATACCTCGTTACAGAAAAGTCATGGAATAAAAGAAAGACCAGAAAAAAGATAAAAAAAAGTTTCCCAAGCAAAGAAAATATTTCTCCAAAGAAAGGGCTCAAGGCATCGTGCTTGAAAGAAATAAAAGAGAGATAAATGCATCAATGCACATTACTTGACCTCATTCATCTCTCTCTCTCTGTATTAGGACACGATTTACAACTCACTTACCACTTGACAGCAAATCCTGCTCCTACAGATAAGTGAGCACACGAGGTCTCCTCGGATGGACTAACAAGTCTTTGAGACATCCTAATCCTTGTAACTCCTCGTAAACTAATCTTCTATATACCCAAACATCCACACTTTACTTCCTTAGAGGAGAGGCGGCTCAACAATCCACCTTATACTTCCATCGACCACTCACACACATTAAAATTTTTTGGCAATTGGACCTGCAACACCTCTCTCCTGGTTTCTGTTGTATCTCAACTTTTATCAGTACACACACACACACACATATAGATATATATATATATATATATATATATATATATATATATATATATATACATACATGTATATAAAACATTTATACACACTTAAGTCAAGAAATAAATCAAATATTTATTCAGATTTGAAAAAAGAGAGAATACAATTGCGAAAGGAAAAAATCAAGGCAAATCTACACAAACATTACGAGACGTTATTTTTCTCAATGGCTTTATAAATATATCCCAAGTAGCTTACTTTTATCTATTACTCAATATATTGTGTCTAATTCATTTACATTTTTATCTAGGATATTTATTAATTTGTTAATTGGAAAAGTAAATCCACAGTAGTAGTCTTTTGGTTTTGGTTTTATTTGTTATTTACCCAACAGACACTACTGTGGATTTACTTTTTCCATTTTATTTACTCGTGATTATGAATTTTTTTTTTTATTTGTTTTAATTGATAATTGCTTTTTAATACTGATCTCCTTCTTTCTGTATTTTCTATCTCTAATTCTCAAATGAACACCATAATATTCTTTGGAAGCTTGAAGAATTTCAAGTCAGTGGTCCCTTTGGTGGGCTTGTTCCAAATGAATGGGTTCATCTTCTGAATAATAATAATAATAATAATAATAATAATAATAATAATAATAATAATAATAATAATAATAATAATAATAAATAAAATAATAGTAATAATGCAGGTTTCATTGAAAATAATGGCTACTCCATCCGCGTTTATTTGGTATAGAAGTTTCTCTATTCTTCTTATACTAACTTTTCTTCTTCAAATTGGTTCATTGGGTTAAAACGCCAAAATCAGTAAAAAGGAGAATATGGAAACTTCTTTATACAAAAATAAAAGCGGCTGAAATAGAATTATTTCATATAAAACCCGTATTAATGAAGGTCTTCTTCAGAGAATAATAATAATAATAATAATAATAATAATAACAAATATCCCCTCCATGAAAGCCACAACACCAAGAAATTAAGGAGAAAACAAGTGAGGTCAATGAAATAATGGGCATAATACACACCACCAGTATCACAGAAACAAATAACTTGACATATGCAGGAGCAAGATTAGTAGCAGAACTGATGGGGATTCGAAACACAAAACACCACCAGCACATCCAACCCAACAGAAACCAAAACAGCAACCTCCTTGGAAAGGCGCCTGGAAAAGCAAATCATGGTGATGAGATCTGACTTGAGTAAACTGAAAGAGATGGCAGAAAAAGGCTAAGAAGCAAGAAAACAAGGTAGGAACTGAACGAGAAATACAAAAGTACAAGAGAGGGGGACTAAACAACACAATAGAAGATGTAAAACAGAGGCTAAGGCCAAAGATATAAGATCCAATGGTACATGAAACAGGAATAAGGGATACCAACAGAACAAACTATTCGGAACCAACCAGAAAAAGACTATACACCCAACTAAGAGGGAAAGACAACCACCCAGATATTCCTGAAGCCGAACAAGCAAGAGACTCTGGGAAAACATATGGAGCAATCCGGTATCACACAACAAACCTGCAACATGGCTCAGGAAATCAGGAGAAAGAAACAGGGAGAATAAAACAAAGATTCACAGAGATCACGACAGACATAGTCAGACACCACTAAAGAAAATGCCAACTGGAAAGCCCCAGGTCCCGATGAAGTCCATGGATACTGGCTCAAAAACTTCAAGGCCCTACACCCACGAATAGCAGAAAACTCCAGCATTGTATCTCAAATCACCATGCACCCAAAATGGATGACCACAAGAAGAACATCCTTAGTACAAAAAGACAAGAGTGAGGGAAATATAGCCAGTAACTACAGGCCTATCACCTGCCTACCAATAATGTGGAAGTTACTAACAGGTATCATCAGTGAAAGGCTATACAAACTACCTAGAGGAGACAAACACCATCCACCAACAGAAAGGCTGCGAAGGAAGTGTAGGGGCACAAAAGACCAGCTCCTGATAGACAAAATGGTGAGAAGAACAGTAGGAGAGGGAAAACCAACCCTAAGCATGGCATGGATAGAACTATAAGAAAGCCTTCGACATGATACCACACACATGGCTAGTAGAATGCCTGAAAATATATGGGGCAGAGGAAAACACCATCAGCTTCCTCAAAAATACAATGCACTGGAATACAATACTTACAAGCTCTGGAATAAGACTAGCAGAGGTTCGTTTTAATATCAGGAGGGATATTCAGGGCGACTCACTGTCCCCACTACTCTTCGTAGTAGCCATGATTCCCATGACAAAAGTACTACAGAAGATGGATGCCGGGTACCAACTCAAGAAAAGAGCAACAGAATCAACATCTGAGTTCATGGACGACATCAAGCTGTATGGTAAGAGCATCAAGGAAATAGATACCCTAATCCAGACTGTAAGGATTGTATCTGGGGACATCATGATGGAGTTTGGAATAGAAAAATGTGCCTTAGGCATACAAAAAGGCAAAGTAACGAGAAACTGAAGGGATAAAGCTACCAGATGGAGCAACATCAAACACATAGATGAGACAGGATACAAATACCTGGGAATAATGGAAGGAGGGGATAAAAACACTAAGAGATGAAGGACACGATCAGGAAAGAATATATGCAGAGACTCAAGGTGATACTCAAGTCAAAACTCAACGCCGGAAATATGATAAAAGCCATAAACACATGGGCAGTGCCAGTAATCAGATACAGCGCAGGAATAGTGGAATGGACGAAGGCAGAACTCCGCAGCATAGATCAGAAAACCAGGAAACATATGACAATACACAAAGCACTACATCCAAGAGCAAATACGGACAGACTATACATAACACGAAAGGAATAATGGAAGGGAGAGGACTACTAAGTATAGAGGACTGCGTCAACATCGAGAACAGGAGCACTGGGGCAATATCTGAAAACCAGTGAAGACGAGTGGCTAAAGAGTGCATGGGAAGAAGGACTAATAAAAGTAGACGAAGACCCAGAAATATACAGAGACAGGAGAATGACAGACAGAACAGAAGACTGGCACAACAAACCAATGCACGGACAATACATGAGACAGACTAAAGAACTAGCCAGCGATGACACATGGCAATGCTACAGAGGGGAGAGCTAAAGAAGGAAACTGAAGTAATGATAACAGCAGCACAAGATCAGGCCCTAAGAACCAGATATGTTCAAAGAACGATAGACGGAAACACATCTCTCCCATATGTAGAATGCAATACGAAAAATGAAAACCATAAACCACATAGCAGCGAATGCCGGCACTTGCACAGAACCAGTCAAAAAGAGGCATGATTCAGTGGCAAAAGCCCTCCACGGAGCCTGTGCAAGAAACATCAGCTACCTTGCAGGATAATAAGTGGTACGAGCACCACCTGAGGAGTGATAGAAAACGATCACGCAAAGATCCTCTGGACTATGGTATCAGAATGGATAGGGTGATACGTGCAAACAGACCAGACGTGACGTTGATCGACAAAGTCAAGAAGAAAGTATCACTCATTGATGTCGCAATACCATGGGACACCAGAGTTGAAGAGAAAAGAGGGAAAAAATTCGATAAGTATCAAGATCTGAAAATAGAAATAAGAAGGATATGGGATATGCCAGTGGGAAATCGTACTCATAATCATAGGAGCACTAGGCACGATCCCAAGATCCCTGAAAAGGAATCTAGAAAAAACTAGAGGGCTGAAGTAGCTCCAGGACTCATGCGGAGAAGAGTGTGATCCTAGAAACGGCACACATAGTAAGAAAAGTGATGGACTCCTAAGGAGGCAGGATGCAACCGGAACCCACCACTATAAATACCACCCGTCGAATTGGAGGACTGTGATAGAGCAAAAAAAAAAAAAAAAAAAAATAATAATAATAATAATAATAATAAATCTCTTATGGCAGAGTTAGATTAATACATTTCAAAACAAAACAAGTAATATACACAGTAAATAACTAATAATAGTAATAAATTCATTCTCTCTCTCTCTCTCTCTGCTCTCTCTCTCTCTCTCTCTCTCTCTCTGGGCTTCATCCAAATCCTTCCCGGAAGCAGCATATATACACCTCGCTGGTTCCAGAGAGGAACGCGGATCTGAAAACGGGAATACAATTGTCGACCAAGGCCTCTCTCTCTCTCTCTCTCTCTCTCTCTCTCTCTCTCTCTCTCTATGTATGTGTCTCTCTGTCTCTCTGTCTCTCTCACTCCTGCAGGCCCTGGGTTTCCCACGCCAAAAGGGGATCATCTGACCATCTGGAAACGTTTCCAGGGAAAGCATAGGTCGCAAATCACCGTTACCGGCGTGCAGACGAAGGGGTTAAATTGACGCACAAGAATTTCGCGCGCTTTCGTGCTTGCCATTTCTGGTTAAGGCTCGAGGAATGTTTACTTTGTTATTATTGAGATGGAATGAAATACACTAGATTTAGACCAAAGGGCTGAGCTCTGGACTTACAGTTGGGTCATTCAGACATGCTGGAATGTTTATTGAGAGTAAAAAGGTCTTAAAATTCGCAACACGAGGAAAACCGACCAAAAAGGTGACTTCTTCCACAGATACGAATCCGGACATTCCATCTTTCAAAGGATAGATATTAAAGATTCACGAGTCAGCAGCTGGTTGTATTCCACTTAGAGAATACACGATACCATGACTTAATTGTTGAGAGAGGGTGGAGACTAAGATGGAATGGAGATTATGGAATGAAATATGGTTGAAGGCCGTAGGTACGACGCAAAGATCCTCGGGTATTAACGGGATTGCCAGAACAGACGAAGGTGTCAGGTGGGGTCAGTTCATTTGTAATGATAGTTTTTTCTCAGTCAGGTACAATGCAACAATGCATTACTTCCCTAACACTAATCTCCTTGCATTTTGATTTTAATACATTCCTATCAGTTTATTATATATTTTCTTCCACTCTAATAAGTAAGTGATCACTTCTTGTTTTTACTGTATTTCCATTTTCCTTTACCTCCTCTTACATCTTTCCTTAATATTCTTTGGAAGCTTGAGGAATTTCAGGTCAGTGGCCACTTTGGTGGTCTGTTCCATATGAATAGGTTTATCTTCTGAAATAATAATAATAATAATAATAATAATAATAATAATAAACTCAACGCCGGAAATATGATGAAAAGCCATAAACACATGGGCAGTGCCAGTAATCAGATACAGCGCAGGAATAGTGAATGGACGAAGGCAGAAAACTCCGCAGCATAGATCAGAAAAACCAGGAAACAAATGACAATACACAAAGCACTACACCCAAGAGCAAATACGGACAGACTATACATAACACGAAAGGAAGGAGGGAAGAGGACACTACTAAGTATAGAGGACTGCGTCAACATCGAAAACAGAGCACGGTGGGGCCAATATCTGAAAACCAGTGAAGACGAGTGGCTAAAGAGTGCATGGGAAGAAGACTAATAAAAGTAGACGAAGACCAGAATATACAGAGACAGGAGAAAGACAGAAAGAACAGAGGAATGGCACAACAAACCAATGCACGGGACAATACATGAGACAGACTAAAGAACCTAACCAGCGATGACAATGGCAATGGCTACAAAGGGGAGAGCTAAAGCAAGGGAAACTGAAGGAATGATAACAGCGGCACAAGATCAGGCCCTAAGAACCAGATATGTTCAAAGTATGATAGACGGAAATAACATCTCTCCCATATGTAGGAAGTGCAATACGAAAAATGAAACCATAAACCACATAGCAAGTGAATCGCCCGGCACTTGCACACGAACCAGTACAAAAAGAGGCATGATTCAGTGGCAAAAAGCCCTCCACTGGAGCCTGTGCAAGAAACATCAGCTACCTTGCAGTAATAAGTGGTACGAGCACCAACCTGAAGGAGTGATAGAAAACGATCAGGCAAAGATCCTCTGGGACTATGGTATCAGAACGGATAGGGTGATACGTGCAAACAGACCAGACGTGACGTTGATTGACAAAGTCAAGAAGAAAGTATCACTCATTGATGTCGCAATACCATGGGACACCACGTTGAAGAGAAAGAGAGGGAAAAAATGGATAAGTATCAAGATCTGAAAATAGAAATAAGAAGGATATGGGATATGCCAGTGGAAATCGTACCATAATCATAGGAGCACTAGCACGATCCCAAGATCCCTGAAAAGGAATCTAGAAAAACTAGAGGCTGAAGTAGCTCCGGGCCTCATGCAGAAGAGTGTGATCCTAGAAATGGCACACATAGTAAGAAAAGTGATGGACTCCTAAGGAGGCAGGATGCAACCCGGAACCCCACACTATAAATACCACCCAGTCGAATTGGAGGACTGTGATAGAGAAAAAAAAAAAAAAAAAAAAAAAAAAAAAAAAAAAATAATAATAATAATAATAATAATAATAATAATAGTGACCGGTCTCCTCGGCGTTGATTCCTTGGGAAAGGATCTTTACCATAATTTCCTCAGTCTACATAGCTGTAAATGAGTACCTATCCCTGATGGGGTAGGGTCCAGCTATGGGTTAAATAGCAAAACTCAGCAATGATGGAAAGAAATGAAGGAATAAACGACAACGACGTAATGAAATGGAACTCTGGGCAACAGGAGGAGCTTCGTCCGGCAACCAGGTATTCAACCCAATTGAAGGGGAAGATGGTCAGGTACTTGGAGGTCGTCATCCAGCAACTGATCACCACAACGACAGTAATCAACAGCCTGAGATTGGAGCTACAGAAGCAAAAAGAAGAAATGGACAAGAGAAGAAAATAGGAAATATGGAGATGCTACATCAGAAGCAACCCGACGGAGAGAGGATATAGAAGAAGATTGGTCAAACATCTGGAATGAGAGGAATAACACCCCCCAAACAGAGCAGAGGCTGCAGACCAAGTAAGGAACATAGAGAAAAGAACTGGCCTCCCCAACAGAAAGAGAAGAACGGGAAAGGGAAATGTCACACGACAACGAATTACACGAAAGACGACTGAGAAACGATGCCACAGAAGACGACAGGGAGGATGAGGTATCAAACAACGGACACACGAGGAAACACCGACGAAGTAACAGAGAGGACGGAGTAATGGGCCCCCCTAAAAAAAGATTAGACAGTGGATGGAGCCAGATACAGAGAGAACAAAGATCCCCTCCATGAAAGCCTACAACACCAAGAAATTAAAGGGAGAAACAGTGAGGTCAGTGAAATAATGGGCATAATACACACCACCGTATCACAGAAACAAATAACTTGGCATATGCAGGATCAAGATTAGTAGCAGAACTGATGGGGATTCGACACCAACACCACCAGCAGCATACCAACCCAACAGAAACCAAACAGCAACCTCCTTGGAAAAGGCGCCTGGAAAAGCAAATCATGGTGATGAGATCTGACTTGAGTAAACTGAATGAGATGGCAGAAAAAAAGCTAAGAAGCAAGAAAACAAGGGAGGAACAACGAGAAATACAAAGTACAAGAGAGGGGACTACAAACAACACAATAGAAGATGTAAAACAGAGGCTTAAGGCCAAACACATAAGATCCAACGGTACATGAACAGGAATAATGGATAACCACAGAACAAAAACTATTCGGAACCACAACCAGAAAAGAACTATACAGCCAACTAAGAGGGGACGACAACCACCAAGAAATCCTGAAGCCGAACCAAGTAAGAGACTCTGGGAAAGCATATGGAGCAATCGGTATCACACAACAAACATGCAACATGGCTCCAGGAAGTCAAGGAAGAAGAAACAGGGAGAATAAACAAAGATTCACAGACATCACGACAGACACAGTCAGACACCAACTAAAGAAAATGCCAAACTGGAAAGCCCCAGGTCCCGATGAAGTCCATGGATATGGCTCAAAAACTTCAAGGCCCTACACCACGAATAGCAGAACAACTCCAGCATTGTATCTCAAATCACCATGCCCACCCAAAAGATGACAAAAGGAAGAACATCCTTAGTACAAAAAGACAAGAGAAAGGGAAATATAGTCAGTAACTACAGGCCTATCACCTGCCTACCAATAATGTGGAAGTTATAACAGGTATCATCAGTGAAAGGCTATACAAACTACCTAGAGGAGACAAACACCATTTCCTCACCAACAGAAAGGCTGCTGAAGGAAGTGTAGGGTACAAAAGACCAGCTCCTGATAGACAAAATGGTAATGAAGAACAGTAGGAGAAGGAAACCAACCTAAGCATGGCATGGATAGACTATAAGAAAGCCTTATAGAATGCCTGAAAATATATGGGGCAGAGGGGAAAACACCATCAACTTCCTCAAAAATACAATGCGCAACTGGAATACAATACTTACAAGCTCTGGAATAAGACTAGCAGAGGTTAATATCAGGAGAGGGATCTTCCAGGGTGACTCACTGTCCCCACTACTCTTCGTAGTAGCCATGATTCCCATGACAAAAGTACTACAGAAGATGGATGCCGGGTACCAACTCAAGAAAAGAGGCAAACAGAATCAAACCATCTGATGTTCATGGACGACATCAAGCTGTATGGTAAGATCATCAAGGAAATAGATACCTAATCCAGACTGTAAGGATTGTACTGGGGACATCAGGATGGATTTGTTTGGAATAGAAAAATGCGCCTTAGTCAACATACAAAAAAAGGCAAAGTAACGAGAACTGAAGGGATAAAGCTACAAGATGGGAGCAACATCAAACACATAGATGAGACAGGATACAAATACCTGGAATAATAAGGAAGGGGATATAAAACACCAAGAGATAAAGGACACGATCAGGAAAGAATATATGCAAGACTCAGGGCGATACTCAAGTCAAAACTCAACGCCGGAAATATGATAAAAGCCATTAACACATGGGCAGTGCCAGTAATCAGATACAGCGCAGAATAGTGGAATGGACGAAGGCAGAACTCCGCAGCATAGAACAGAAAACCAGGAAACTATGACAATACGCAAAGCACTACACCCAAGAGCAAATACGGACAGACTATACATAACACGAAAGGAAGGAGGAGATTGGACTACTAAGTATAGAGGACTGCGTCAATATCGAGAACAGAGCACTGGGGCAATATCATGAAAACCAGTGAAGACGAGTGGGCTAAGGAGTGCATGGGAAGAAGGACTAATAAAAAAATAGACGAAGACTCAGAAATATACAGAGGACAGGAGAATGACAGACTGTACAGAGGAATCGCACAACAAACCAATGCTACGGACAAACTACATGAGACAGACTAAAGAACTAGCCAGCGATGACAATTGGCAATGGCTACAGAGGGGAGAGCTAAGAAAGAAGGCAAACTGAAGTAATGATAACAGCAGCACAAGATCAGGCCCTAAGAACCAGATATGTTCAAAGAACGATAGACGGAAACAACATCTCTCCCATATGTAAGAAGTGCAATACGAAAAAAGAAACCATAAACCACATAGCAAGCGAATGCCCGGCACTTGCACAGAATCAGTACGAAAAGAGGCATGATTCAGTGGCAAAAGCCCTCCACTGGAACCTGTGCAAGAAACATCAGCTACCTTGCAGTAATAAGTGTACGAGCACCAACCTGAGGGAGTGATAGAAAATGATCAGCAAAGATCCTCTTGGGACTATGGTATCAGAACGGATAGGGTGATACGTGCAAACAGACCAGACGTGACGTTGATTGACAAAGTCAAGAAGAATGTATCACTCATTGATGTCGCAATACCATTGGGACACTAGAGTTGAAGAGAAAGAGAGGAAAAAAAATGGATAAGTATCAAGATCTGAAAATAGAATAAGAAGGATATAGGATATGCCAGTGGAAATCGTACCCATAATCATAGGAACACTAGGCACGATCCCAAGATCCCTGAAAAGAAAAAGGAATCTAGAAAAACTAGAGGCTGGAGAAGTAGCTCCAGGACTCATGCAGAAGAGTGTGATCCGTAGAAACGGCACACATAGTAAGAAAAGCGATGGACTCCTAAGGAGGCAGGATGCAACCGGAGGAACCCCATACTATAAATACCACCCAGTCGAATTGGAGGGACTGTGGATAGAGAGGAAAAAAAATATATAGTAATAAT
>NC_087215.1:68029406-68049406 GCF_015104395.2 Macrobrachium nipponense | reverse complement strand
AATGAATGTCAAACAAATATCAATAAGTAAGAACGTGTTCATTTCATCAATAATAACGTTTGTAACAAATAGAAAAATGATTGCTATCTGATTTTACATTTTATATATAAATAAGCAATAGGTATCATATTTAATAACAATCAAAATACAGGGAAAAGATACCGAGTACACTCGCGGATACTGCCGTGCGGTCGGTCACTTATCCCTTGTGCATAAGGCCACAACCTCAAACATGCTTTCGTGACTTCGACCGGCCAATAAACACACACTCTCGATCATAGCGACCAGTGCACATTTTGCGATTACCGTAACATTTTACCACTAAACACCAAGCACCAACACTTCGGTGACGGTAAACAACCAACGCCGACGAAGAGCACTTTCAAGTAGGGCTGATGTATAAAAATCCAAGGTGGCAGGGATCTCGACCTCTTCCGCACAACAGCACCACGAATGCACTCCCGAGTTATTTCTGCTGATCCCCATTTCACTTCTGAAGAGAGAGAAACAGTAAAACTAAACAACTGTCCCAAAGCAAGATGTCAATTACCAATCTTCATTACGGTAACAAGAATTCGTTGGTAATTACAGTGGGTCTTTAACTCTGCTTTAACTCTGAAATCCCTATATACATACAAACAGTACTTATTATGATGTAAATATAGTTTCAATCTAAACACTAAAACAAATATATAAACACACTGACAATACCTCCCCCCTTAAAAGAAAATAACAATTTTCTGTACTTAACTTATATATCAGTTTCACATCTGCTCAAATAATCAGCTCCAACATTCTCTGAACCCTTTATAACTCTTATATTGAAGTGATATGGTTGTAGACTCAATGAACCACTCATTAATCTTGGATTTAATTCTCGAGCAGTCTGAAGATAAGCCAAGGGCTTGTGATCAGTCTCCAGAACGAAGTATTCTTCCATACAAATAGACTGCGAAACTTCTGAATCCCCCAGACTATGGCAAGGCACTCCTTCTCCACGGCAGCATACTTAGTTTCCCTCTGGTAGCAATTCTACTTTCATAAGCAATCGGACGCTTCACTCCATCCACTTCTTGCAGAAGTATGGCACCCCAATCCAGCGTTCGAAGCATCTGTACGTAATACGAATTCAGCCTGCAAATCTGGAAGTAAAAGAATAGGCTCGGCAGCAGCATTTTGTTCTTAAGAGAAACAAACGCCCGGTCATGCATTTCCTCCCACAAAAGGTCATTAGGCTGATTTTTCTTGGTGAGATCTGTAAGGACAGGACGCGATAGTAGAATAATTTGGAATAAACTTGCGATAATAACCACATAATCCCAAAAATGAACGTAATTCCTTCTTGGTCCTCGGATGTTTTGCACTAACTATTTCTTCCACTTTATCTTTAGTAGGCCACATTTTATTCTCGCCTACAACGTGTCCCAAATATTCAATTGAATACATGCCAAAGAAACATTTAGTAGGTTTAGCAGTTAGTCCAGATTTTTTTAGTCTACGCAAAACTTCTTCAAAAGATACAAATGATCCTCCCTAAGTTTTCGAATGAATTATCAGATCATCTAGGAAAAAAACTCACCCCCTCTAAACCTGCAAATAAACTTATCATCTTATGAAAGTGGCTGGGGCATTCACAAGTCCAAATGGGAGCACTTTAAAACTGGTACAGTCCTAAATCTGTTTGAAATGCAGTATACTGTTTACTATCCTCATCCAGAGGAATTTGCCAATATCCGCGGGATAAATCCATCTTAGAGAAATATATACTTCCATTAAGCTGGCAAATATCTGCTCTGGGTCACACATAGGTTCACTATCAAACATAGTTAAGGCGTTCAGTCTTCTAAAGTCTAGACAAATTCGCTTTGAGTTATCAGGTTTCGAAAACTACTACCATAGGGGCTGAATAAGGAGAACTTGAAGGCTCAATAATATCCAAAACTTTCATAGATTCTATTTCTGAATTCACATCTCTGCGCAAAGCATAGGGAATTTTGTAGGTTTTACTTTAACAATTTCTTCTCTTACCAACCTGATTTGGTGTTTGATCACGTGAGTGCGCCCGGGAATCTCCGACATTACCGCTCTGTAGCGCTAAGGAGAGCCTCCAGATTCTGCTTTTGATTTTCCTGCAATTCCTTATTCAGATTGGTTTGTCCCAAGTAGGTGAAGGTCCAGTATCAGGCACTAGTAGGGGTGAGAAATCCTCCTGTGGATCCTCCTCGACACTGCAAATTGTACCTCCACTTTCTCGAACTTCTACAGAACTTTTATTCCTAGGAATGTAAGCTTTAAGCAAGTTAGCATGATAAAGTTTCCTTTTCCCATTATTTGAATTTCATAATCCATCTTCCCTCTCACACCAACAACAGGAAAGGACCCTACCTTCCACTGAAGTAACAACTTTATTATTAGCCTTGGGTAATAGTAAAGAGAACTTCACTGCAATTTTAAATGTTCTATTTATTTTTTAGCCTTTTTATCATAAAAGAATTTATATTTACCTTGCGACTTCTTCAATTCTCTTGGGCCAACTTACAAGTTTCTTCTAATCTTTCTCGGAGGTTGAATACATAATCGTAAGTAGTTCTTACCTCTTCCTCATTTCTCTCCTTCCCTCCCACAAATCTCTCAGAATAGCTAAGGGCCACGCACCGTTCTCCCCATATAATAATTCAAAAGGAGAAACCCCATGCTTGCTTGTGGAGACTCTCGGTATGCAAAGAGAAACTGCCGGCAGGTAATCATCCCAAGTAGTAGGTTGTTCAGCACACATCTTTTTAATCATAGATTTCAACGTTCCATTGAACTTTTCAACTAGACCATTCGCCATCGCATGATAAGGGGGTCGTAGGAAGATGCTTGATTGACAAAAGACCTCTAACTTCGTCCATCATCTGCGATGTAAATTGACTGCCTCTTTCAGTCACCATTTCTTCAGGAATCCCGACCTCTGGAAAAGAAACTCAAACAAGGCATCAGCTACACGCTCAGTCTCGATAGACGGTAAGGCTATGGCTTCAGGTATCTGGTTGCATAATCAACCATGGTCAGGATATATTTGTTACCAGAACTACTTCTTGGCAAAATAGGTCCTATCAAGTCAACAGCAACACGTTTAAAAGGAGTGTCAATGAGTGGTACTCTCCCAAAGTACCTTCCCAACTTTTCCTCTAGGATAAGTTTTCTGACAAATGTCACACGACTGACAGAATCTCTTTACTGCTGCCCCAATACCTGGCCAGTAAAATTCCTGCCTTATTCTACCTAAGGTCTTCTCAGCACCCAAATGACCTCCAAGTATTCCTTCATGTGCCATGCTCTATCACACCCTCTCGAAGCTTAAACGGTAATACTATTTGCTTGCTGTTCAATACCTCGGTCTGATATATTCTGAACAACAATCCTCTCTCCAAAACTGCCTTACCTTTTCCATCTCTAGTAATAGCTGTACCAGTTCTTGCATCATCTCGCAGAGATCTTAAGCTTGGATCCTCTTCTTGCTCTTTCCTTGATTTCCTTTGAATCCATGTCCCAAGAAATCTTAGAGTCTGACGTTTTCAGCTTTTGGAATGTAGATTGAGATTTCTTTGCACCAGCTCTCGTTAATACAGCGCCGGATGTGGGTTCCTCCAACCTTGTTGCTCCAGGGATGTTGCCTATAATGATATCATAAAGAGGGTCCTCCATGCACACAGCAAGGGTAGTACCCGTGAAAAATGGCGATTGAATGTAAATTTCAGCCAAAGGATAAGTTTCTACAAGATTCTTGTTCATATATCGAATCCTACTGCTCTTACCAGTAAAATGTTCAACAGGCACCAAGTCTTTTCTGGCTACGACAGTTATACAACCAGTGTCCCTCAAAACTTTCACTGGGTTCCCGTATAAAATACCCTCCTCGACAGGCATATCAGAAGCAACACTTGTCCACTCAGTGTGATCATTTTCAAAACACTTCTTTATTTATATCCACAACAGGATCTTTAAAATTTCCTTTACGGCCCTTTCTGGTCCAATAAAACAACTTCTCCTGCTGCAGCATGACCATTTTTCTTGGATCCCTTTGCATATTCTCAGACAATTTGAAGCCTTATGACCCCCACTTGTCCACATTTATACACTTAATAGAGGGTGGATATCGAATGTGTTTAGCAGTCTGCTCAGGATGCGCTTACCCCCCCGGATAAGTCAACTCTGTCACTACGTACTGTAGAAAAAATATCTAGAATTATGAAATAAACCTCCATGAGCTTGAAACATAACTTTCTGCTAATTCAATCATTCTGTTAAGCGATAAGGTAATCGCTCTCTCAGATGTACCTGCAACTGCCTGCCACAACTCTGCAAAAATTGCTCAATAAGAAATAAATCAGTTAAGCCTTCACATGTCATTTCACACTTTGACATTTCAATCCACCTCTTTCTTTAAGAGATGTCTTAATCTAGACACAAACTGTTCAACTAATTCTTCTTCTGAGGTTTAACTGACCGAAACTTTACTCTGAAACCTTCCTCAGTACAATCAAATCTTTTCATAAGTGATTCAGAAACCTTATTATAATCCAAAGCCATCCTAGGTGAAAGTCTAACGTAAACTTCCAAAGCTGCACCCCTTTAAATGTGAACTTAGAATTATAGCCCAATCCCTTTAGGCCACTTGGCTGCACTAGCAAGAACTTCAAACCTCCTAAGATATGCATCAATATCATCTTTGTTTTCATCAAAATCAGGAATAGAAGGACCTTTAACTTTTACTCTTACCTGGTTACCTTCAGTGTCGGAACCTTCGGTATTAACTGGCGAGTCCTTTGATTTCTTTTTGCAGTTTCAATTTCTCAATCTCCTGTTTTTGCAAAGATTCTTGCATATCATACAAACGAATCTCATGAGCTCTATCTCTCTCACTTTTTTCACGGTTCATATTCACGCTTTTCTTTTCTTTTTCTCCTGGCGTTCCCTTTCTCTTTCCTCACGAGCAGCTTCTAGTTTTTCACGTTCTAATTCTCGTTCCTTATTTCTAATATCCATAAGCACTGTTTGTTCATCACTTACAAATCTCTAAGGTCTTCGCCTTCATAACCAAGCTCTTTGCCGAGAGCAGTTAATTCCGCGATGGAAGACATAATTACCGACTGACTTTCAGATTACTCAATTTTAACACTATTTATCTTTTAAACCACTGCCTACGTCCTTTCACGGTCGCCAGAATGTCACAAGTACTATTCACTAGTTAATAAATATTAAACTACAAGCTATGCAATAGCACTTGGAAGGTTCTTTTAGTCTTTTAACTGTTGTAGACGAAGTGGTGATAAACAATTATATGAGCTTTTTAAAGTTTTTAATTATAACATAGCAAATATATATAACCTTTAATTATTTAATTGATAATAAAAGTGAATAAATGGAATAGTCACGTAAGTATAATGAATGTCAAACAAATATCAATAAGTAAGAACCGGTGTTCATTTCAGCAATAATAACGTTTGTAACAAATAGAAAAATGATTGCTATCTGATTTTACATTTATATATAAATAAGCAATAGGTATCATATTTAATAACAATCAAAATACAGGGAAAAGATACGAGTACACTCGCGGATACTGCCGTGCGGTCGGTCACTTATCCCTTGTGCATAAGGCCACAACCCTCAAACATGCTTTCGTGACTTCGACCGGCCAATAAACACACACTCTCGATCATAGCGACCAGTGCACATTTTGCGATTACCGTAACATTTACCACTAAACACCAAGCACCACACTTCGGTGACGGTAAACAACCAACGCCGACCGAAGAGCACTTTCAAGTAGGGCTGATGTATACAATCCAAGGTGGCAGGGATCTCGACCTCTTCCGCACAACAGCACCACGAATGCACTCCCGAGTTATTTCTGCTGATCCCCATTTCACTTCTGAAGAGAGAGAAACAGTAACTAAACAACTGTCCAAAGCAAGATGTCAATTACCAATCTTCATTACGGTAACAAGAATTCGTTGGTAATTACAGTTGGGTCTTTAACTCTGCTTTAACTCTGAAATCCCTATATACATACAAACAGTACTTATTATGATGTAAATATAGTTTCAATCTAAACACTAAAACAAATATATAAACACACTGTGACATTTATAATCTAAAATTCGCTTCTCTTATTTGAATATACACAGTTAATATGTAATCATATACAAACGAAAGTATGATTGATACTTTAATCCCTCAGAACAGAGGCAATTGGATAGAGATAGGTGGTCAGCGACACAAGCTGCTAATCTGAAGCAATTCAGTGTATAGGACGATCTAGGAGAATAGCTCCGTGAGGAGAGAATCATAAACAGATAGAGAGATACGTAGGTAGAATGAATGGAATATATAGATTTCAGGCCTCTGCCAAACAAGCGCTGGGACCTACAACGAGGTCATTCGCGCTGAAATGCAAATTGACAGTAGAGAGGTTGCAATAGAGCAACAAGTTTGCAATGTGAGTCGACTGTTATGGGAGGGTTTGAGGAAAGAGTAAAAAACGGAGCTACGTCAAAAGAACAAAAGAGGTTGCCGCTGGAGGTCTAAGGGACACCACAAGGAACCTCATGAAGTTTATGCCTACAGCGTATCGCGTGAGGCGCGTGCGTTGACGGAACTACCCCGCCAAAGGAGAAACAGTAGACACAGACAGAAAGAAAGACCAGAAAAGCAGAATGGTGGGCCACGTGAATTTACTAGAACGGGACGTCCTCGGGGAAATCAGCGTTGCGAGGATCATAAGTATTCGATTACCTGAAAACCAATTAGAGTAGAGGGATGATAAAAACTGCGATTTTCCATCATTGGGAAGAATAATCGCGTAAATGAGGTCGGGCAGGATTTGATTAAATTCACTAAGGCGAGGTGATTAGGATGGGGAAATCATATTATTCCCGATTCCATTTTGGGCAGGAATGCCCAGGGGTATGGGATAATTAATTGTTATTATTATTATTATTGTTATTATTATTCAGAAGATGAAGAACCCTATGCATATGGGGACAAGCCCAAAAAAGGGGAAAAAAAGGCCACTGACTTGAAATTCAAGCTTCCAAAGATTATTATTATTATTATTATTATTATTATTATTATTATTATTATTATTATTATTATTATTATTATTATTATTATTCAGGAGACGAACCCCATTCATATGGGACAAGCCCAACAAAGGGGCCACTGGCTTCCAAAGAATATTATGGTGCCATTCGAAAGAATAACAGAAGGTATATAAAGAAGAAACAGTTAGAAAAGAACAGAAATCAATTAAAAACTAATAAACCAATAGATAAAAGTGAGTAATGATTAGAAGCGAAGAATTGCTTTGGGATAGTGCTCCACTGCATCTTTTGAAGTTCCAATTGCACGACATCCTTAGCAGGGAGACTGTTCCACAGTCCAACGGAACTATGGAGAAGTTTGACAGCTAGGCACGTTTACTGCATAATGGTGATGCAGTTCAGCGAATCTGCTCTCTCTCTCTCTCTCTCTCTCTCTCTCCCTCTCTCTCTCGGCAGGAAAAGGGGACTAGGGACCCATTTCAAATGTGAAAGACCTCTGTTCAAATACAAGTTACAAAAAGAAAAAATGACAAGCAAGAGACTAATCTGTGGATGGTTCGAGTCGTAATTTACTAGATTTTGAGAAATTACTGAATGGAGTGTTTAATGTGCCCCTTCAGTCATCCTGATCCTTGGCAAGGGACGATATTTGTTATTAAAACTTATCAGAATGGTTACTTTATAATTGCCAATGCTAAAAGTCAGTTAATTTAGATGATATGCAAGCTCAGGGGAAAGTTGAATAGTGAAGTGTTTTGTAATATGTAAATAAAATTAAATTCCTATAAAAAAAACTACAAAGCTCACAGTCATAATTCCATTTACAGTTTGAAAACACGCGACCACTAAACTTGTATTAATTTTATAGTTAGGTATAGTTCATAAAGAAATAATATTAAAGATGACTAGATGCAAAAACTGGTTATGGTATTCCACTTAGAAAATCCACGACACTAAAATAAGAGGGAACTAATAAGCTCCATAAAAACAGTAAACAATTCTAAAAACAGACAAAAAGAAAAAGGTGACCTCCACAAATATAACCTTTGGAAGAATTCCTTTGAAAGTGAAATATCAAATATCACAGGCACTGTCAACGCAGGTGTCAGCTGTTTGAAGCCTCAGGCCAAAAAAAAGAAAAAAAAAAAATCATAACAATACGATGCCAAAGTGCAATTATCTCAATAAACCCGTAGGTCATGAGTCTGTCATTCCCAAAACGAAGTTGATTAAAGGAACGGGGAAACTCGAGGGCTCAAACCTAAGACCAGGTAGTGGAAACCGGACCTCTTGAAGTCGGTAATTAGGAGAGTCACAATTAGTCAGCTCTGGCTGGAAGGAGCTGGGAATGTTTGCTGCAACTTTGTTCTAACTTCCAATGCGTTGTGAGGTTAATTTTGCGTCGCATCCAGGGAGAGCTTAGATGAAAAGGATGGCTTCTTTGATAGCGAGGGTTGAGACGATGCTGCAAAATTATTTGATATATTTCTTTCTTTCGTAGATACTTTAAGCATTTGTTTATCCTAATTTGGTTCAGATTGTACCTTAAACTTAGTTTAGGCTTTCTTAGTTCCTCGATGCCACAACAATAGCTTGAATAAAAATTGAGAATCATCAACAATTCATTTGTTTTATTCTTATGCTCCTGTTCTAACCCAGACAATTAAGACATGACGCTGTGCATCTATGGAAAAATTTCTCCAACAATACATCAACCCCATCGAACTACGGAAAAGAAACTATGCAAAAGCCCTCTGTCCCTCCTACGGGGACGGGCTTAGGGGAAGTGTTCCCCTCCCCTACCATCATCCGGTCTCAATCTTTACACCACATCAGCCATCACGACGCTTCTGCGGGAGGAGGGCGCATCAGGGAAAATAGAGGATGACGAGGGTGGGGATGCGAAAGGAACCGTTTCTTTGGGGGGAATACACGGTCGACACTCACTGGTTTGGGGAAAGATATATCCCACGAGACAGGAGGTTGGTTCGTTTTATCCCGGGAAAATGGCATCAAAAGCCGCTATGAAAGAGAGAGAGAGAGAGAGAGAGAGAGAGAGAGAGAGAGAGAGAGAGAGAGAGAGAAGTGGCTGGGAATAGGGGACTATTTACGAACAAGAGAAGAAAGATTGGTACGTTAGTATTGTGTGACAAAGTAAATTAATAAAGGTATCGACGAGAGAGAGAGAGAGAGAGAGAGAGAGAGAGAGAGAGACTGGGGAATAGGCGACCTATTACGAATAGGTGGAGAAAGATAGGTGAACTAATAAAGTATGCTGTAGGGAAATAATAGAGTATTTAAGAGAGAGAGAGAGAGAGAGAGAGAGAGAGAGAGAGAGAGAGAGAGAGAGAGAGAGATGTTGTGAAGATTATCTTTCAATATTTACATTCTTAATTTCAAAGCTGAATAAGCGAAAGGTCCCAAAAGTGTTTTGAAAAACTGTGTCAAGAAGGAATCACACAGAGAGAGAGGAGAGAGAGGAGAGAGGAGAGAGAGAGAGAGAGAAAGAGGAGAGGAGAGAGATTCATTCATGTGAAAGCACTGTCTGTCGATACCTCGTTACAGAAAAGCCATGGAATAAAAGAAAGACCAGAAAAAAGATAAGAAAAAGTTTCCCAAAGGCAGAAATATTTCTCCAAAGAAAGGGCTCAAGGCATCGTGCTTGAAAGAAATAAAAGAGAGATAAATGCATCAATGCACATTACTTGACCTCATTCATCTCTCTCTCTCTGTATTATAGGAACGATTTACAACTCACCACTTGACAGCAAATCCTGCTCCTACAGATAAGTGAGCACACGAGGTCTCCTCGGATGGACTAACAAGTCTTTGAGACATCCTAATCCTTGTAACTCCTCGTAACTAATCTCTCATATACCCAAAACATCCACTTTACTTTTTCCTTAGAGGAGAGGCGGCTCAACAATCCACCTTATACTTCCATCGACACTTCACACCCATTCAAATTTTTTGGCAATAGGACCTGCAACACCTCTCTCCTGGTTTCTGTTGTATCTTAACTTTTATCAGTTACACACACACACACACACACACACACATATATATATATATATATATATATATATATATATATATATATATATATATATACATACATGTATATAAAACATTTTATACACACTAAGCAGTAAATAAATTATTTATTTCAGGTTTGAAAAAAGAAGAGAATACAATTCGAAGGAAAAAATCAAGGCAAATCTACACAAACATTTCGAGACGTTATTCTCAATGGCTTTATAAATATATCCCAAGTAGCTTACTTTTATCTATTACTCAATATATTGTGTCTAATTCATTTACATTTTTATCTACTTATTTATTAATTTGTTAATTGGAAAAGTAAATCCACAGTAGTATGTCTTTTGGTTTTGTTATATAAAATACCTACAGACACTACTGTGGATTTACTTTTCCATTTTATTGACTCGTGATTATGAGTTTTTATTTTTTATTTTTTATTCTTTCTGTATTTTCTATTATCTCTAATTTCTTTCAAATGAACACCATAATATTCTTTGGAAGCTTGAAGAATTTCAAGTCAGTGGTCCCTTTGGTGGGCTTGTTCCAAATGAATGGGGTTCATCTTCTGAATAATAAAAATAATAATAATAATAATAATAATAATAATAATAATAACAATAATAATAATAATAATAATAATAATAATAATAATAATAATAATAATAATAATAATAATAATAATAATAATAATAATAATAATAATAATAATAATAATAATGCAGGTTTCATTGAAAATAATGGCTACTCCATCCGCGTTTATTTTGGTATAGAAGTTTCTCTATTCTTCTTATTACTAACTTTTCTTCTGAATTCAAATTGGTTATTAAAACGCCAAAATCAGTAAAAAGGAGAATATGGAAACTTCTTTATACAAAATAAAAGCGGCTGAAATAGAAATTATTTCATATAAAACCCGTATTAATGAAGGCCTTCTTCAGAATAATAATAATAATAATAATAATAATAATAATAATAAAGATCCCCTCCATGAAAGCCTACAACATCAAGAAATTAAGGGAGAAAACAAGTGAGGTCAATGAAATAATGGGCATAATACACACCACCAGTATCACAGAAACAAATAACTTGACATATGCAGGAGCAAGATTAGTAGCAGAACTGATGGGGATTCGAACACAAAACACACCAGCACATCCAACCCAACAGAAACCAAAACACCAACCTCCTTGGAAAAAGGCGCCTGGAAAAGCAAATCATGGTGATGAGATCTGACTTGAGTAAACTGAAAGAGATGGCAGAAAAAAGGCTAAGAAGCAAGAAAACAAGGGAGGAACTCAACGAGAAATACAAAGTATAAGAGAGGGGACTAAAACAACACAATAGAAGATGTAAAACAAAACAGAGGCTTAAGGCCAAAGCATATAAGATCCAATGGTACATGAACAGGAATAAGGGATACCAACAGAACAAACTATTCGGAACCAACCAGAAAAGACTATACACCCAACTAAGAGGGAAAGACAACCACCCAGATATTCCTGAAGCCGAACCAAGTAAGAGACTCTGGGAAAACATATGGAGCAATCCGGTATCACACAACAAACCTGCAACATGGCTCCAGGAAATCAAGGAGGAAGAAACAGGGAGAATAAAAACAAAGATTCACAGAGATCACGACAGACTAGTCAGACACCAACTAAAGAAAATGCAAACTGGAAAGCCCCAGGTCCCGATGAAGTCCATGGATACTGGCTCAAAAACTTCAAGGCCCTATACCCACGAATAGCAGAAAAAACTCCAGCATTGTATCTCAAATCACCATGCACCCAAATGGATGACCACAAGAAGAAACATCCTTAGTACAAAAAGACAAGAGTGAGGGAAATATAGCCAGTAACTACAGGCCTATCACCTGCCTACCAATAATGTGGAAGTTACTAACAGGTATCATCAGTGAAAGGCTATACAACTACCTAGAGGAGACAAACACCATCCACCAACAGAAAGGCTGCAGAAGAATTGTAGGGGCACAAAAGACCAGCTCCTGATAGACAAAATGGTAATGAAGAACAGTAGGAGAGGGAAAACCAACCCCTAAGCATGGCATGGATAGACAATAAGAAAGCCTTCGACATGATACCACACACATGGCTAATAGAATGCCTGAAAATATATGGGGCAGAGGAAAACACCATCAGCTTCCTCAAAAATACAATGCACAACTGGAATACAATACTTACAAGCTCTGGAATAAGACTAGCAGAGGTTAATATCAGGAGAGGGATCTTCCAGGGCGACTCACTGTCCCCACTACTCTTCGTAGTAGCCATGATTCCCATGACAAAAGTACTACAGAAGATGGATGCCGGGTACCAACTCAAGAAAAGAGGCAACAGAATCAACCATCTGATGTTCATGGACGACATCAAGCTGTATGGTAAGAGACATCAAGGAAATAGATACCCTAATCCAGACTGTAAGGATTGTATCTGGGGACATCATGATGGAGTTTGGAATAGAAAAATGCGCCTTAGTCAACATACAAAAAGGCAAAGTAACGAGAACTGAAGGGATAAAGCTACCAGATGGGAGCAACATCCAAACACATAGATGAGACAGGATAAAAAATACCTGGGAATAATGGAAGGAGGGGATATAAAACACTAAGAGATGAAGGACAACGATCAGGAAGAATATATGCAGAGACTCAAGGTGATACTCAAGTCAAAACTCAACGCCGGAAATATGATAAAAGCCATAAACACAGGGCAGTGCCAGTAATCAGATACAGCGCAGGAATAGTGGAATGGACGAAGGCAGAACTCCGCAGCATAGATCAGAAAACCAGGAAACATATGAACACAATACACAAAGCACTACATCCAAGAGCAAATACGGACAGACCTATACATAACACGAAAGGAATAAGGGAGAGGACTACTAAGTATAGAGGACTGCGTCAACATCGAGAACAGAGCACTGGGGCAATATCTGAAAACCAGTGAAGACGAGTGGCTAAAGAGTGCATGGGAAGAAGGACTAATAAAAGTAGACAAAGACCCCGAAATATACAGAGAAAGGAGAATGACAGACAGAACAGAAGACTGGCACAACAAACCAATGCACGGACAATACATGATGACAGACTATAGAACTAGCCAGCGATGACACATGGCAATGGCTACAGAGGGTGGGGAGAGCTAAAGAAGGAAACTGAAACGGAATGATAACAGCAGCACAAGATCAGGCCCTAAGAACCAGATATGTTCAAAGAACGATAGACGGAAACAACATCTCTCCCATATGTAGGAAGTGCAATACGAAAAATGAAACCATAAACCACATAGGCAAGCGAATGCCCGGCACTTGCACAGAACCAGTACAAAAAGAGGCATGATTCAGGGCAAAAGCCCTCCACTGGAGCCTGTGCAAGAAACATCAGCTACCTTGCAGTAATAAGTGGTACGAGCACCAACCTGAGGGAGTGATAGAAAACGATCACGCAAAGATCCTCTGGGACTTATGGTATCAGAATGGATAGGGTGATACGTGCAAACAGACCAGACGTGACGTTGATCAACAAAGTCAAGAAGAAAGTATCGCTCATTGATGTCGCAATACCATGGGACCACCAGAGTTGAAGAGAAAAAGAGGGAAAAAAAAAAAAAATTCGATAAGTATCAAGATCTGAAAATAGAAATAAGAAGGATATGGGATATGCCAGTGGAAATCGTACTCATAATCATAGGAGCACTAGGCACGATCCAAGATCCCTGAAAAGGAATCTAGAAAAACTAGAGGCTGAAGTAGCTCCAGGACTCATGCAGAGAGTGTGGATCCTAGAAACAGCACACATAGTAAGAAAAGTGATGGACTCCTAAGGAGGCAGGATGCAACCCGGAACCCCACATAATAAATACCACCTCCACCCAGTCGAATTGGAGGACTGTGATAGCAGCAAAAAAAAAAAAAATAAAAAAAAAAAAAAAAAAAAAAAAAAAAATAAAAAAAAAAAAAAAAAAAAAAAAAAAATAATAATAATAATAATAATAATAATAAATCTCTTATGGCAGAGTTAGATTAATACATTTCAAAACAAAAATAATATATCACAGTATATAATAATAATAGTAACAAATTCTCCTCTCTCTCTCTCTCTCTCTCTCTCTCTCTCTCTCTCTCTCTCTGGGTTTCATCCAAATCCTACCTTCGGCAAAGCAGCATATATACACCTCGCTGGTTCCAGAGAGGAACGCGGATCTGAAACGGGAATACAATTGTCGACCAAGTCCTCTCTCTCTCTCTCTCTCTCTCTCTCTCTCTCTATGTGTGTGTCTCTCTGTCTCTCTGTCTGTCTCTCTCCGTGCAGGCCCTGGGTTTCCCACGCCAAAAGGGATCATCTGACCATCTGGAACTGTTTCCAGTGAAAGCATCGGTCGCAAATCACCGTCACCGGAGTTGCAGACGAAGCGGTTAAATTGACGCGCAAGAATTTCGCGCGCTTTCGTGCTTGCCATTTCTTGGTTAAGGCTCCGAGGAATGTTTACTTTGTTATTATTGAGATGGAATGAAATACACTAGATTTAGACCAAAGGGCTGAGCTCTGGGACTTACAGTGGGGTCATTCAGAGCTGCTGGAAGGTTTATTGAGAGTAAAATGTCTTAAAATTCGCAACACGACCGAGGAAAACCGACCAAAAAGGTGACTTCTTCCACAGATACGACATCCGGAAATATTCATTTCAAAGGATAGATATTAAAGATTCACGAGTCAGCAACTGGTCGTATTCCACTTAGAGAATACACGATACCATGAAGCAATTGTTGAGAGAGGGTGGAGACTAAGATGGAATGGAGATTATGGAATGAAATACGGTTGAAGGCCGTAGGGACGACGCAAAGATCCTCGGGTTTTAACGGGATTGTCAGAACAGATGAAGGTGTCAGGTGTCAGTTCATTTGTAATGATAGTTTTTCTCAGTCAGGTACAATGCATCATGCATTACTTTCCCTAACACTAATCTCCTTGCATTTTGATTTTATACATTCCTATCAGTTTATTAATATATTTTTCTTCCTCTCTAATAAGTGGGATCACTTCTTTCTGTATTTCCATTTACCTCCCTCTTACATCTTCCTTAATATCTTTGGAAGCTTGAGGAATTTCAGGTCAGTGGCCACTTTGGTGGTCTTGTTCCATATGAATAGGTTTCATCTTCTGAATAATAATAATAATATAATAATAATAATAATAATAATAATAATAATTATAGTGACCGGTCTCCTCGGCGTTGATTCCTTGGGAAAGGATCTTTACCATAATTTCCTCAGTCTACATAGCTGTAATGAGTACCTATCCCTGATGGGGTAGGGTCCAGCTATGGGTTAAATAGCAAAACTCAGCAATGATGGAAAGAAATGAAGGAATAAACGACAACGACGTAAATGGAACCTCTGGCAACAGAGGAGCTTCGTCCGGCAACCAGGTATTCAACCCAATTGAAGGGGAAGATGGTCAGGTACTTGGAGGTCGTCATCCAGCAACTGATCACCACAACGACAGTAATCAACAGCCTGAGATTGGAGCTACAGAAGCAAAAAGGAAGAAATGGACAAGAGAAGAAAATAAGGAAATATGGAGATGCTACATCAGAAGCAACCGACGGAGAGAGGATATAGAAGAAGATTGGTCAACATCTGGAATGAGAGGAATAACACCCCCCCCAAACAGAGCAGAGGCTGGCAGACCAAGTAAGGAACATAAAGAAAAAGAACTGGCTCACCCCAACAGAAAGAGAAGAACGGGAAAGGGAAATGGCACACGACACGAATTACACGAAAGACGAACTGAGAAACGATGCCACAGAAGACGACAGGGAGGATGAGGTATCAAACAACGACACACGAGGAAACACCGACGAAGTAACAGAGAGGACGGAATGGGTAAAAAAGATTAGACAGTGGATGGAGCCAGATACAGAGAGAACAAAGATCCCCTCCATGAAAGCCTACAACACCAAGAAATTAAGGGAGAAAACAAGTGAGGTCAATGAATAATGGGCATAATAACACACCACCAGTATCAAAGAAACAAATAACTTGGCATATGCAGGAGCAAGATTAGTAGCAGAACTGATGGGGATTCGAACACCAACACCCCCAGCACAACCAACCCAACAGAAACCAAAACAGCAACCTCTTGGAAAAGGCGCCTGGAAAAGCAAATCATGGTGATGAGATCTGACTTGAGTAAACTGAATGAGATGGCAGAAAAAAAGCTAAGAAGCAAGAAAACAGGGAGGACTCAAACGAGAAATACAAAGTACAAGAGAGGGGACTAAACAACACAATAGAAGATGTAAAACAGAGGCTTAAGGCCAAAGCACATAAGATCCAACGGTACATGAGGAATAATGGATACCAACAGAACAAACTATTCGGAACCAACCAGAAAAGACTATACAGCCAACTAAGAGGGACGACAACCACCAAGAAATTCCTGAAGCCGAACCAAGTAAGAGACTCTGGGAAAGCATATGGAGCAATCCGGTATCACACAACAAACATGCAACATGGCTCCAGGAAGTCAAGACCGAAGAAACAGGGAGAATACCCCCCCCCAAACAAAGATTCACAGACATCACGACAGACACAGTCAGACACCAACTAAAGAAAATGCCAAACTGGAAAGCCCCAGGTCCCGTTTTTTTTTATTGAAGTCCTATGGATACTGGCTCAAAACTTCAAGGCCCTACACCCACGAATAGCAGAACAACTCCAGCATTGTATCTCAAATCACCATGCACCCAAATAGATGACAACAGGAAGAACATCCTTAGTACAAAAAGACAAGAGAAAGGGAAATATAGTCAGTAACTACAGGCCTATCACCTGCCTACCATAATGTTGGAAGTTACTAACATGGTATCATCATGTGAACGGCTATACAACTACCCTAGAAGGAGACAAACACCATTCCTCACCAACAGAAAGGCTGCTGAAGGAAGTGTAGGGGTACAAATAAGACCAGCTCCTGATAGACAAATGGAAATGAAGAACAGTAGGAGAAGGAAAACCAACCTAAGCATGGCATGGATAGACTATAAGAAAGCCTTCGACATGATACCACACACATGGCTAATAGAATGCCTGAAAATACATGGGGCAGAGGAAAACACCATCAACTTTCTCAAAAATACAATGCGCAACTGGAATACAATACTTACAAGCTCTGGAATAAGACTAGCAGAGGTTTAAATATCGGAGAGGGATCTTTCCAGGGTGACTCACTGTCCCCACTACTCTTCGTAGTAGCCATGATTCCATGACAAAAGTACTACAGAAGATGGATGCCGGATACCAACTCAAGAAAAGAGGCAACAGAATCAACCATCTGATGTTCATGGACGACATCAAGCTGTATGGTAAGATCATCAAGGAAATAGATACCTAATCCAGACTGTAAGGATTGTATCTGGGGACATCAGGATGGAGTTTGGAATAGAAAAAATGCGCCTTAGTCAACATACAAAAGGCAAAGTAACGAGAACTGAGGATAAAGCTACAAGATGGGAGCAACATCAAACACATAGATGAGACAGGATACAAATACCTGGGAATAATGGAAGGCGGGGATATAAAACACCAAGAGATAAAGGACACGATTTCATGGGAAAGAATATATGCAGAGACTCAGGGCGATACTCAAGTCAAAACTCAACGCCGGAAATATGATAAAAAGCCATAAACACATGGGCAGTGCCAGTAATCAGATACAGCGCAGGAATAGTGGAATGGACGAAGGCAGAACTCCGCAGCATAGAACAGAAACCAGGAAACATATGACAATACGCAAAGCACTACACCCAAGAGCAAATACTGACAGACTATACATAACACGAAAGGAAGGAGGGAGAGGACTACTAAGTATAGAGGACTGCGTCAATATCGAGAACAGAGCACTGGGGCAATATCTGAAAACCAGTGAAGACGAGTGGCTAAGGAGTGCATGGGAAGAAGAACTAATAAAAATAGACGAAGACTCAGAAATATACAGAGACAGGAGAATGACAGACTGTACAGAGGTATGGCACAACAAACCAATGCACGGACAATATGAGACAGACTAAAGAACTAGCCAGCGATGACAATTGGCAATGGCTACAGAGGTGGGGAGAGCTAAAGAAGGAAACTGAAGGAATGATAACAGCGGCACAAGATCTGGCCCTAAGAACCAGATATGTTCAAAGAACGATAGATGGAAATAACATCTCTCCATATGTAGGAAGTGCAATACGAAAAAATGAAACCATAAACCACATAGCAAGCGAATGCCCGGCACTTGCACAGAACCAGTACGAAAAGAGGCATGATTCAGTGGCAAAAGCCCTCCACTGGAACCTGTGCAATAAACATCAGCTACCTTGCAGTAATAAGTGGTACGAGCACCAACCTGAGGGAGTGATAGAAAATGATCAAGCAAAGATCCTCTGGGACTATGGTATCAGAACGGATAGGGTGATACGTGCAAAACAGACCAGACGTGACGTTGATTGACAAAGTCAAGAAGAATGTATCACTCATTGATGTCGCAATACCATGGGACACTAGAGTTGAAGAGAAAGAGAGGAAAAAAAACGGATAAGTATCAAGATCTGAAAATAGAAATAAGAAGGATATAGGATATGCCAGTGGAAATCGTACCCATAATCATAGGAACACTAGGCACGATCCCAAGATCCCTGAAAAGGAATCTAGAAAAACTAGAGGCTGAAGTAGCTCCAGGACTCATGCAGAAGAGTGTGATCCTAGAAACGGCACACATAGTAAGAAAAGCGATGGACTCCTAAGGAGGCAGGATGCAACCCGGAACCCCACACTATAAATACCACCCAGTCGAATTGGAGGACTGTGATAGAGAGGAAAAAAAAATTATAGTAATAATAATAACAAATAATAAAATAATAATAATAATGAACCAAACAAAACTTCTTTCAGTTTTCTCTGAAGATTGAAAAAGAAACCCACAAATTCAATTTGTAACTTGTTACTTCTAAGTATTTACATTTAGTTTTACTCCACACTCGAGTACTTTCAGGCCCTTCTGTGGCCCATTCTCAAGAGATGTTGGGATGTTAGCCTGGGTCAAGGCCCAGCAGTCTTCTGAACTTCTTCTCGTTGTGCTGTCATTTATGCGATGGCTGTTCTCGTTTTCTTGAGAGTTGCCAATCCCCTCTTGTCGCTCTGATATCCGAGCTGATGGTCAATGGGATTCACCCTTGTGGTAAGGGTGTGGTCACCGTAAGTCTGTTGGGCAGGAAACCTAATCCCTCCAGGTCAGCAGGGTCAATCTTAGCTTCTTTTAATATCAAAGCTCGGCTTATGGGATCTTCTGAGGTAAAACCTCAGTAATTGAAGGAAACAAAGGTTTTACCTCAGAAGATCCCATAAGCCGAGCTTTGATATTAAAAGAAGCTAAGATTGACCCTGCTGACCTGGAGATTAGGTTTCCTGCCCAACAGACTTACGGTGACCACACCCTTACCACAAGGGTGAATCCCATTGACCATCAGCTCAGGATATCAGAGCGACAAGAGGGGATTGGCAACTCTCAAGAAAACCAGAACAGCCATCGCATAAATGACAGCACAACGAGAAGAAGTTCCAGAAGACTGCTGGGCCTTGACCCAGGCTAACATCCCAACATCTCTTGAGAATGGGCCACAGAAGGGCCTGAAAGTACTCGAGTGTGGAGTAAAACTAAATGTAAATACTTAGAAGTAAACAAATTACAAATTGAATTTGTGGTTTCTTTTTCAATAATAATAATAATAATAATAATAATAATAATAATAATAATAATAATAATAATAATAATAATAATAATAATAATAAAAAGTTCTGAAC